>NW_020946410.1:0-9481 GCF_900497805.2 Vombatus ursinus | reverse complement strand
TTACATTTTAATCTAGTTTTCTTGGGAGTTTTGAGTTTGACATCTCTTCTGTAGGTAATGGTGAGATACCATACTCCTTCAAAAATGACTCAAGTGTGGCCCTATGAGTGTCTCCAGCTGTTAGGTACAATAGGGTTTGTTTTTTTTTCTTCCTGTCTCCATCAGTTTCTGGAAGAAGTATGTGTAGAGACAGGATGTGAGCAATGGTAGTGTGGCCTATGAAAAGAGGGCCCCTTGGCAACTCTGGATGATGCATTGTTCTCCATAATGCACTTTTTCTTCCCATCTAAGTAAATAAAAGCAGGATCTGAGGTAAATTTGCTTTCTATTTTATTAAATCCACATGTCAAAAGAAAGATTGGGGGTGATGCTGTCAAGGCAGAGAAGATAGGGATAAATTGGCAAGTCACCATACAAAGGAACATCTGTAGATAGCTGGCAGAGATGGGAATCACTCGCTACAATAAAGTATCCATTAGGATTCCCCACTGTCTTTTTGAGTGCCTCAGGGACTTCCAGCTTTTCCTCAAATTGGAATTTGTGCAGTTTTTCAAGTAGCTGGTGCTGATGGAGATATTGGAAGATGGCTTAGACAAATTGTGCATGCTGGACAGGGTCCTGGGAATAGATGAAGATATGATCAAGATAAATTACAAGTACACGATGAGGAAAGTTGTGGCTAGGAAACAGTTTTTATGGGAAAAGAGCCAGAGATTTGTGTGGACTGCAACCCAGTATGAGCCCGAAGTGTCAGTCAGTCAATAAGCATTTATTAAGAAGTATTCTATGTGCCAGGTCCTTTGCTAAGAGTTGAATATACGAAGAATGGCAAAGGACAGTCCCTGCTCAAGGGGCTCACAATCTAATGGGAAAGACAACATGCAAATAACTATGTACAGACAAGCTATATACAGGATAAATGGGGGGGCGGGGCTAGGAATCAAGAAAGAGAAGGCACTACTATTAAGAAGAATAGGAAATTAACAGAAATCATTTGATTATCTCAAAAGATGCAGAAGAAGCTTTTGACACAATACAACATCCATTTCTATTAAAAACAATAGAGAGCATAGGAATAAATGGAGTTTTCCTTAAAATGATAAGTAACATCTATCTAAATCCAGCATCTATCTAAATAAATTGTATGCAGTAACAGCAACATTGCGTGATGACCAACTTTGATAGACTTAGCTCCTCTCAAGCATTGTATGTAATGAGAATAAGCTAGAAGCATTTCCAGTGGAAACAAGGATGTTCATTATCATCACTGTTAATCAATGTTGTACTAGAAATGTTAGCTTTAGCAATAAGAGAAAAAATAGAAATTGAAGGAATTAGAATAGGCAATGAAGAAACAAAGCTATCACTCTTTGTAGGTGATATGATGGTATATTTAGAAAATCAACTGAAAATTACTTGAAATAATTAACTTTAGCAAAGTTGCAGGATATAAAATAAAACCATATAAATCATCAGCATTTTTGTATATTACTAAAAAAGCCCAACAGCAAGAGACAGAAAGAAAAATTCCACTTAAAGTAACCATAGACAATATAAAATATTTGGAAATCTATCTGCCAAGATAAACCCAGGAACTATATGAACACAATTACAAAATATTTTTCTCAGATCTAAATCATTAGAAAAATATCAGTTGTTCATTGGTAGGCTGAGCTAATATAAAAATGACAATTCTACCTAAATTAATTTACTTAGTGCCATACCAAGCAAACTACCAAAAAATTATTTTATAGAGCTAGAAAAAATAACAAAATTCATCTGGAAGAACAAAAGGTCCAGAATATCAAGGGAGTTAATGAAAAGAAATGCAAGAAATATGACCTAGCTCTTCCAGATCTTGAATTGTATTATAAAGCAGCAATCATCAAAACTACTTGGTACTGACTAAGAAATTAGGTGGTGGATCAGTGGAATAGGTTAGGTACACAAGACACAGTAGTCAATGACTATAATAATCTACTGATTGAAAAACCCAAAGGCTCTAGCTTCTGGGATAAGAATTCAGTATTTAACAAAAATTGCTGGGAAAACTGGAAAACAGAAACTAGGCATAGACCAACATCTTACACCATATACCAATGATTTAGACAAAGGGTGATACCATAAGTAAATTAGAAGAGCATGAAATAGTTTACCTGTCAGATCCATGGAGAATAGAACAATTTATGACCAAACAAGAGATAGAGAGCATTATGAAATGCAAAATGGATAATTTTGATTACATTAAATTAAGGTTTTGCACAAACAAAGCCAGTGCAGCCAAGATTAGAAGGAAAGCAGAAAGCTGAGAAACAATTTTTACAGCCAGTATCTCTGATAAAGGCCTCATTTCTAAAATTTATAGAGAACTGAGTCAAATTTATAAGAATAGAAGTCATTCCCCAATTGATAAATGGTCAAAGGATATGAACAGGCAGTTTTCAGATGGAGAAATTAAAGCTATCTACAGTCATGAAAAAATGCTCTAAATCACTATTGATTAGAGAAATCCAAATTAAAACAACTCTGAGGTCCTACATCACACCTATCAGATTGGCTAACATGACAGAATAGGAAAATGACAAATGTTGGAGATGATGTTGGGAAATTGGAACACTAATGCATTGTTGGTGTGGTTGTGAACTGATCCAACCATTCTGGAGAGCAATTTGGAACTGTGCCCAAAGGGCTATAAAACTGTGCATACCCTTTGACCTTTTGGCATTTGAAAACTGTACAGTTTCGCTTAGAATACCACTTCTAAGTCTGTATCCCAAAGAGACCATGAAAATGGGAAAAGGACCTCCACGTACAAAAATATTTATAGCGGCTCTTTTTGTGGTGGCAAAGAACTAGAAATTCAGGGGATGCCTATCAATTGGGGAATGGCTGAACAAGTTGTGATATATGAATCTAAAGGAATGCTATTGTTCCATAAGAAATGATGAGCAGGCAGATATTAGAAAAATCTGGCAAGACTTACATGAACTGATGCTGAGTCAAGTTAGCAGAACCAGGAAAACATTGTCCACAGTAACAGCAACATTGTGTGATGACCAACTTTGATAGACTTAGCCCCTCTCAACAATGCAGGGATCTAAGACTCAAGAGGGAAAATGCTATCCACATCCAGAGAAAGAACTATGGAGTCTGAATGCAGATTGAAGCATACTCTTTTCTCTCTTTTTTGTTATCTTTTTTTTTCTTTCTTGTGGTTATTCCCTTTGGTTCTGATTCTTCCTTACAACTTGACTAATGTGGAAATAATATTTTTAATATGATGGTACTTGTATAACTTATATCAGATTGCATGCTGTCTTGGGAAGGGGGAGAAGGAAGGGAGGGGGGGAAAGCTTAGAACTCAAAACCTTATGAAAGTGAATGTTGAAAACTAAAAATAAATTTTAAAAAATGAATTAAAAAAAAGAATCGGGAAGCTTTGGAGAAGATGAGATCTTAACTGGGGCTTGAAAGAAGCCAGGGCAGCTAGTCAGGGGAGATGAGGAAGGAAAACATTCTAGGTATGGAAGACAGCCAGAGAAAATGTCCAGAGACAAAAGATGGAGTGTCTTACACAAGGAAGTGCAAGGAGTCATTTTGAGAACAACAACAAAAATATATGATCTGAGGCTACATTTAGAGAGACCAAGTGTCCAGGACCAAGTAGTTCAACAGACCCACTTGTTCTCTGCTGTGGTAAGACCATATCTGGAGTTTCATAATTCTGGGAACTACATTTTATGAGAGATGTTGATCAACTCGAGAATGTCTGCAGGAGGGAAGGCCCATATGAAGAATGACTGAAGAAACTTTTAAGAAATTGGAGATACTTATACTGGAGAAGACAAGACTGGATGTGAAGGTTGTTTTTAAGTATCTGGAGCACTGTCATGTGGAAGAGAAATTAAACTTGTTTTCCTTTATTTTGTCATGCCACTCTTGTACTCAAGAGACTTCAATGCCTTCCTGTTGTTTGATGTGGTTTCATGGTATGTTGTGGGGGTCATCTCAAAGAATTCAGAGTTAGACCACCTCCAGTCCAAGTATAGGCATTTATTGAAGATTGATGTCCCTCAGAGGCAGTTTAGGTTCCAAGAGGACCAGCAACTTAGTAAGACAGTACAGACAAATTTATAGTGTAATGATGCTGATTACACAACAGAAATTACAAATTTTAAAAAAACAGGAGGGGTTTGTTAAGGGATTAGGTAATGGGGAGAGATCCCTTGTATGGTTCAGTGGTCAAGCATCCAGGTCATGCTGCTTTGTGATTGCCTAGCTATTGTGGTCCTGTCTGGTCAAGATGGATAGTTAGGTATTGTGGTCCTTTTTTGGGCTAGATGGATGATGTGCTTGTGTATATGGACACATCTGTTTAAACATGAGAATTGGATCTGGGGGCAGAGGCTAGCTAGAGGCAGTGGTTATACTGAATGGGAGCCTGAGGTGTGGTTAAATCAGGACATACCTGCTGTTCAGTGGGAACCATAAGAAGTTAGAATGTTGGGACTTAGGGTAGCTTTATTAGGATTCCATCATTGTTTATAGGATAAAATGGAAACCCTCTAGCATGGCATTTAAAAACTCTGTACAGTTTAGCTCCAGCCTCCTCCTTCACACTTACCTTTTAGCTAGATCAGTCATGGAATTATGAATGTAGGCCAAACCACTCATTTTACAGATGAGTCAATTGAGACCCAGGGAGATTAAGCCCAAGGTCACACAGGTGGTAGGTAGTGGCAGAGTGAGATTTGAACCCACATCCGCTGACTGTCCTTTTTCCTCTACCATGCTGCCTTATGGATGGTTTGTTCAGTTGTGTTTGACTCTTCATGACTACCCCATTTAGGGTTTCTTGGCAAAGATCCTGGAGTGGTTTGCCATTTCTTTTTCTAGTCCATTTTACAGATGAGGAAACTGACTTGCCTAGGGTCACACAGCTTAGTAAGTGTTTGAGGCTGGATTTGAGCTCAGGTTCTTTTAATTCCAGGGCTGGCACACTATCCACTGCACCACCTAGCTGCCCTTGCTGTGGACCGTTTGCTGTTTCTTTCTCAAATTTAGCATTCCATCTCTTGCCTCTTTGCCCTTTTACAGTCTGTCCTCTCTTCCTAGAATGTAGGAATCAATTTCTTGATCTCTTAGAATCCTTAGGTTTCTTCAAGATTCATCTAAGATGCCACCACTCTCTGAAAGAAGCCTTTCTTGATCTAGTTGTTAATGCCTTCTCCCTCCTCAGACTGCATTGTGTATACTTTGTCACTTTTGTACCCCCCTTCTTCTAGTAGAATGTCATCCTCTTAAGCTCCAGTACTGTTTTTTTGTTTTGATATCTCCAACACCTACCATAGAAATGCGTTTTTACTTTAATTGTTTGTACTAGGAGCAAAAAGTAGAAGTTGCAGAGGTAAATTTAAGCTTAAGTAGAAAAACTTTCAATTAGAGCTCTAGAAAAATGGAGTGGATTGCTTTATGAAGCACTGAATTCTCCTTCACTAGAAACTTCAAAAAAAGACTGGATGACTTTGTCGGGGTAGTTGTAGAAGGGCTTTCTCTTCAAATATGGATTGGAGTGAATGGTATCAGAGGTCATGCCCAAAAAGAGATTCTTTGAATCTGTGGCTTCTATCACCTGATTGAATACTTTTTAAAACATTGCATTTATGATTATTGAAAGACTATAGAGGCATTGAAGAAAGCAGACAGCTTAACTAAGTGACCATAGAGGCCATTCTGAGTCTGGAAGGCCATTTTTTATTTGTTTTCCCTACGTATCCAGGTCATGTGGCCTCTGGAGTTCCATTTTGGTGGTTATCACTACCATGCCAACTAGTCCATCAGATTTTGTATCATGGGTAGGGATTCTGGACAGTGATAGTGTTGTGGACAAACTCTCTTTAGGACACCAACCCTCAGATGGACCATCGATTAGCTGAGTAGCTACAGTGACCTTTTGCCTGTTGCTAAAGTTTGATTACTATATATAAATGAGTGTTTACTCCTACTTATGCCCAGGTTAAAATATACTGTATTATGCCTTACGCAGTATGAACATGAGCAGTTTGTTTCTTGTCAGTTACTACACACTAACCAACACACTCCAGCATCTAGGGATTCTTCCAAAGTGATAGCCACTCACATCTACTTTCTTTGTGCCTTGGCCCTGTTAATGAACCATGTTGCTTAGTATTCTTTTTTTTTATTAATTTATTTTGATTTATCAGCAATCACTTCCATATGCTTTTGAGTATAAAATTTTTCTCCCCCTTCCTCTCTATCACCTTCCCCAAGATGGTGCACAATTTGATATAGGCTATACATATACATTCCTATTAAATATATTTTCACATTAGTGATGTTTTAAGTAAAAATTAGAACCAATAGGAGGAACTGCCAGAAAGAGGAAACAAAACTCAAGAGAAAAAAAAATAACAAATAGTATGCTTCGATCTGCATTTTTTCTTTGGATGTGGATAGCATTTTCCATCACGAGGCCTTTGGGGATGTCTTAGATCCTTGTATTGCTGGGAAGGGTTAATTTTATCCATATTAGTCATCGTACAATGTGGCTGTTACAGTGTACAACGTTCTCTTGGTTCTGCTCACTTCACTCAGCATCAGACCATACAAGTCTTTCCAGGTTTTTCTGAAGTCAGCCTGTTCATCATTTCTTATAGCACAATAGTATTTCATTACATTTGTATACTCAACCATTCCCCAATTGATGTTGCTAAGTATTCTTAAACTAAATCTGAAATGTTAAACTTATATTAGAAGTTATTGGGGTCTGTTTTATCAGCCCTCTAAGCTCTTACTAAAAAGCAAATGAAAAATAAAAAAAAAAAATTCTTGCATTTAAAGGGTTAGAGATCATTAGATATTCCCTTGAGGAAGAATTCTCTTGCCTGCAACATTTGGCATAGTTGGCAGAATTTCTTAATTATCTGAGCCCTGAAAACCTGCTATTATGTCTGAGGCTGCATTTTGTAAAGTGCTAGCACAGTGCCTGGCACAAAGTAAGCACTATATATATGTTAGCTATGATGATGATGACAACTTTGACTAGCTCAAGTTACTTTGCATGCTCAGGCCATGGCTGCACCAGTTGCCTTTCTTAGGTTTCTATCTAGAAATATGACTAACCTCATAGTTTATAATTTGCTTGACTTGTCTTTATCCCTATCCCACAGGATTCTAATCTGTTTTCCAGTGTAAGCATATTGAGAGAAGAGCCACCTCTTCATATGAGAGCAGGGTGAAGAAGGAGATAGCAGGGAAAGATGTCTAAGTGGTATGAGATGAGGAGGAGGGGAGAAGAGTATCTCTCAACACATGGCTTCAGTAGTTTCATTGAAATGTTAAGTGAGGTCCTCAACTGAGATGGTGGCTGGAGGAGTTCTGTGCAGAAACTGAATGATGAAGGTAAATGGAGACTCTAGAAGTGGTGATGGGGATTAAGGAGTGTTCTCATTCTCCCTTCATGACCAGTGAGTTGGAAGGTAAAATTAGTACTGGAAAGAGTGGCCAGGGAAGGAATGTCATCAGTTAAGAGACAAGATCTCAGTAAATACCAGGAAGTAGAAGGAGCCTGCATTATAGGCTCTTAGCATAGTGCTTAGCACATAGTAGGTGCTTAATAAGTGCTTATTGAATTGAATTATAGAGATCACAGTGGAAGGAGTAGGTAGATGTGGAGAAGGATGTGGGAGGTTTAGTTGAGGGTATGGGAAGAAGAGAGAAAGCATTTGAGAATGAGGGAATAGCTTTGTTCAGGGGGAAGGAGAAGGTTGGTTCGGAATCACTGGGATGGGAAAAGTATGCTAGCTAATGAGGAATGAGTCCAGGAAGAGAATCCGTGCTTGGAGAAGGAGCAGGATGCGGATGGCAGATGATTAGACTGTCTAAAGCTCTCCCTTGGGATCTAATCTCATGGTAAGTGGTGATACTGTGTCCTGTTGAGACCCACATCATAGCAGGAGGGAGCAGGCAAAGGTAAGGCCTGGGGGAGTATGGTCAGGAGATGGGAGGTGGCATTGGGAGATGGAACTGGACCTGGGATGGCTTCTGGAACATTGGAGAAGACCCTCAGATGAAGATGAGGTCCTGGGCTGATAAAGGTGGGCTCCCTGGGAATTCCATGGAGGGAATACGGAGAGGGTAGGGAATGGATGGATGGATTTTGAACTGACAGGATCCATTGGAAAAGTCCTGGAAGGAAGATACTCTTGGTAGAAACAACTAGAGAGATATTAATTGAACATAAGTTAATTTACAGATTCAGTGCCTTATCAGTCAAACTCCTAACGAGTTGCTTTATAGCCCTAGATGAAATAATGAAAATCATTGGGAGGATCAAGAATCTCAGAGGAAATAATGAAAAAATTTGAGAAGGAAGGGGGTCTGGCCGTTCTGTGTTTTGAGCTCTGCTACAAAGTAGGAAACATCAAAACAATTTCATACCCATTTAAAAAAAATCTGACTTGACTTGATAAGTCATAGCTGCTTGTGTTAAGAGTTTCAAGTTTCCTGTTCTCCAACTCAGTCTTCTATATTTGCATGCTCTGTTCTCTTTGGAATCCTGAAATGAGATAGACATAGGGCTTTTTGTTTCCTGATGCTTTGATTTATTTAAACCAGGGGTAGGGAGCCTGTGGCCTCAGGGCCACATGTGGCCCTCTAGGTCCTCAGGTATAGCCCTTGGACTGAATCCAAACTTCACAGAACAAATCCTTTGGGGAGGCCGCAGGTTCCCCATCCCAAATTTAAACTATACTCCATACTTAAAACAAGAATCTTACATGGAGGTATTCATAGTGGTGATGCTGCCCATTAACATTGGGCTGTAGCACTTACAGCACAGTGCCTTACACAAAGAAGTGCTTAACAAATGTCTATTGATTGATTGAGGATATCCTTTAAAAATATCCCTTATCTTGTCTCATTCTTCTAACTACCAACTGACTCTCCTCTCCTGTACTGTTAAACTTCTTGAAAAAGTCAAATAAGCTGCCTCCATTTCCTTATTACTCTTACTTTCTGCAGTCAGAAAGCTACTCATTCTAAGATCACCAGTGACCTGCTAAATCTCCAAATTCTTCCCTTCCTTTTCACTGGAATTGTTCAAGTAGGTTAGATAACCACTCTTCTAGGATGTTCCTGATGGGATTGCTGGTCAGGTATGAGTTGGACTGAATGGCCTTTGAAGTTCAATGCAGTTTTGAGATTTCCTGATTCTTTAAATGGTGAGCCAACAGGAAGGGTTGTTAACACATTCACATAAGTAACTGTTTCAAGAGCAACAACCCACACTCCTTTGTAAAATGAATGGGTTGGACTAGATCATAAGGTTATGGATTTAGAGCTGAAAGGGACCTTAGAGGTCATCCAGTTTAAGCTCCTCATTTCTGATGAATTAATGGAGGCCTAGAGAGATTAAGTTGGGGAAGATAATGAATTGTTTTGGACATGTTCCAAAAGTCAG
>NW_020946409.1:0-9481 GCF_900497805.2 Vombatus ursinus | reverse complement strand
TTACATTTTAATCTAGTTTTCTTGGGAGTTTTGAGTTTGACATCTCTGCTGTAGGTAATGGTGAGATACCATACTCCTTCAAAAATGACTCAAGTGTGGCCCTATGAGTGTCTCCAGCTGTTAGGTACAATAGGGTTTGTTTTTTTTTCTTCCTGTCTCCATCAGTTTCTGGAAGAAGTATGTGTAGAGACAGGATGTGAGCAATGGTAGTGTGGCCTATGAAAAGAGGGCCCCTTGGCAACTCTGGATGATGCATTGTTCTCCATAATGCACTTTTTCTTCCCATCTAAGTAAATAAAAGCAGGATCTGAGGTAAATTTGCTTTCTATTTTATTAAATCCACATGTCAAAAGAAAGATTGGGGGTGATGCTGTCAAGGCAGAGAAGATAGGGATAAATTGGCAAGTCACCATACAAAGGAACATCTGTAGATAGCTGGCAGAGATGGGAATCACTCGCTACAATAAAGTATCCATTAGGATTCCCCACTGTCTTTTTGAGTGCCTCAGGGACTTCCAGCTTTTCCTCAAATTGGAATTTGTGCAGTTTTTCAAGTAGCTGGTGCTGATGGAGATATTGGAAGATGGCTTAGACAAATTGTGCATGCTGGACAGGGTCCTGGGAATAGATGAAGATATGATCAAGATAAATTACAAGTACACGATGAGGAAAGTTGTGGCTAGGAAACAGTTTTTATGGGAAAAGAGCCAGAGATTTGTGTGGACTGCAACCCAGTATGAGCCCGAAGTGTCAGTCAGTCAATAAGCATTTATTAAGAAGTATTCTATGTGCCAGGTCCTTTGCTAAGAGTTGAATATACGAAGAATGGCAAAGGACAGTCCCTGCTCAAGGGGCTCACAATCTAATGGGAAAGACAACATGCAAATAACTATGTACAGACAAGCTATATACAGGATAAAGGGGGGGGCGGGGCTAGGAATCAAGAAAGAGAAGGCACTACTATTAAGAAGAATAGGAAATTAACAGAAATCATTTGATTATCTCAAAAGATGCAGAAGAAGCTTTTGACACAATACAACATCCATTTCTATTAAAAACAATAGAGAGCATAGGAATAAATGGAGTTTTCCTTAAAATGATAAGTAACATCTATCTAAATCCAGCATCTATCTAAATAAATTGTATGCAGTAACAGCAACATTGCGTGATGACCAACTTTGATAGACTTAGCTCCTCTCAAGCATTGTATGTAATGAGAATAAGCTAGAAGCATTTCCAGTGGAAACAAGGATGTTCATTATCATCACTGTTAATCAATGTTGTACTAGAAATGTTAGCTTTAGCAATAAGAGAAAAAATAGAAATTGAAGGAATTAGAATAGGCAATGAAGAAACAAAGCTATCACTCTTTGTAGGTGATATGATGGTATATTTAGAAAATCAACTGAAAATTACTTGAAATAATTAACTTTAGCAAAGTTGCAGGATATAAAATAAAACCATATAAATCATCAGCATTTTTGTATATTACTAAAAAAGCCCAACAGCAAGAGACAGAAAGAAAAATTCCACTTAAAGTAACCATAGACAATATAAAATATTTGGAAATCTATCTGCCAAGATAAACCCAGGAACTATATGAACACAATTACAAAATATTTTTCTCAGATCTAAATCATTAGAAAAATATCAGTTGTTCATTGGTAGGCTGAGCTAATATAAAAATGACAATTCTACCTAAATTAATTTACTTAGTGCCATACCAAGCAAACTACCAAAAAATTATTTTATAGAGCTAGAAAAAATAACAAAATTCATCTGGAAGAACAAAAGGTCCAGAATATCAAGGGAGTTAATGAAAAGAAATGCAAGAAATATGACCTAGCTCTTCCAGATCTTGAATTGTATTATAAAGCAGCAATCATCAAAACTACTTGGTACTGACTAAGAAATTAGGTGGTGGATCAGTGGAATAGGTTAGGTACACAAGACACAGTAGTCAATGACTATAATAATCTACTGATTGAAAAACCCAAAGGCTCTAGCTTCTGGGATAAGAATTCAGTATTTAACAAAAATTGCTGGGAAAACTGGAAAACAGAAACTAGGCATAGACCAACATCTTACACCATATACCAATGATTTAGACAAAGGGTGATACCATAAGTAAATTAGAAGAGCATGAAATAGTTTACCTGTCAGATCCATGGAGAATAGAACAATTTATGACCAAACAAGAGATAGAGAGCATTATGAAATGCAAAATGGATAATTTTGATTACATTAAATTAAGGTTTTGCACAAACAAAGCCAGTGCAGCCAAGATTAGAAGGAAAGCAGAAAGCTGAGAAACAATTTTTACAGCCAGTATCTCTGATAAAGGCCTCATTTCTAAAATTTATAGAGAACTGAGTCAAATTTATAAGAATAGAAGTCATTCCCCAATTGATAAATGGTCAAAGGATATGAACAGGCAGTTTTCAGATGGAGAAATTAAAGCTATCTACAGTCATGAAAAAATGCTCTAAATCACTATTGATTAGAGAAATCCAAATTAAAACAACTCTGAGGTCCTACATCACACCTATCAGATTGGCTAACATGACAGAATAGGAAAATGACAAATGTTGGAGATGATGTTGGGAAATTGGAACACTAATGCATTGTTGGTGTGGTTGTGAACTGATCCAACCATTCTGGAGAGCAATTTGGAACTGTGCCCAAAGGGCTATAAAACTGTGCATACCCTTTGACCTTTTGGCATTTGAAAACTGTACAGTTTCGCTTAGAATACCACTTCTAAGTCTGTATCCCAAAGAGACCATGAAAATGGGAAAAGGACCTCCACGTACAAAAATATTTATAGCGGCTCTTTTTGTGGTGGCAAAGAACTAGAAATTCAGGGGATGCCTATCAATTGGGGAATGGCTGAACAAGTTGTGATATATGAATCTAAAGGAATGCTATTGTTCCATAAGAAATGATGAGCAGGCAGATATTAGAAAAATCTGGCAAGACTTACATGAACTGATGCTGAGTCAAGTTAGCAGAACCAGGAAAACATTGTCCACAGTAACAGCAACATTGTGTGATGACCAACTTTGATAGACTTAGCCCCTCTCAACAATGCAGGGATCTAAGACTCAAGAGGGAAAATGCTATCCACATCCAGAGAAAGAACTATGGAGTCTGAATGCAGATTGAAGCATACTCTTTTCTCTCTTTTTTGTTATCTTTTTTTTTCTTTCTTGTGGTTATTCCCTTTGGTTCTGATTCTTCCTTACAACTTGACTAATGTGGAAATAATATTTTTAATATGATGGTACTTGTATAACTTATATCAGATTGCATGCTGTCTTGGGAAGGGGGAGAAGGAAGGGAGGGGGGGAAAGCTTAGAACTCAAAACCTTATGAAAGTGAATGTTGAAAACTAAAAATAAATTTTAAAAAATGAATTAAAAAAAAGAATCGGGAAGCTTTGGAGAAGATGAGATCTTAACTGGGGCTTGAAAGAAGCCAGGGCAGCTAGTCAGGGGAGATGAGGAAGGAAAACATTCTAGGTATGGAAGACAGCCAGAGAAAATGTCCAGAGACAAAAGATGGAGTGTCTTACACAAGGAAGTGCAAGGAGTCATTTTGAGAACAACAACAAAAATATATGATCTGAGGCTACATTTAGAGAGACCAAGTGTCCAGGACCAAGTAGTTCAACAGACCCACTTGTTCTCTGCTGTGGTAAGACCATATCTGGAGTTTCATAATTCTGGGAACTACATTTTATGAGAGATGTTGATCAACTCGAGAATGTCTGCAGGAGGGAAGGCCCATATGAAGAATGACTGAAGAAACTTTTAAGAAATTGGAGATACTTATACTGGAGAAGACAAGACTGGATGTGAAGGTTGTTTTTAAGTATCTGGAGCACTGTCATGTGGAAGAGAAATTAAACTTGTTTTCCTTTATTTTGTCATGCCACTCTTGTACTCAAGAGACTTCAATGCCTTCCTGTTGTTTGATGTGGTTTCATGGTATGTTGTGGGGGTCATCTCAAAGAATTCAGAGTTAGACCACCTCCAGTCCAAGTATAGGCATTTATTGAAGATTGATGTCCCTCAGAGGCAGTTTAGGTTCCAAGAGGACCAGCAACTTAGTAAGACAGTACAGACAAATTTATAGTGTAATGATGCTGATTACACAACAGAAATTACAAATTTTAAAAAAACAGGAGGGGTTTGTTAAGGGATTAGGTAATGGGGAGAGATCCCTTGTATGGTTCAGTGGTCAAGCATCCAGGTCATGCTGCTTTGTGATTGCCTAGCTATTGTGGTCCTGTCTGGTCAAGATGGATAGTTAGGTATTGTGGTCCTTTTTTGGGCTAGATGGATGATGTGCTTGTGTATATGGACACATCTGTTTAAACATGAGAATTGGATCTGGGGGCAGAGGCTAGCTAGAGGCAGTGGTTATACTGAATGGGAGCCTGAGGTGTGGTTAAATCAGGACATACCTGCTGTTCAGTGGGAACCATAAGAAGTTAGAATGTTGGGACTTAGGGTAGCTTTATTAGGATTCCATCATTGTTTATAGGATAAAATGGAAACCCTCTAGCATGGCATTTAAAAACTCTGTACAGTTTAGCTCCAGCCTCCTCCTTCACACTTACCTTTTAGCTAGATCAGTCATGGAATTATGAATGTAGGCCAAACCACTCATTTTACAGATGAGTCAATTGAGACCCAGGGAGATTAAGCCCAAGGTCACACAGGTGGTAGGTAGTGGCAGAGTGAGATTTGAACCCACATCCGCTGACTGTCCTTTTTCCTCTACCATGCTGCCTTATGGATGGTTTGTTCAGTTGTGTTTGACTCTTCATGACTACCCCATTTAGGGTTTCTTGGCAAAGATCCTGGAGTGGTTTGCCATTTCTTTTTCTAGTCCATTTTACAGATGAGGAAACTGACTTGCCTAGGGTCACACAGCTTAGTAAGTGTTTGAGGCTGGATTTGAGCTCAGGTTCTTTTAATTCCAGGGCTGGCACACTATCCACTGCACCACCTAGCTGCCCTTGCTGTGGACCGTTTGCTGTTTCTTTCTCAAATTTAGCATTCCATCTCTTGCCTCTTTGCCCTTTTACAGTCTGTCCTCTCTTCCTAGAATGTAGGAATCAATTTCTTGATCTCTTAGAATCCTTAGGTTTCTTCAAGATTCATCTAAGATGCCACCACTCTCTGAAAGAAGCCTTTCTTGATCTAGTTGTTAATGCCTTCTCCCTCCTCAGACTGCATTGTGTATACTTTGTCACTTTTGTACCCCCCTTCTTCTAGTAGAATGTCATCCTCTTAAGCTCCAGTACTGTTTTTTTGTTTTGATATCTCCAACACCTACCATAGAAATGCGTTTTTACTTTAATTGTTTGTACTAGGAGCAAAAAGTAGAAGTTGCAGAGGTAAATTTAAGCTTAAGTAGAAAAACTTTCAATTAGAGCTCTAGAAAAATGGAGTGGATTGCTTTATGAAGCACTGAATTCTCCTTCACTAGAAACTTCAAAAAAAGACTGGATGACTTTGTCGGGGTAGTTGTAGAAGGGCTTTCTCTTCAAATATGGATTGGAGTGAATGGTATCAGAGGTCATGCCCAAAAAGAGATTCTTTGAATCTGTGGCTTCTATCACCTGATTGAATACTTTTTAAAACATTGCATTTATGATTATTGAAAGACTATAGAGGCATTGAAGAAAGCAGACAGCTTAACTAAGTGACCATAGAGGCCATTCTGAGTCTGGAAGGCCATTTTTTATTTGTTTTCCCTACGTATCCAGGTCATGTGGCCTCTGGAGTTCCATTTTGGTGGTTATCACTACCATGCCAACTAGTCCATCAGATTTTGTATCATGGGTAGGGATTCTGGACAGTGATAGTGTTGTGGACAAACTCTCTTTAGGACACCAACCCTCAGATGGACCATCGATTAGCTGAGTAGCTACAGTGACCTTTTGCCTGTTGCTAAAGTTTGATTACTATATATAAATGAGTGTTTACTCCTACTTATGCCCAGGTTAAAATATACTGTATTATGCCTTACGCAGTATGAACATGAGCAGTTTGTTTCTTGTCAGTTACTACACACTAACCAACACACTCCAGCATCTAGGGATTCTTCCAAAGTGATAGCCACTCACATCTACTTTCTTTGTGCCTTGGCCCTGTTAATGAACCATGTTGCTTAGTATTCTTTTTTTTTATTAATTTATTTTGATTTATCAGCAATCACTTCCATATGCTTTTGAGTATAAAATTTTTCTCCCCCTTCCTCTCTATCACCTTCCCCAAGATGGTGCACAATTTGATATAGGCTATACATATACATTCCTATTAAATATATTTTCACATTAGTGATGTTTTAAGTAAAAATTAGAACCAATAGGAGGAACTGCCAGAAAGAGGAAACAAAACTCAAGAGAAAAAAAAATAACAAATAGTATGCTTCGATCTGCATTTTTTCTTTGGATGTGGATAGCATTTTCCATCACGAGGCCTTTGGGGATGTCTTAGATCCTTGTATTGCTGGGAAGGGTTAATTTTATCCATATTAGTCATCGTACAATGTGGCTGTTACAGTGTACAACGTTCTCTTGGTTCTGCTCACTTCACTCAGCATCAGACCATACAAGTCTTTCCAGGTTTTTCTGAAGTCAGCCTGTTCATCATTTCTTATAGCACAATAGTATTTCATTACATTTGTATACTCAACCATTCCCCAATTGATGTTGCTAAGTATTCTTAAACTAAATCTGAAATGTTAAACTTATATTAGAAGTTATTGGGGTCTGTTTTATCAGC
Source organism: Vombatus ursinus (assembly GCF_900497805.2). NCBI lineage: Eukaryota > Metazoa > Chordata > Mammalia > Diprotodontia > Vombatidae > Vombatus > Vombatus ursinus. Next base: position 2,681 of record NW_020946409.1, on the reverse strand, counting down.
CCTCTAAGCTCTTACTAAAAAGCAAATGAAAAATAAAAAAAAAAAATTCTTGCATTTAAAGGGTTAGAGATCATTAGATATTCCCTTGAGGAAGAATTCTCTTGCCTGCAACATTTGGCATAGTTGGCAGAATTTCTTAATTATCTGAGCCCTGAAAACCTGCTATTATGTCTGAGGCTGCATTTTGTAAAGTGCTAGCACAGTGCCTGGCACAAAGTAAGCACTATATATATGTTAGCTATGATGATGATGACAACTTTGACTAGCTCAAGTTACTTTGCATGCTCAGGCCATGGCTGCACCAGTTGCCTTTCTTAGGTTTCTATCTAGAAATATGACTAACCTCATAGTTTATAATTTGCTTGACTTGTCTTTATCCCTATCCCACAGGATTCTAATCTGTTTTCCAGTGTAAGCATATTGAGAGAAGAGCCACCTCTTCATATGAGAGCAGGGTGAAGAAGGAGATAGCAGGGAAAGATGTCTAAGTGGTATGAGATGAGGAGGAGGGGAGAAGAGTATCTCTCAACACATGGCTTCAGTAGTTTCATTGAAATGTTAAGTGAGGTCCTCAACTGAGATGGTGGCTGGAGGAGTTCTGTGCAGAAACTGAATGATGAAGGTAAATGGAGACTCTAGAAGTGGTGATGGGGATTAAGGAGTGTTCTCATTCTCCCTTCATGACCAGTGAGTTGGAAGGTAAAATTAGTACTGGAAAGAGTGGCCAGGGAAGGAATGTCATCAGTTAAGAGACAAGATCTCAGTAAATACCAGGAAGTAGAAGGAGCCTGCATTATAGGCTCTTAGCATAGTGCTTAGCACATAGTAGGTGCTTAATAAGTGCTTATTGAATTGAATTATAGAGATCACAGTGGAAGGAGTAGGTAGATGTGGAGAAGGATGTGGGAGGTTTAGTTGAGGGTATGGGAAGAAGAGAGAAAGCATTTGAGAATGAGGGAATAGCTTTGTTCAGGGGGAAGGAGAAGGTTGGTTCGGAATCACTGGGATGGGAAAAGTATGCTAGCTAATGAGGAATGAGTCCAGGAAGAGAATCCGTGCTTGGAGAAGGAGCAGGATGCGGATGGCAGATGATTAGACTGTCTAAAGCTCTCCCTTGGGATCTAATCTCATGGTAAGTGGTGATACTGTGTCCTGTTGAGACCCACATCATAGCAGGAGGGAGCAGGCAAAGGTAAGGCCTGGGGGAGTATGGTCAGGAGATGGGAGGTGGCATTGGGAGATGGAACTGGACCTGGGATGGCTTCTGGAACATTGGAGAAGACCCTCAGATGAAGATGAGGTCCTGGGCTGATAAAGGTGGGCTCCCTGGGAATTCCATGGAGGGAATACGGAGAGGGTAGGGAATGGATGGATGGATTTTGAACTGACAGGATCCATTGGAAAAGTCCTGGAAGGAAGATACTCTTGGTAGAAACAACTAGAGAGATATTAATTGAACATAAGTTAATTTACAGATTCAGTGCCTTATCAGTCAAACTCCTAACGAGTTGCTTTATAGCCCTAGATGAAATAATGAAAATCATTGGGAGGATCAAGAATCTCAGAGGAAATAATGAAAAAATTTGAGAAGGAAGGGGGTCTGGCCGTTCTGTGTTTTGAGCTCTGCTACAAAGTAGGAAACATCAAAACAATTTCATACCCATTTAAAAAAAATCTGACTTGACTTGATAAGTCATAGCTGCTTGTGTTAAGAGTTTCAAGTTTCCTGTTCTCCAACTCAGTCTTCTATATTTGCATGCTCTGTTCTCTTTGGAATCCTGAAATGAGATAGACATAGGGCTTTTTGTTTCCTGATGCTTTGATTTATTTAAACCAGGGGTAGGGAGCCTGTGGCCTCAGGGCCACATGTGGCCCTCTAGGTCCTCAGGTATAGCCCTTGGACTGAATCCAAACTTCACAGAACAAATCCTTTGGGGAGGCCGCAGGTTCCCCATCCCAAATTTAAACTATACTCCATACTTAAAACAAGAATCTTACATGGAGGTATTCATAGTGGTGATGCTGCCCATTAACATTGGGCTGTAGCACTTACAGCACAGTGCCTTACACAAAGAAGTGCTTAACAAATGTCTATTGATTGATTGAGGATATCCTTTAAAAATATCCCTTATCTTGTCTCATTCTTCTAACTACCAACTGACTCTCCTCTCCTGTACTGTTAAACTTCTTGAAAAAGTCAAATAAGCTGCCTCCATTTCCTTATTACTCTTACTTTCTGCAGTCAGAAAGCTACTCATTCTAAGATCACCAGTGACCTGCTAAATCTCCAAATTCTTCCCTTCCTTTTCACTGGAATTGTTCAAGTAGGTTAGATAACCACTCTTCTAGGATGTTCCTGATGGGATTGCTGGTCAGGTATGAGTTGGACTGAATGGCCTTTGAAGTTCAATGCAGTTTTGAGATTTCCTGATTCTTTAAATGGTGAGCCAACAGGAAGGGTTGTTAACACATTCACATAAGTAACTGTTTCAAGAGCAACAACCCACACTCCTTTGTAAAATGAATGGGTTGGACTAGATCATAAGGTTATGGATTTAGAGCTGAAAGGGACCTTAGAGGTCATCCAGTTTAAGCTCCTCATTTCTGATGAATTAATGGAGGCCTAGAGAGATTAAGTTGGGGAAGATAATGAATTGTTTTGGACATGTTCCAAAAGTCAG
>NW_020946408.1:0-4760 GCF_900497805.2 Vombatus ursinus | reverse complement strand
GAAGGAAGGAAGGAAGGAAGGAAGGAAGGAAGGAAGGAAGGAAGGAAAGGAGGGAGGAAGGGAAGGAGGAAAGGAGGGAGGGAGGAGGAAAAGAGGAAGGAAAGATTAAACGCTTATTATGTGCTAAAAGTTTTACAAATATTAATCAATCAATAAACATTGATTAATCATTTTCTATGTGCCAGGCACTATACTAAGCACTAGGGAAACAAAAGGAGACAAAAGGCAGCTGAAGCCTTCAAATATATCTCATTAGATCCTCACAAGAGAGTAGGACAACTGTGAGGTAGGTGCTATTATCACCACCATTTTATAGCTAAAAGAAACTGAGACAGGCAGAGATTACATGACTTGCCTAGAGTCACACGGCTAGTAAGTATATGAGGTTGGATTTGAACTCAAGCCTTCCTCCCTCCAGGCAGGCCTAACACTAACCACAGCACCACCTAGCTACCTCTAGCTAGAAATATGCGATATAAATCCAAATAAAATAAGCACTAAATGCTAAACCTGGGCTATAGAGATGAACTGAGGCATTGAATGAGAGACTGCAATATGTGAATGCAGACTAAAGATACGGGGGAGCTCAGGACACAGGAAGGCATTTAATCCTTCTCCAGGCAGAGCATGTGAAAGTTGAAATCCCTATTCTGCGTTATTACCGGAGTGAGAATCAAGGCTTTCTGATTAGTTTCTACTGGCTAACTGAGATAAGTAGCTTAACTTCTCAACTAGTGTTTCATTATAGCAAAAGGGGTGAATTGGCCCCACCCCATCCTTCCCCATTAAAGGGCTTCAAGGGTCAAAGAGATCAGAGCCATAAAATATATGCATGATTATTTTTCTTGATAATGATTACTGAGGATATATAGGAAGAAAAATATCATTATAAAATAATGATAAATAAAAATAATGATTAATGATAAATAAAAAATAATGTCTCTTTCCCTGCTTCAGGTCCACCTCACCTTACGAGATGTCTCAGCTCTTAAGAAGCATTGTCACCGTAATCGACGTCTTCTACAATTATTGTGGCCAGGATGAGGAATGTGACACAATGTGCAAAAAGGAACTCAAGGAACTTTTGGAAAAAGAGATGGGTTCACTTCTGAAAGTAAGAGCTGTCTGTCAAATCCAGGGGTCCCATGAAGTCACATGTTTTATATCCAGGCTAGTCTTGCCCAAAGATTTCTTCCTAGTAAATACCAGGCAAAAATGATTTACATTCTCAGTGTCCCACTTTGGAGTCTAGCAGAAAACGTTCTGGGATTTGACATAGTAATGACCATATCTAACATGTATGTGATGCTTTCAAGTTTGCATAATAATATCCCTGCATCACTTCCTTTGAACTTCACAACACTCACATGACAAGGCTGTCATATGCCTAGTTTATAGATGTAGAACTAGGTGGCCACAGGACAGGGCTGAATGATAATCGTGCCTTTCTCTGTGGTGTTAGTACCTTTAAGTTTATGGATATTTTATTAACCACTGGTCAGTTTCCTTTAATTCTTGACAATTCAGCCTTGAGTTTTTTTCTAAGTGGAAAGATAATACACTGGATGATGGTGTCAAGACTCAGTAAGGTCTTGGCAGGCTGCAGCACTGAGCAGAATCTAATAAGATGAGATTCAGGTCAAGAAAACAAGCATTTATTAAGCACCTACTTTCATATACGTAAGTTCAAAAAATCAAACTCATGAGTGTAAGGTGGACTGAGGTTCAGAAAAGCTAGGTAGCTAGACAGCACCACGAATAGAACACTGGACTTGGAGTCAGGAAAAGCTGAGTTCAGATCGAGCCTCAGACATTCACTAGCTGTGTGACCTGGGCAAGTCACTTAATCTCCCCCAGCTTCAGTTTCCTCATCTGTAAAATGGGGATAATAACACCACCTGCCTCCTAGAGTTGCTGTGAGAACAAAATAAATTAATATTTGTAAAATGCTGCGTAAACCTTAAAGTGCTATATAAATCCTAGAAATTATTTTAAACAATTGTGTTTGTACATTTTATGTTGTAAAATGATGTTTTATGACATTTATATGTAAGTGCACATATGTAAATGCTATGTTTTATGTTATTTATATGTTATATGTATTTATATATCATAATGTTATTGTTATAACCCTAGCAATGATTATAAACATGTTGCTCATGGTCACAAAGCTAGTATCAGAGACAGGATTTGAGTACGAATCTTCATGACTCCAGTATTGTAGCCACTGGACGATACTTGTATGAAGTAGGCAGTCAAAAAATGAAAGTTAAGTTAAACTGAATTGAAAAAAATTAATTAATTCACTAGGATTCCTTATGTGCCTGAACAAACGGGATAAGTAGATGAAATTTGCCTTCAGTTGTCTTCCTCTAATTTTTCTCTGCCCTTGTTAGACACAGGGATACCTATCCCCATCACTGAACCCACCCCAGCTCCTGGGGCACAGGGCTTTCCTCTTTTTCCAAGTTCTTTCTGTCTAGAGAAAGACAATCTGAAAACCAGTTCATATGAATGTATTCTCGATTAGGTCTGTTCATCTTCCCAGGAAAAATTACAACCCCTGAAGAAAACAATAAACCTTTAACGATACCATTTTAGGCACTCTAACCCCAAAAGAGACAAAGTACCTCCAAAATCAAACTGGAGAAATTAAGATGGGTGAATAGCAGGAAGTCAATTACACCTAGTCAGTCAGTAAACATTTACTATGTGCTAGGCATTGCGCTAAGTGCTATCACATCTAATGATAGCTGATCCCAAAATACTTGATTTACATTAGACACATTATTTATATTTGACTCGTTTCATACCCCAAGTACACCAGCTGCCTTTCATCTCCTTTCACTCCCTTTACACCTACACTCTCATTCCCTCAATCTTTTTCACCTAATAGCTGTGAGCTTTGTCAGATTATTAGCCCAAGTGGAGTTCTCTCCACTGGGGTCCTCCCAGTACACACATTTTGACGATCTTCCTTAACTTTATCAGTGGGGAATGGACACCAGACTCACGAACTATCCCTTGTACCTTGTTCCTACATAGAATCCCAACAATCCTGATACTGTGGATGTCTTCATGCAAATCCTGGACCGGGACCATGACAGAAGAGTGGACTTTACTGAGTATCTACTGATGGTTTTCAAGTTGACCATGGCCTGCAACAAATCCGTCGTCAGAGAATACTGCCATGCTTCAGGGTCAAGGCAGAAACACCAAGGTCACCATCTCCAGGAGGCACAAAGTGAAACAGAGGAACAGGAAGAGTCAACAGGCCAAGAGTCAGACTTCAGTCATTCAAGCTGGAGTTCAAGAGAGGGATTTGGGTCATCCAAATCTGGGCAATCACATAGGAACAGGGGCCATAGGCATGGGTCTAGCTCTACTGGGTGGGAAAGGAATGATTCCTCATATAATTCAGGGCATGGGGAAGGCTCAGGGAGGAGCTATCATAGATCAAGATCAAGCCACTCAGAGAGTAGTAGCCAAGAGAAATATGGGTTCAAAGCAAACAAGCAGGGGGGAAGGAGACATAAGTTAAGTATTAGCCCCTCCAGAATATCTGGAGGAGAAGAATATGAATCTGGCACTGGTAACTCAGGTAGATGGGAAAGACATGGATTCAGCAATAGCCAGTCAGGGGGATTTGAGGTACCAGAAGAGAGGTCTGAAAGAGGGAAGGACAGAGGACAAGGACATAGCTCCAGATCACATCAATCCTCTAGCTATGAACAGTCTGAGTATGGGTCAGGTCAGCTACCTACCTATGAGCAACACCACCCTGACACTGGTCATTCCTCTAGCTATGGACAACATGGGTCAAGCTCAGGCCAGTACTCAGGCCATGGACAACATGGGTCTGACTCAGAGCAGTACTCCAACTATGGACAGTCAGGCTCAGGACAGTCTTCTAGCCATGGGCAATGTAGATGTGGTTCAGGCCAGTCTTCCAGTCATGGACGATATGAGACAGGCTCTGGTCAATCTTCTAACTTTGGGTCTGGCTCAGGTCAATCATCCTGGCAGAGACAACATGGGTCTAGCTCCAGTGGTCAGTCAGAAAGGTGGGGAGGACATGGACAAGGTTCAAGTTCAAATCAGTCCTCCAGCCATAGACAACATGGGTCAGGGTCAGGTCAGTCTACCAGCTATGGACAACATGAGTCAAGCTCAGGTCATTCATCTAGCTATGGCCAACATGGGTCAGGCTCAGGTCAGTCTTCCAACTATGGACAACATGAATCTGGCTCTAGTGGTCAATCAGGGAGTTGTGGAGCATCAGGACGTTACTCCAGTTCACATCAGTCCTCTAGCTATGGCCAACATGGGTCAGGCTCAGGTCAGTCTTCCAACTCTGGACAACATGGATCTGGCTCAGGTCAGTCCTCCAGCCACAGCCAGCATGAGTCAGGCTCAGGTCAGGCCTCTAGCTACGGACAACATGGATCTGGCTTAGGTCAGTCCTCTAGCTATGGACACGGGTCAGGCTCAGGTCAGTCCTCTAGCTCTGGACAACATGAGTCTGGCTCCACTGGTCATTCAGAGAGTTGTGGAGGATCAAGACATTACTCCAGTTCACATCGATCCTCCAGCTCTGGCCGACATGGGTCAGGCTCAGGCCAGTCCTCTAGCTATGGACATGGTATAGGGTCAGGTCAGTCCTCCAGCTATGGTCATCATGGGTCAGGCTCAGGTCAGTCCTCTAGCTATGGTCATGGGTCAGGGTCTGGTCAATCCTCTAGCTATGGACAGTATGGGTC
>NW_020946407.1:0-4744 GCF_900497805.2 Vombatus ursinus | reverse complement strand
CCTCCAGCCATGGTCAACATGGATCTGGCTCAGGTCAGTCCTCTAGCCATGGACAACATGGATCCAGCTCAGGTCAGTCCTCTAGTTATGAACAACATGGATCCAGCTCTGGTCAGTCATCTAGCTGTGGATCTGGCGCAGGTCAATCCTCCAGCCAGACACGACATAGATCTAGTTCAGGTAGTCAGTCAGGGAGATATGAACGACAAGGAAGTCGTTCAAGTTCACATCAGTCCTCTAACCGTGAACGACATGCATCTTGCTCTGGTCAGTCATCTAGCTTTGGACAATATGGGTCTAGTTCAGGACAGTCATCTAGTCAGAAACGACGTGGATCCAGTTCAAGTGGTCACTCAGAGAGTTGTGGACGACAAAGACATAGTTCAAGTTCACATCAGTCCTCCAGCTATGGACAATGTGGGTCTGGCTCGGGTCAGTCCTCTAGTTATGGACAACATGGGTCCAGCTATGGTCAGTCCTCTAGCTGTGGATCTGGCTATGGTGGTCCATCAGTGAGTTGTGGAAAACAAGGACATAGTTCAAGTTCACATCAGTCCTCCAGCTATGGACAGTGTAGCTCTGGCTCAGCACAGCCCTCTAGCTATGGGTCTGGGTCAGGCCAGTCATCTTGCCAGAGCTCAGTCAGTCAGTCAGGAAACTGTGGAGACCAGCAATACAATTCAAATTCACAACAGTCTTCTAGTTATGGACAATGTGAGTCTGTATGTGATCAATACTCTGACTATCCACAATATAGGTGTCAATCTTCTAGCTTTGAACCTCATGGTTCAGGTTCAGCTCAGTCCTGTAACTCTGGAAGTCATGGATCCAGTGTGAGTGGACAGACATGTAGTCCAGGAAGACAAAGGTTCAATTCAAATGGTAGCTGTGGGGAGTTTGGGAGACAAACAGTTGGTTCAACATACATACTGTGTGCAGACAGCAACAATGAGTTATCAGGGGATAGACACAATGAAAGTAAGGCAGTGTGCAGCCTCTATAGCCAAGATGTAGCTGGTTCTCAGAGAGCAGGAGGAAACTATGGAAGGGTGAGAACACACTCAGGTTCCCACTACCCTTGTAGCATCACCCCTCTCTATGAGTACTGCCAAGAGCAAAGATTTTATTACTACAAGTGAAAGGACAATTGAATGCTAAATAACTGAAATACTTAATAGAAAAGAAAAGAAAAATGAATACTATGACCAAGCCATTTACTGTGGCATTTAGTTCTGGAAATAGGGCAGGCTATCTTTGTCCTTTTCTTTTAAACCTAGATATCAACTCTATGCCTTCTATTTGTTGGTAGTCTCTTAGAACAGTTCCACTTAGTGGTGTAGGGTGTTTTAGCTCCTTGGTTAGGAAATATATAAGTAGACAAAGTCCATGGAGTGTGGCACTAAATATGGGGCAGTGTTCATTTGGGGGCAATATAATTTGGGAGCTTGGGAATTTGTTTTAATCTGAAAAGTTTGATTGGGGTGGGGTAGGGGTGGGGGTTCTCATGGATTGTTAAATTTACTGATGTAAATGCTGATCACTCCTCTCCAAGGAGCTAAGAAGCAAGATTGTCTGACTCCTAATTGATTAGATCACCAATTCACAATGCCAAAGCCGCAGTGGCAGGGCCAAATACTTACCTTCAGATCCATGCCATGGGTATGCATCCTCAGCAGTTTCTTTCTTCATCATGGTTATCCAACCTTGATTCTTAAGAACATCTTTGATAACTAAGCTAAAAATCAACATGAGAAACTGGCACCTTCTCCCTAGCAAATAGATACGATGGTTGTCTTTGAAGAATGGGAATTGACAACATTTTTGTCCAAATAGAGAACATATTGGATTCTAACTCCAACTAAAAAAAGAGGTGTCTGCTTGACAACTCTTCTAGGCTAGAAAAAAAGTGGAGGCAATGCAGCCCTGGCATGTGGCTGCAGACCACGTCTGCATTTAACCAGCCTTTCCACTTTGGAGAACATTATCTATAAGGAAAGGGAACAGAAAATGTATATTACAACTGCATGATGTTTTGATCAACTGTGATATTCAAGATTACTGCTGTTTTCTTGAGGGCATCTGGCAAATTTTGAAAACTGGATTCCATGAAAACTGACAATAAATATTGTTTATCAAGTATGATAGCCCATGTCCTCTCTGCTTCATTCTCAGATCAGACTGTGAACTGATTTCATCTAGGCTATTTACCAAGAAACCTCCATTACTCCTTTCCACAAAATAGGAAGGAAGGAAGGAAAGAAAATAAACATTTATTAAGCACCTACTATATGCCAGGCACTATGCTGAGTCCCTTACAAATATGATCTCATTGAATTCTCACCACAACCCTAGGAGGTAGGTGCTATTATTATCCCCATTTTCCAATTGAAAAAACTGAGGCAAACAGAGGTAAAGTGACTTATGCAGGGTTGCACAGCTAGTGAGGGTCTGAGGCTGGATTTTAATTCCATTCTTCCTCAGTCCCAGCACTCTATCCACTCTGCCATCCAACTGCCTCTAAACCAGAGTTTTGAAGTACTCAGATATTAATGAAAGAGAATTGAATGAATTGAGAAGCTAAATAACTTCACTAAGGCCACATAGTTTATTCCATTTTTAAAAAATAGACTCAGAATGTGCAAAATAACAATATTAGAGCTGTACTATGTTTTTAAGAGGTAATCTCTTCCAACTTGCTCCTTTCAAAGTTGAGAACAATGGGGCTCAGAGATAGGACTTGTCCAAGATCACACAGTGGTCTAGACTGGAAATTCCTTGGCTCCATCCTGTTCAGCATCATCCACAATTTACAGGAAGGCATTTTGTCCCTTTGCTGCTGGGTGGATCTTAAGATACAGAGAAAGAAAGAGACACTTAATCCATTTATCTAAATCTGAATTCAATCTTGTGGGCAAAGATTATCAAAGAGGCATGTATTCTAGTGGCCTTACTGCCACTCCAGATCCAGATACTGGATCTGTTTCTAAAAGATGAAACAACACACACAAAAGTTCCTGTCATGCGACCCAGAGCTTTACAGGCTTATTCCAGATGGCTCAGAGAGACTTTAGGCAGATGTAGACAAAACAGCAGAAATGCCTTTCCAAAGGCACCAATCCAGGATAATCAGACCCTCAGTACTGTGAATATGGCAAACATGCCATTGAAAGACAAAACAGATTTGTAAGATTTGTTTTGTGTTAGGGGATACATTTCATAGACTCATCAGTCATTCTAGCTGTTCATGTACCACACCAGGTCTCTTTGGGGGAAGAAGTCCAGTCTAACTAGCTTACATCAGATATAAAAGATATGCTTGTCAAATTACACAATCATAGAAGCACACAATCTCAAAGCTAGAAAGGGTCCTCAGAAGAATGATCACCAAACTTGGATATGAATGAGAATCCCCTTTACAGCAGCTAGGTGGCACAATGGATAGAATATTGGATTCGGAATCAAGTTCAAATTCTGTTCAAGATTTTTATTAATTGTATGACTGTGCAAGTCGCTTACACTTTCTCAGCTCCAGTTTCCCCATCTTTAAAAGGGAGATAGTAATTAGCATTTACTCCACAAGGTTGTTGTAAGAATTAAATGAGTTAACGTGTACAAAGTGCTTTGCAAACCTTAGAGATATCTAAATGTTTGTTGTCGTTCAATTGTTTCACTTGTGTCCAACAACTCGTGACCCCATTGGGGTTTTCTTGGCAAAGATATTGGAGTGGTTTGCCATTTCCTTCTACAACTCATTTTACAAATGAGGAAACTGAGGCAAACAAGGTTAAGAGACTTGTCAAGGATCACACAACCAGTAAGTGTCTGAGGTTGGATTTGAACTCAAGAAGATGAGTCTTCCTGAGCTGCAGACCTGGCACTCTAACCACTGTACCACCTAGCCGTACCTTTTATATAGTGGGTACTTAATAAGTGTATGTTGACTATTTTTTTTTTACTGACCCAATACACAATTGACTCATATTCAGCTTATAGTCTATTAAACTCCCTGAATCTTTTTCAGGCAAATTTCATACAAATGTTAGTAAACAATACATTCATTAAACACTTACTATGTGTTTATGCTGTGTTTACCTTTGGAAACACAGAAAGTCAATTGATACAGATATCACCTAGTACAGTCCCTCTTCACCATGCTGTACTTGTATGTGATTTATTTTTAAACAAACTTAATGCTTTGCATATAACTATCTCAAGTTTAAACGAATTTGATTTAGCCCATTGTTCTAACCAGCAGAGATCTTTTCAGATCTAGAATTTGCCAGCACTGTAGCAGTCCTCCCTCAGCTTTGCGTCATCTACAAATTTAATCAGTATGAGATCTCTGCTTTCATCCAAGTTATTAATAAAAATACTGAACTTTCCAAGAGATCCCTGGGGCATTCTACTAGAAACCTCCTTCTAGGTTCACACCCATCCATTAATATCTACTTATTGAGTCATTCAGCCAGCTCTGAATCCACTATGACTTTCTCCAAACACTTTCATTTTGTTTTCGAGGAAAATGCTAGACTCTTTGACATATGCTGTACTGAAAATCAGGCATCCATGGTCCATAGAATTACCCTAATCTACTAACCTAGTAATCCTGTAGTAATCCAAGAAGATAATATTTGTAAAAGCACTTAGGATAGCACCTGACATATAATAGACTCTATACAAATGCTTATTCCACCCACCCCCCCCAACCAGTCAATAAAGAAAATGCTTCACATGACTTGTCCTT
>NW_020946406.1:0-4761 GCF_900497805.2 Vombatus ursinus | reverse complement strand
GAAGGAAGGAAGGAAGGAAGGAAGGAAGGAAGGAAGGAAGGAAGGAAAGGAGGGAGGAAGGGAAGGAGGAAAGGAGGGAGGGAGGAGGAAAAGAGGAAGGAAAGATTAAACGCTTATTATGTGCTAAAAGTTTTACAAATATTAATCAATCAATAAACATTGATTAATCATTTTCTATGTGCCAGGCACTATACTAAGCACTAGGGAAACAAAAGGAGACAAAAGGCAGCTGAAGCCTTCAAATATATCTCATTAGATCCTCACAAGAGAGTAGGACAACTGTGAGGTAGGTGCTATTATCACCACCATTTTATAGCTAAAAGAAACTGAGACAGGCAGAGATTACATGACTTGCCTAGAGTCACACGGCTAGTAAGTATATGAGGTTGGATTTGAACTCAAGCCTTCCTCCCTCCAGGCAGGCCTAACACTAACCACAGCACCACCTAGCTACCTCTAGCTAGAAATATGCGATATAAATCCAAATAAAATAAGCACTAAATGCTAAACCTGGGCTATAGAGATGAACTGAGGCATTGAATGAGAGACTGCAATATGTGAATGCAGACTAAAGATACGGGGGAGCTCAGGACACAGGAAGGCATTTAATCCTTCTCCAGGCAGAGCATGTGAAAGTTGAAATCCCTATTCTGCGTTATTACCGGAGTGAGAATCAAGGCTTTCTGATTAGTTTCTACTGGCTAACTGAGATAAGTAGCTTAACTTCTCAACTAGTGTTTCATTATAGCAAAAGGGGTGAATTGGCCCCACCCCATCCTTCCCCATTAAAGGGCTTCAAGGGTCAAAGAGATCAGAGCCATAAAATATATGCATGATTATTTTTCTTGATAATGATTACTGAGGATATATAGGAAGAAAAATATCATTATAAAATAATGATAAATAAAAATAATGATTAATGATAAATAAAAAATAATGTCTCTTTCCCTGCTTCAGGTCCACCTCACCTTACGAGATGTCTCAGCTCTTAAGAAGCATTGTCACCGTAATCGACGTCTTCTACAATTATTGTGGCCAGGATGAGGAATGTGACACAATGTGCAAAAAGGAACTCAAGGAACTTTTGGAAAAAGAGATGGGTTCACTTCTGAAAGTAAGAGCTGTCTGTCAAATCCAGGGGTCCCATGAAGTCACATGTTTTATATCCAGGCTAGTCTTGCCCAAAGATTTCTTCCTAGTAAATACCAGGCAAAAATGATTTACATTCTCAGTGTCCCACTTTGGAGTCTAGCAGAAAACGTTCTGGGATTTGACATAGTAATGACCATATCTAACATGTATGTGATGCTTTCAAGTTTGCATAATAATATCCCTGCATCACTTCCTTTGAACTTCACAACACTCACATGACAAGGCTGTCATATGCCTAGTTTATAGATGTAGAACTAGGTGGCCACAGGACAGGGCTGAATGATAATCGTGCCTTTCTCTGTGGTGTTAGTACCTTTAAGTTTATGGATATTTTATTAACCACTGGTCAGTTTCCTTTAATTCTTGACAATTCAGCCTTGAGTTTTTTTTCTAAGTGGAAAGATAATACACTGGATGATGGTGTCAAGACTCAGTAAGGTCTTGGCAGGCTGCAGCACTGAGCAGAATCTAATAAGATGAGATTCAGGTCAAGAAAACAAGCATTTATTAAGCACCTACTTTCATATACGTAAGTTCAAAAAATCAAACTCATGAGTGTAAGGTGGACTGAGGTTCAGAAAAGCTAGGTAGCTAGACAGCACCACGAATAGAACACTGGACTTGGAGTCAGGAAAAGCTGAGTTCAGATCGAGCCTCAGACATTCACTAGCTGTGTGACCTGGGCAAGTCACTTAATCTCCCCCAGCTTCAGTTTCCTCATCTGTAAAATGGGGATAATAACACCACCTGCCTCCTAGAGTTGCTGTGAGAACAAAATAAATTAATATTTGTAAAATGCTGCGTAAACCTTAAAGTGCTATATAAATCCTAGAAATTATTTTAAACAATTGTGTTTGTACATTTTATGTTGTAAAATGATGTTTTATGACATTTATATGTAAGTGCACATATGTAAATGCTATGTTTTATGTTATTTATATGTTATATGTATTTATATATCATAATGTTATTGTTATAACCCTAGCAATGATTATAAACATGTTGCTCATGGTCACAAAGCTAGTATCAGAGACAGGATTTGAGTACGAATCTTCATGACTCCAGTATTGTAGCCACTGGACGATACTTGTATGAAGTAGGCAGTCAAAAAATGAAAGTTAAGTTAAACTGAATTGAAAAAAATTAATTAATTCACTAGGATTCCTTATGTGCCTGAACAAACGGGATAAGTAGATGAAATTTGCCTTCAGTTGTCTTCCTCTAATTTTTCTCTGCCCTTGTTAGACACAGGGATACCTATCCCCATCACTGAACCCACCCCAGCTCCTGGGGCACAGGGCTTTCCTCTTTTTCCAAGTTCTTTCTGTCTAGAGAAAGACAATCTGAAAACCAGTTCATATGAATGTATTCTCGATTAGGTCTGTTCATCTTCCCAGGAAAAATTACAACCCCTGAAGAAAACAATAAACCTTTAACGATACCATTTTAGGCACTCTAACCCCAAAAGAGACAAAGTACCTCCAAAATCAAACTGGAGAAATTAAGATGGGTGAATAGCAGGAAGTCAATTACACCTAGTCAGTCAGTAAACATTTACTATGTGCTAGGCATTGCGCTAAGTGCTATCACATCTAATGATAGCTGATCCCAAAATACTTGATTTACATTAGACACATTATTTATATTTGACTCGTTTCATACCCCAAGTACACCAGCTGCCTTTCATCTCCTTTCACTCCCTTTACACCTACACTCTCATTCCCTCAATCTTTTTCACCTAATAGCTGTGAGCTTTGTCAGATTATTAGCCCAAGTGGAGTTCTCTCCACTGGGGTCCTCCCAGTACACACATTTTGACGATCTTCCTTAACTTTATCAGTGGGGAATGGACACCAGACTCACGAACTATCCCTTGTACCTTGTTCCTACATAGAATCCCAACAATCCTGATACTGTGGATGTCTTCATGCAAATCCTGGACCGGGACCATGACAGAAGAGTGGACTTTACTGAGTATCTACTGATGGTTTTCAAGTTGACCATGGCCTGCAACAAATCCGTCGTCAGAGAATACTGCCATGCTTCAGGGTCAAGGCAGAAACACCAAGGTCACCATCTCCAGGAGGCACAAAGTGAAACAGAGGAACAGGAAGAGTCAACAGGCCAAGAGTCAGACTTCAGTCATTCAAGCTGGAGTTCAAGAGAGGGATTTGGGTCATCCAAATCTGGGCAATCACATAGGAACAGGGGCCATAGGCATGGGTCTAGCTCTACTGGGTGGGAAAGGAATGATTCCTCATATAATTCAGGGCATGGGGAAGGCTCAGGGAGGAGCTATCATAGATCAAGATCAAGCCACTCAGAGAGTAGTAGCCAAGAGAAATATGGGTTCAAAGCAAACAAGCAGGGGGGAAGGAGACATAAGTTAAGTATTAGCCCCTCCAGAATATCTGGAGGAGAAGAATATGAATCTGGCACTGGTAACTCAGGTAGATGGGAAAGACATGGATTCAGCAATAGCCAGTCAGGGGGATTTGAGGTACCAGAAGAGAGGTCTGAAAGAGGGAAGGACAGAGGACAAGGACATAGCTCCAGATCACATCAATCCTCTAGCTATGAACAGTCTGAGTATGGGTCAGGTCAGCTACCTACCTATGAGCAACACCACCCTGACACTGGTCATTCCTCTAGCTATGGACAACATGGGTCAAGCTCAGGCCAGTACTCAGGCCATGGACAACATGGGTCTGACTCAGAGCAGTACTCCAACTATGGACAGTCAGGCTCAGGACAGTCTTCTAGCCATGGGCAATGTAGATGTGGTTCAGGCCAGTCTTCCAGTCATGGACGATATGAGACAGGCTCTGGTCAATCTTCTAACTTTGGGTCTGGCTCAGGTCAATCATCCTGGCAGAGACAACATGGGTCTAGCTCCAGTGGTCAGTCAGAAAGGTGGGGAGGACATGGACAAGGTTCAAGTTCAAATCAGTCCTCCAGCCATAGACAACATGGGTCAGGGTCAGGTCAGTCTACCAGCTATGGACAACATGAGTCAAGCTCAGGTCATTCATCTAGCTATGGCCAACATGGGTCAGGCTCAGGTCAGTCTTCCAACTATGGACAACATGAATCTGGCTCTAGTGGTCAATCAGGGAGTTGTGGAGCATCAGGACGTTACTCCAGTTCACATCAGTCCTCTAGCTATGGCCAACATGGGTCAGGCTCAGGTCAGTCTTCCAACTCTGGACAACATGGATCTGGCTCAGGTCAGTCCTCCAGCCACAGCCAGCATGAGTCAGGCTCAGGTCAGGCCTCTAGCTACGGACAACATGGATCTGGCTTAGGTCAGTCCTCTAGCTATGGACACGGGTCAGGCTCAGGTCAGTCCTCTAGCTCTGGACAACATGAGTCTGGCTCCACTGGTCATTCAGAGAGTTGTGGAGGATCAAGACATTACTCCAGTTCACATCGATCCTCCAGCTCTGGCCGACATGGGTCAGGCTCAGGCCAGTCCTCTAGCTATGGACATGGTATAGGGTCAGGTCAGTCCTCCAGCTATGGTCATCATGGGTCAGGCTCAGGTCAGTCCTCTAGCTATGGTCATGGGTCAGGGTCTGGTCAATCCTCTAGCTATGGACAGTATGGGTC
>NW_020946405.1:0-4998 GCF_900497805.2 Vombatus ursinus | reverse complement strand
AAGAGCAGGAACAAGGAAATCTTAGCAACAAGTCGAAGAGGAAAAAACGTTTTGGGGAGAGAGGCAGAAAGGGACATAATTGCTTAGGGGAGGTAGTCAGAATTTTCTACCAGAAACAACCCATCAGTTAGAAGGCAGGCAAAAGTGGAAGGAAAGAGGGAAAGAAGAGGTCAACAAATAGACATGTCTCCATTCAGTCTGAGAGCCCAAGAGTCAAGTTCCCCTAACTTCAGGTCAGTGACTCACATACTTAGAAACAGTGAGCCTTACTTACTAATAGCAGGGTTGAGGGCAGAAGGAACAGCCACTCAGGCTGACTTCTCTCCAAATGCTTTCAGTCAAGAAACAGAGAATTAAGAGTCAGAAAGCCCCTTGATGACTACCTAGTTCAACTCCCTCATTTTACAGAAGAGAATACCAAGGGCAAAACAGCACCTCAAGTGAGGACAAAAGCAACTCAATTATTTCCAGCTGAGACTACAATAAATATATCGGTTTAACATGAAGAAGGCAAAGAGAGCCCTGGGCTGCCATCCCCACTACCTGCTGCTTCTCTTGTATTTCTGCCACTATACTCTTCCCGTCCACCAGAGCCTGGAAGCTATAAACAGCAGAGTCTTCATCCATGGGGAACACAAAGAATGCTTCCACAGGAGCTGCTTCCTCATTCTTGTAGTCCAGGCTTGCAGACACATCTGCCACAAACTCACGGATAGACACAGCCACCGAGATGCTCTTAAGAGGCACTGGAGGAAGGAAATGCACTTCAGTCCTCAATTCTCACCACCAAACACTCCACAGAAGGGCTACACACTTCTGGAGTTCTCTCCTTTTCTTAACCTTGCCTGTACTCCTGGTAGACTTACCTGGCTGCTTGGAACAGGTGAGAAGACCACAAGGGAATTCCATGGTGAAACTCTGTTTAAAAAAAAGTAAAGTGAAATCTGAAGTAATCCATAGATGTTGTTCCAACCCCATTGTCAACCACTTTTTATTGGAACCAGAATTTTCTACCAGAAACAACCCATCAGTTAGAAGGCAGGCAAAGGTGGCAGGAAAGAGGGAAAGAAGAGGTCAAGGAATAGACATGTCTCCATTCAATCTGAGAGCCCAAGAGTCAAGTTCCCCTAACCCCAGGTCAGTGACTCACATACTTAGAAACAGTGAGTCTTACTAATAGAAGTGTACTAGCTGCTACACATAGGAGACCCACAAAGGCTGGAAGATAATTGGGGGCTTCAGCCCCAGAACTGGTAAATGAAAGGGAAAAATGGTGATTGATGACATAAGTGGGCAGTCCCTCCTTTATTCGGAGAGGAACTCCTAATTCAAAAAAATGTTTATTTCTATTTGTAGGTATGTGGTTGTTTCCAAGGAAAAGTATGTTACTGCTGAACTATCCTCTCTGGGTCTTACCAAGCTGTGACCTAAATCCTAAAGGAAGCCAGATTCTTCCTCTTCTTTTCATGTTTTTGGAGGGGGAGTTGACCTTAGCTTTTCTTACCAGTGTCAGCTCAATACATATTTCAGCACTCTTGAATGTTATTCTTACAGGACAAAGGCATGCTTTTGAATTCATTCTTCATTTCCTGACTTTACTTTCACTTTCTTTACAACTATTTTTTTTTTAAATCTAGGTTGTTTGAAAAGTTCTCCAAGCACTCATAGGGGGTTTTCTTTAGTCAATCCCCCTTTGTCTTCCTGATGGGAATCACGGAAGAATTTCATTTTTGAGAACAGTCTTGGATTGAGGTCATGAACAATGGTTGGTTGAATGACGGACAAAGTACACTTACTGTGTACAAAACATTGTCATACAAATTTAGAAAGCAAGATAGTTCCTCCTTTTAAGGACCTCACAGTCTAAAAGGAATCTCCAACAGATATAAAAGGCTTCCAACTTCTTTGGAAAACCTAGGCCATAAAATTCAACCTTTTCTGTCTCTGCACCCCTTGAAGTCTGCTCTTAAAATCTAGAGCATGTGTCATACTCTGCCTGGCTTTCCACTTCTCTATCACAAATTCTAAGCTGGAGTGATCACTTTCCCACCAAAGTTTCTATCCCCTCCACCCACCCAACCAATTCTTCCTTATTGGTGAAAGTCAGATTCAAAATGGACTTCCATTTTTTCCATTTTTTGAAGGATGAAATTATCATTAAAGAAAGTCAAAAAATTATTAGCTGTTCTGGTTGGGGAAAGAGAGGGAGAAGAGAAGGGTTCCAGCACATCTTTAGAAAATTGAAATGTGGGGGCAGCTAGGTAGTGCAATGGATAGAGCACCAGCCCTGTATTTAGAAGGACCTGAGTTCAAATCCGGCCTCAGACACATAACACTTACTAGCTGTGTGTCCCTGGGCAAGTCACTTAACCCCCATTGCCCAACCAAAAACTAAAAAAAAAAAAATTGAAATGTCAGAGTCAAATCTGTGATGTGGCTCAGTCTCCTCATTAATGTCATCTTTCAGGTTGTCTACACTATACTTTGATGACAATATTTACCACATTTTTTTTTGCTACCACAGATCTTTATCCAATTCTTCTGTCCACCTTGCTTTCTCCCTCCAGTTCTTAGATTTCTTCATCAGATTATCTTCTGACAGAAAATTGTTAATATAATGGCAGAAAATTATTAATACCAAATGTTACTTGCCACTCCCTTAATGATCCCAGTAATGTCAGAATTTCAGTAATGTTTTTACATTCCTACTCTGAAAACATTTATTCATGATTATGTTGGACTGAACCACATCCTAAGTCCCCCTACCCAGAGATTTTACCATGTAAAGGAACCTAAATTAAGCTGGAGTTCAGCTTCTAATGTCCTTGCCCCCTCGCATAAAGTGCAAAACAGCCAGAATGAAGTGGGTTTCCTTGCTAAGGAATTGCCAAGGGCCACTGAGGTGTCAGGACCAGGCCTTGCTATCTCATTCTACCTACTCCCTCCCCCTCTTCTCAAAGTATAGGAACTATGAAAGTGCCCTTGAGACTGATATGTCTGTTTTCTATGAGTTACCTTAGCAAGCAGATGCACTGGACACAGAGTAAGCCTGTTTGCTGAAAGTAGCCAATCAAGAGTCTGCAGGGAGCCAAAGTATTGCTCACTCCCAGACTCCTTTGCTAGTGTTCACTGGCTGACCTTGCTGAGCTATAAACTCTCTCTCCCCTCCCACAGCACCCCCCCCCAAATGGCTCAAACCAGCTTTGTGATCAATTGTTGCTTCAAAGCATCCTGCTTCTATGTTCACCTATTCTTGGGAAAGATTGTCCATTCTTTTTCCCAGGTACTCCCTGAGCTCCCTGTGTGGTTTTCAAGGATAAATCTCCCCTGCCTATCCTAGGCTGTGGACTCCTCTGTAATAGGGACCACTGGCACTAGTGTCTGATTTTCCTCCCAATAAAATATTTCTGCTTTCAACTCAACTTGGACTCCTCTGCATTTTGAGGGGTGGGCTTCACCCTGCTGACAGAACCTTTTCCAGTGAGTTGGCTGCTGGGCCATCCCCCAGAGTGGCAGGTTTGTACCCTGGAATCTACTCTGTTTTCTCAATTAAAGCTTTATTCCTCAACTAGTGGCTTTGATTTATTTCAGGAATTGACACTTCTAAATACACAATCCTATTGGGTATAGTAAGGGTTGTCATGCTGAATGAAGTGTTCTCCCAGCTTCTTTTCTACCATGAGCCACAGGTGAGTCCCTGATCTATATCACTCCCCTGTGGGATCTTGGGGGAAGACAAAGAGACTTTCCACAGGCACCCTAAAATCTTATGGAAAGAATAGCACTATCCTTGCTTACTTAAAAAATTCTGAAAAAGATAGCTAAGACACAACTCTGAACATCCAGTGAACACTAAAAGGTCAAAACAGTCCCAAGAAGTCATTGCTTACCTTGGCTAAACTTCCCAAGGACACCAAGAGAGTGAAAATTCATGGGAAGCGTCTCTATTCCTCTGAAAACCTGTGGCACAATTCCTTGGCCCTCTATGCTCAGCCCTAACTTCGATTTTAATATTATTTTAATATTTAATAGCAGTTTTTATTTAGTATTTAATAATATTTTAATAAATAACTTCTAGTTATTTGCATTTTTTTTCCCTCCCAGAATGAGCTCATTGAGAACAGGAGATGTTTTTACTTTTCCTTGTAACTTCAGCATTTAGCATAGCGCCTAGCACATTTTTTGTTCTTCTGGTTTATTGGTGTCAGACTCTTCCTGACTCCATTTTTGGTTTTCTTGGCAAAGATACCGGAGTGCTTCGATATTTCCTTCTCCAACTCATTTTACAGAGGAGGAACTGAGATGCAAACAGGACTTGTGGATCACACAGCTGGTAAGTGTCTGAGGGTGGGTTTAAACTCACTGAGGAGGAGTCTTCCTGACTCCAAGCTTAGCCCTCTATTCACTTCACCACCTAGCTGTCTTGACATGGTAAGTGTTTAATATAAATATTTGTGAATTATCACCTTAATACAGTAAACCGAGGCTCACCCGGAGAACCCAGCCAGTGGATAAATACACATTTGCTCCCCTTGACACCCCCATGTCAGCTCTAAACATCCAGCCCCAAGTTTCAGCAAGAATGTGATCAGGAACAATCAGGCAAATCCTAGCTAAGGCTGGCTGGGGCCTACAAAATGCAATCAGAACAGGGAGCACCCTGCAAGGTCCTGGATAATAGAACCTGCAGTATTAGTAGATCAGGCTGGAACAAGAATTCTGCCCCTGTGGCAGCTCTAAGTAAAGAACAGGAAGGGACTGAGCAGTAAATAGATTGTCCAAAATGGGTGAAACATATGAGGCCTGGGCAACAAAGCCAAAGTTCTCATAATGGCAGAAAGTTAGAGCTGGAAGGTTCCATAAGAAGTACTTACTTTTAACAGAGGAATCTGAGGCCCAGAAATAAGAAGTGATTTGTCCAAGATTCAGAAACAGAATACAAATTCAGGTCTTCTGAATCTTGATTCCAAGTGCGGAGTGCTTTCCAATGCACAACCC
>NW_020946404.1:0-6864 GCF_900497805.2 Vombatus ursinus | reverse complement strand
GAAGAGGAAAAAAAGGCTTTGGGGAAAGAGGCAGAAGAGGACATAATTGCTTAGGGGAGGCAGTCAGAGAGAAAAAGATAGCAGGCTTGAGAGCAGAAGGAACAGCCACTCAGGCTGACTTCTCTCCAAATGCTTTTAGTCAAGAAACAGAGAATTAAGAGTCAGAAAGCCCCTTGATGACTACCTAGTTCAACTCCCTCATTTTGCAGAAGAGAATACCAAGGGCAAAACAGCACCTCAAGTGAGGACAAAAGCAACTCAATTATTTCCAGCTGAGACTACAATAAATATATCGGTTTAACATGAAGAAGGCAAAGGAGAGCCCTGGGCTGCCATCCCCACTACCTGCTGCTTCTCTTGTATTTCTGCCACTATACTCTTCCCGTCCACCAGAGCCTGGAAGCTATAAACAGCAGAGTCTTCATCCATGGGGAACACAAAGAATGCTTCCACAGGAGCTGCTTCCTCATTCTTGTAGTCCAGGCTTGCAGACACATCTGCCACAAACTCACGGATAGACACAGCCACCGAGATGCTCTTAAGAGGCACTGGAGGAAGGAAATGCACTTCAGTCCTCAATTCTCACCACCAAACACTCCACAGAAGGGCTACACACTTCTGGAGTTCTCTCCTTTTCTTATCCTTGCTTGTACTCCTGGTAGACTTACCTGGCTGCTTGGAACAGGTGAGGAGACCACAAGGGAATTCCATGGTGAAACTCTGTTTAAAAAAAAGTAGAGTGAAATATGAAGTAATCTATAGATGTTGTTCCAACCCCATTGTCAACCACTTTTTATTGGAACCAGAATTTTCTACCAGAAACAACCCATCAGTTAGAAGGCAGGCAAAGGTATCAAGAAAGAGGGAAAGAAGAGGTCAATGAATAGACATGTCTCCATTCAATCTGAGAGCCCAAGAGTCAAGTTCCCCTAACTCCAGGTCAGTGACTCACATACTTAGAAACAGTGAGCCTTACTTACTAATAGAAGTATACTAACTGCTACACATAGGAGACCCACAAAGGGCAGAAGATAAGTGGGGGCTTCAGCCCTAGAAGTAGTAATGAAGGGAAAAGATGATGATTGATGACATAAGTGGGCAGTCCCTCCTTTATTCAGGGAGGAACTATTAAGTCATCAAAAGGGTTTGTTTCTATTGGTAGGGTTTACAGTTGTTCCAAGAACAGTTTGTTATTGCTGAAGTATCCTCTCTGAGTCTTACCAAGTTGTGACCTAAATTCTAAAGGAAGTCAGATTCTTCTTCTTCTATTTTTTTTTGTGTGTGTTCCTTAGCTTTCCTTACCAGGCTCAGCTCAATCCATGTTTCAGTACTCCTGAAAACTGCTTGCTCATCATTTCTTATAGCAAATAGTATTCCATTACATTCACATGCCACAACTTGTTTAGCCATTCCCCAACTGATGGGCATCCCCTCAATTTCCAATTCTTTGCCACCACAGAAAGAGCTGCAATGAATATTTTTGTACATGTTGGACCTTTTCACATTTTTATGATCTCTTTGGGATACAGACTTAGAAGTTGTATTGCTGGGTCCAAGGGTATGCACAATTTTGTAGCCCTTTGGGTTCCAAATTGCTCTCCAGAATGGTTGAATCACTTCACAACTCCACCAACAATGCATTAGTGTTCCAATTTTCCCACATGTTCTACAGCATTTATTATTTTCCTGTTTTGTCATGTTAGCCAATCTCATAGGTGTGATGTGGTACCTCAGAGTTCTTTTGATTTGCATTTCTCTAATCAATAGTGATTTAGAACATTTTTTTATGTGATTATAGATAGCTTTAATTTCTTCCTCTGAAAACTGCCTGTTCATGTCCTTTGACCATTTGTCAATTGGGAAATGACTTGAATTCTTATAAATTTGACTCAGTTCTCTATATATTTTAGAAATGAAGCCTTTATCAGAGACACTGGTTATAAAAATTCTTCCCTAATTTTCTGCTTCCCTCCTAATCTTGGTTGCATTGGCTTTGTGCAAAAACTTTTCAATTTAATTTAATCAAAATTGTCCATTTTGCATTTCATAATATTCTCTCTTTTGTTTGGTTATAAATTCTTCTGTTTTCCATAAATCTGACAGGTAGACTATTCCTTGCTCTTCCTGTTTGCTTATAGTATCTGCCTTTATATCTAAATTGTGTATCCATTTTGAAATTTATCTTGCTATATGGTGTAAGATGGTGGTCTATACCTAGTTTCTGCCATACTGTTTTCCAGTTTTCCAGCAGTTTTTGTCAAATAATGAGTTCTGATCCCAGAAGCTGGAGTCTTTGGGTTTATCAAATAGTATATTACTATTAATTATTGATTACCATGTCATGTATACCTAACCTATTCCACTGATCCACCACTCTATTTCTTAGCCAGTACCAAGTAGTTTTGATGATTGCTGCTTTATAATACAATTTGAGATCTGGTATGGTTAAGCCACCTTCCCTAGCATTTCTTTTCATTAATTCCCTCGACATTCTGGATACTTTGTTCTTCCAGATGGATTTTGTTATTATTTTTTTCTAGCTCTATAAAATGATTTTTTGGTAGTTTGATTGGTATGGCACTGAATAAGTAAATTAATTTAGGCGGAATTGTCATTTTTTTATATTAGCTCAGCCTACTCACAAGCAATTGACATTTTTTCCAATTATTTAGATCTTGATTTGTGTGAAAAGTGTTTTGTGGCCAAGCTAGGTGGTACAGGGGATAGAGCTCTGGCCTTGGAGTCAGGAGGACCTGAGTTCAAATCCAGCCTTAGACACTTAACACTTACTAGCTGAGTGACCCTGGGCAAGTCACTTCACCCCGATTGCCTCACCAAAATAAATAAATAAATAAAGTGTTTTGTAATTGTGTTCATAATGCCTATGTTAATTTTAAATGGAATTTCTCTTTCTCCTGCTGTTGGGCTTTGTTAGTAATCTACAGAAATGCTGATGACTTATGAGGGTTGACAATTATTCTTACAGGACAAAGGCATGCTTTTGAATTTATCCTTCATTACCTGACCTTGCTTTCATTTCTTTACAACTATTAAAAAAAAAATCTAAGTTGGTTGAAAAGTTCTCCAAGCACTCATAGGCGGTTTCTTCAGACAATCTCACTTTGTCTTCCTGATGGGAATCATTGAAGAACTTCATTTTTGAGAGCAGTCTTGGATTGAGGTCATCAACAATGGTTGGTTGAATGAATGACAAAGCATTTATTAAGCACTTACTGTGTGCAAAGCATTGTAATACAAGTTTAGGAAGCAAGATAGTTCCTAAGGATCTCACAGTCTTAAAGGAATCTGCAATAGATTTAAGAGGTTTCCTACTGCTTTGGAAAACCTGTAGAAATCTGGGCCATGAAGTTCAATCTTTTCTGTCTCTGCACCCCTTGAAGTCTGTTCTTAAAATGTGAGCATATGTTATACTCTCCCCGACTCTCCACTTCTGTTATCACAAATTCTAAGCTACAGTGATCACTTCCCCACCAAAGTTTCTGTCCCCTCCACCCACCAACCAGTTCTTCCTTATTGGTGAGTCAGATTCAAAACAGACTTTCCCTGGTTGGTTTTTCTACTTTTTGAAGGATGAAATTATCATTAAAGAAAGTCAAAAAATTTTCTGATTGGGGAAGGGGAGGGAGAAGAAAAGGGTTCTAGCAGATGTTTCGAGAATTGAAATGTCTGAGTCAAATTTGTGATGTGTCTCAGTCTCCTCATCGATGTCCTCTTTCAGTTGGTCTGCACTATACTTTGATGACAATATTTATCCCACCTTTTTCTGCTACCACTGCTCTTTTATACAACTCTTCTATCCACCTTGCTTCTACCTCCAGTTCTTGGATTTCTTTATCAGATTATCTTCTGACAGACAATTGCTAATATAATGGCAGGAAATTATTAATACCAAATGTTACTTGCCAATCCCTTAATGATCGTAGTAATATACAAATTTCAGCAATGTTTTTACATTCCTACTCTTAAGACTTTCACTCATGATTAGGTTGGGCTGAAACCACACCATAAGTCCCCCCCAACCAGAGATCTTACCATATAAAGGGACCTAAGTTAAGCTGGAGTTCAGCTTCTAATGTCCTTGTCCCCTTCCATTGGGATTCATGGCATGAAGGGCAAAACAGCTAGAATCATGTGGGTTTCCTTGCCAAGGGCCACTGAGGTCTCATGACCAGACCTTGCAACCTCATAATACCGATGGGGTGCTTGGGTGCCTATACCTGAACCTCAATTCCATGATCATATTTCTCCCTAGCCTCAGAAACACTATCCCTGACAGTTTCCCTCCAGCCCAAGGACCCTCTCTCTGGCAGTGACTCATGAGTGGGCCCAGTGAGGCAAACTATCTCTCCCTGTTACAAGAACAAGCTGACCTCTGTAGAATTTCCTTATATGAACAGGACTATCTTGTACCAGTAGAACTATTAAGTACTGATTCCCACAGTCACCATATACAATCCAGACGTTAAGCTATAGATGTCAACTCCCAAAACTATCTTGTTTCTGGTATAACAGACCAAAAACACACCCCTTAGGAAACTCCCTTCCCCAGTTTCCAGTAGTGAATGACGCAGTTGTATGTTATCACCTAATTAGCTTGCCACATAATTCACTACTTTTCTTATATAAGCTTTAGCATCATTCCTGTTAGGTTGCAAGTTCCCTAAGGAGCTCTGCCCACCATGGCAGAATTCCTTAAGGACCTCTGCCCGCTGTGTAGCATAACAATAAATCTTTGCCACCTTGACTTAAAGAATGCTTGAGTCTGTGAATTCATTCCAGACCACTCTGTCTATACTCCAGTCCTTGAGGGGACTCTAAACCTATCAGACTGCAACAATACCTTCTCCCCCCTTCTCAAAGTATAGTAACTGTGGAAGTGGCCCTAAGATTAATATGTTGGTTTTCTATGAGTTACCTTACCAAGCAGATGCACTAGATACAGAATAAACCTGTTTGCTGAAAGTAGCCTGCAGTGAGCCAAAGTCTTGCTCACTCCCAGATGCCTTTGCAGGTTGACGTTGCTGAGCTGTGTGCCCTCCTCTCCTATCCCTGCCCCTGCAAGTAGCCTTGTGGTCCACTGTTCCTGCAAAATGTCCTACTTCTCTGTCCATCTCTTTCTGAGAAAGACTGTCCATTCATGAACTACCCCTTCATGGTTTTCAAGCATAAATCTCCTCTTCCTTTCCTGGTCTATGGGCTCCTTTGTGCTAGGGGCTTTGGCACTAGTGTCTGCTTTTCCTCCTAATAAAATATTTCTGCTTTCAACCCAGCTTGGACTCATCTGTATTTTGAGGGGTGGGCTTCAGTCTGTTGACAGAACCTTTCCCAGTGAGTTGGCTGCTGGGACATCCCCCAGGGTGGCAGGTTTGCTATGCTGGTATCTATCCTGGTATCTCACTTAAAGATGCTTTATTCTTCAACTCATGGCTTTGGTTTGTCTCAGGACTTTACACTTCTAAATACACAATCCTATTGGATATTTTCAGGGTTGTCATGCTCAATGAAGTCTTCTTCCAGTCTTGTCTCCATCTTGAGCCACAGTTCAGTCACTAACCTGTGTCACTCCCTGGGGTCCCTCTGGGGAAGACAAGGAGACTTCCCACTGGCACACTAATATTTTGTGGAAAGAAATAGTGTTGCCATTGCTTATTTAAAAAAAAAAATTCTAACAAGATATCTTGTAAGACACAATTCTGAACATTCAGTGAACACTAAAAGGTCAAAACAGTCCAAAACAGTCATTGCTAACCTTGGCTAAATTTCCCAAGGACACCAAGAAAGTGAAAATTCATGGGAAGTGTCCCTACCCCTCTGAAAACCTGTGGCACAATTCCTTGGCCCTCCATGCTCGGTCCTAACTTCTATTTTAATAATATTTTAATTATTTAATCATAGTTTTTATTTAGTACTTAATAATATTTTAATAAATAACTTCCATTTATTTGCATGTTATCTTTTCCCACAGAATGAGCTCCTTGAGAGCAGGAGATGTTTTTACTTTTCCTTGTAACCTCAGCATTTAGCATAGCACCTAATGACGTCAGACTCTTCCTGATGCCATTTGAGGTTTTCTTGGCAAAGACACTGAAGTGCTTTGACATTTCCTTCTCTAACTCATTTTACAGAGGAGGAACTGAGAGGCAAACAGAGTTAAGGGACTTGCCCAGGATCACACAGCTACTAAGTGTCTGAGGGTGGGTTTATGCTCAGGATGAGGAGTCTCCCTGACTCTAGGCTTGTCACTCTATCTACTCTACCAACTAGCTGTCTTGGCACAAGGTAATTGTTTAATAAATATTTGTCAATTATCACCTTAAAGCAGTAAACCTAGGCTCATCCTGAGAACTCAGCTGGTGGATGAGTCCACATTTACTCCATATGACACCCCCAAGTCAATTCTAAACATCAAGGCCCAAATTGCAGCAAGAACCGATCAGGAACAATCAGGCAAATCCTAGCTAAGGCTGGGTGAGGCCTGCAAAATGCGATCAGAACAGGGAGCACCCTGCAAGGTCCTGGATAATAGAACCTGCAGTATTAGTAGATCAGGCTGGAACAAGAATTCTGCCCCTGTGGCAGCTCTAAGTAAAGAACAGGAAGGGACTGAGCAGTAAATAGATTGTCCAAAATGGGTGAAACATATGAGGCCTGGGCAACAAAGCCAAAGTTCTCATAATGGCAGAAAGTTAGAGCTGGAAGGTTCCATAAGAAGTACTTACTTTTAACAGAGGAATCTGAGGCCCAGAGATAAGAAGTGATTTGTCCAAGATTCAGAAACAGAATTCAAATTCAGGTGTTCTGAATCTTGATTCCAAGTGCGGAGTGCTTTCCAATGCACAACCC
>NW_020946403.1:0-9404 GCF_900497805.2 Vombatus ursinus | reverse complement strand
TGACCACTCCATCTTAAAGTTTATGGTAGAGGAAGGAAGGAAGGAAAAGCTGAAATAGATGTAAGATGCACTTCAGATTTTGGGAAAGCATTTTAAGAGGTAAAAAGGAAAGATTTTTAGAATACCAAGGAATAAAATTCTACAGAATTTTCTCATAGAACATACGAAATTCGCTTCAATCACCCTCTCTTTTCCCCACTCCCTCTCCTCATGTTAACTCCCCCCTCCAAAAAAAAACCTCCTTAGCATAATTGGGCATCATTTACAGTTATATCCTGAAAAACAATAGGAAATGAACTATCTATATAAATCAAATTTAGTGAGAACAAAATACTTTAAAAGATCTGTATCAAAGGAATAGAAAACTTCAGAGTGGGGAGGGGGATTTTCATTGCAATAGACAGAAAGAAGAAAAAAGAATGATGGGGCAGCTATCTGGTGCAGTGGTACATTGTTGGATGAGGAGTCAGGCAGACCTCGGTTCAAATCTGGCTTAAATACTTACTAGTTGTGTGGCTGTGGGCAAGTCACTTAATCTCTGTTTGTCTTAGACTCATATAATTTATTTTACTAATATTTTATTTTGGCTAGGCAATGGGGTTAAGTGACTTGCCCGCAGTCACACAGCTAGTAAGTGTTATGTGTCTGAGGCTGGATTTGAACTCAGGTCTTCCTGACTCCAGGACCAGTGCTCTATCCACTGCACCACCTAACTGCCCCTAGACACCTGTATTTAAGTAAATAAAAATATGATTTAATTACAAAAGTTAATTTGCATGTTGCTATTTGGCAATGTACAAAGTAGTGGGTTTGGTTTCAGAGGAATACAGATAGAGATGCAAAGAAAATACTAGATACAAACTTGTGTAGTCTCCATCATAGGATTGGAGCAGTGGTTCCGAAACATTTTGGTTTTGTTGTTGTTCAGTCATTTCAATCATGTCCAACTCTTTGTGACCCCATTTGGAGTTTTCTTGGCAAAGATACCAGAGTGTTTTGCATTTTCATTTGCCATTTGCCATGAACTAATAGTTGATGAAACTATGAATTGGCCAAAGCTTTCCAGAAAACAATTTGAAACTCTGTCAGCAATACCATTCCTAGAATTTGATTACTAAGAGATCAAAGACATAGGTGCAGCATAACTACATGGTAATCAACTCAAGAAACACACATGTGCTTTCAGGTGTGCACACAACTAGACAAAAGAGGGAAAAGTCCAAAAGCCTCAAACTCTCACAACTTTGCTTCTTCGAGACTTGCCTTTGCTTCTTTCTGCTTCCCTGTATTGTACTTACTGACACATGCCTCCAGTGTCAGCAAGTTAGAGTCATATAAATTATTTTTCATTAATCCTACTTGTGTCTAAGTACTCTTTCCTACTGCAGCAAAGGTGGTACATTGGACAGGGCTGGGAGTTAGAAAGACCTGTTTTCATATCCTTTTTCAGACACTTACTGGCTGTATGGACCTCCTTATCTTTAAGGAATGAATTGGACTCAATGGTCTCTAAATTCTCTTCCAACTATAAATTTATGATTTTTAAGGTAGCAGTTCTTGACATGTGGTCTAGGAACCCTTAATGGTCTCTGAGGAACTTTCAATCAATTAATCAATAAGCATTTATTAAGTACCTCCTATGTGCCAGGTGGAAAGGTAGGAAGTCCACGAGGATGAACTTTTTCATAATAAATACAAAGATATTTTAATGTATAATATTTTAAATAATGATAAAATCCACATAAACAAAAGCACTTGGGCTGGGTGTCTTGAACAATTTTTATTAGTATAAAGGGATCCTGTTACCAAAATAGGGTAGCTAGGTGGCATAGTGGATAGATTGCTAGGAAGACTCAGTTTCCTGAGTTCAAATTTGGCCTCAGACACTTACTAACTGTATAACCCTCAGTTTCTTCATCTGTAAAATGAGCTTGAGAAGAAATGTCAAACCACTTCAATATCTTTGCCAACTCCAAATGGGGTCACAAAGAGTTGGACATGATTGAAATGAATGAAAAATAACAAAACCAAAATGTTTGGGAACCACTGCTCCAATTTTATGATGGAGACTACACAGATTTATATCTAGTACTTTCTTTGCATCTCCACTTGTATTCCTCTGACCCAAACCCACTACTTTATACATTGCTAAATAGCTACATGCAAATTAATTTTTGTAATTGAATCATATTATTATTTACTTAAATTATAGGAGTCTGAGGCAAATAGAGATTAAGTGACTTACCCACAGTCACATAACTAAAAAGTATTTAAGCCAGATTTGAACCGAGGTCTGCCTGACTCCTGTCCCAGCAACATATCCACTGCACTAACTAGCTACCCCCAAATCCCTTTTTCCTTCTCTCTGTCTATTGAGATGGAAATTCCCCTCCCCAATCCTGGAGTTTTCTATTCCTTTGATATGGCTCTTTCACTGTTTTGTAGTCAGTAAGTTTGATTTATATAGATAGAGTTCATCTCCCATTGTTTTTCAGGATATAACTGTAAATGATGCCCAATTGTGCTAAGGATTTTTTGGGGGGTATAGAGGAGGAGAGGGAGTGGGGAAAGGAGAGGGTGACTGAAGAGAATTTCATATGTTCTATGAGAATATATATATATGTATATGTGTGTATATATGTTTATGTATGTGTGTGTATGGCTTAAGGGTCGAGGAGAAAATACTGGAGCAGATTTATTAGAACCATTCATCTTTTATGGTTCATAGCTAATCTTCTACTTTAAGACTGAATTGAGAAAAAAACATGAGGTTTTCTGTCTGTCTGTCCTCTCAGTCCATGAGCTTGTCTTTCATTTCTATTGTTTGTCTTCACAAAATGTAACTCCCTAGGAGAGGCAGGGTTCACTGAGGCTGTGTTTCTGGCTAACCTTTGCCTCCTACCCCACAGGCATGCACAAACACACACACACACACACACACACACACATACCCTTTCTTGTCCCACTCAAAAGACAGTTAATTGATAATGACTGGCAGGGGTAGAAAGGGAAGAGAAATAGAGAGTCCTATCCAGCAAAAACAAAACAGTCGGTAAGTTTATTTTTTTTACCCTATTCTTTCCCTTTCTAATCAGGAGGGGCATGAGTAATGATGCTGGCAGATGGCTCTACAAGCACTACTAGGGCCTACCAGAGGTATTTTAGGGGAAAGAAAGCACCAGTCACTGGATGGCTCAGGAGAGACCTCAAAGTGGTGGTGGTGCTTCAGTGGAGTTTTTCAGGGAACTAGGGAGTCTAAGAAATACATGTTATATTACAAGTATGGAGGATAAGGTAACATTACAAGTATGGAGGACAACTTGTGCAAAAACACAGAAATAGGAAAGAGATGAACTGTTGTGTTGGAGGGACAGCCAAAATATCAGTTTGGTCAGATTGTAAAATGTGTCTAAGCTCACAATGGATAAGGTTGGAGTCAGCTTGTGAATGGTTTTAAATACTGGGACAGTTTATATTTTATTCTGGTTGTAATTAGTACAGCCTTCAACAATGACTATTTCCATCTTTGTTATCTTTATAGTAACACACATTTGAGGTAAAAATCCTGTACTTTTTCATATTAATGAGTTGCAACAATCTTTCATGTGGTTAAGTTTGTATTTTGTCATTTGAAAAATCTTCATTCATGTCCTTTGACTACTTATCTTTTGGGAAATGAGAATAAGACCAAAATCTTATGGATTTATTATTACCTTTATGTATCATGAATACCAGATACTTAATCAAGTCATTTGATCCAAATAATTTCCCTGCAAGAAGTATGAGAAGTACTTTATCTTACGATCTTCTAAGTTTGCTTATGGTATGACCCTCTACTTTCTGATTGCACATCAAGTCTCCTTTTGCTAGAAGAACACTCAGGGCTTTTTAACAACAACGACAAAAAAGTTAAATCATAGCAGCTTAGAATAACTGTTTTCCTTGTAGCAATATTTTGTACTTACTGACCTCTTTCTAGACATCTTTATTATAGGTGCTGAAAATAGTGGAACTGCAAAGAGAAAGTATAGTTTTGTAGAAAGAGTGATGGCTTAGGTACCAGGAGACCTATGTTCTAGTCCCAGCTCAATACTAAATAGCTCTGTGACCTAAAGTAAGGCACTTAACCTTTATAAATCACCATTTCCTCATATGGAACTGGTGAGAGTTTGACCACATTATCTTTAAGGCTCCTTTTGGCTCTAAAATTCAACAATAATGTTTTTTAACTGATAACAAAAGGGTGATATCTCTTTAAGAAAAGACAGTAAAGAATAGGGACTTCTGCAAATCTCAAGATTTTTTTCTTCTGCTACTGCCAGAACTGCAAGATGGACTCACCATAATTGATAGCTTGTGCCTTCCAGAAAGACAGGTTTAAACAGCAGCTGATTTTTCCTTTTGTTTCTTTTCCTCAGAGGCTTGATGGCTCTGCCTCTGGGCTTGTTTCCTTCCTCATCAGGACAGCTAGAGCAAAGAGGAAAGTAAGGAGCAACAGATGACAGGAAGGAGGGACCAAAACAAAATGTTACAAAGACAAGATTGAGACAGTAAAACCCAATAAGCAAAGTTTACTTTGGCAAAATGTCTTCCTGAAGGAAGATTATGAAGCAGCATGGTGACTGGTTGGTGACATGTCAAGATATGGAAATTATCAATGTGATTAATTAGTAATATCAGGTATCCATGAAGAAATTGAGGTCTATTGCCAATATCAGAGAAAGCAAATATGACCAAATGGACCCACTTTTAAAGAAAGATCTGGATTCAAATGCCACCTCTGACACACTGATTTTGGGAAATCAGTTGACCTACTAATGGGTCCCCTAGGTGAAGGGTTACAGTTATCCTACTGATAAAATTACAGGTCTGTTTCAAAAGAAAACAACAATATCAAAATGAAGTGTTTCTCTCTGAAGGATCAATTACTTGCAAATTGGATATTTCAACCATACTTCACCTTTATTACAAAATAGTATCCAAGTAATTTTAAATTAAGTACAAAGTAATAACAATTATCTGTTGATTTTGTAAACTATAAATATAAAAAATGTTTCTTATCACTAAAGAAATCCAATGTTCTCTAGCAACAAACAGCAGCAAAACAATTAAAATATCATTTACAGATCGATTTCTTTTTTACCTTAAAGTAAGATGAAATTTTTCAGTGTCAATTTTTTTAAATTAAACGCTTCACAAGTAGTAAAAAAGAATAATGAATTGTGATGTGTTGCTTAGTTTTGAGTCTTGACACTGCTAACAGTTTTGCATGACCTTGAAGTCAATGAACGTTAAAAACTTCAGTTTTTCTTCATCTGTAAAATGAAACTTTTATGTCAGATGAAGTCTCTGGTCTCTTTTAGGTATTTATGGGATACGAACCCAGGTCCTCCCACCTCCAAATTCCTGTACTCTTTCCACTATGGAATACTATCTCTCAATTCTTACTATCACCTACTTTGAAAATACTGTAAAGCAGTTCATTAGTGATAGAACAGACTAATAATCAGCTACAACAAACACAAGATGTGAGGAAGTAATGTGTGAGATTGCCTCTCAGATTTTGTCCTGCAAACTTTTTTTTAAAATATTTTCACGTATTTGTAATATCAAATTTGTGATATGTATACTCTATTCTACAAGGCAGATAGAAACCTATTCATGTCTTCACATACTATAACTCTAGTTTAGGTCCTCCCCTAATTCATCCACAGGGATTCCACCCAACATTTTCCAGTGGCCTTTTTCTAGGTACCTTGACACTTTGACACATGTGGTCATGACACATGTGATGCCTGACACACCATCTCTTCTGGTTATTTACCTCTTTGCAGATATCTTTTGTACAATTTTCAGTGCTCATATCTCTACCCTGATATGATGATGCTTGGGACTACCATTCCCCATGTCAAGCATGGACTCAATTAGGTGGGCTTGTATTAAGGTCCCTGACTGATTTCTCACCGTTTTTGTGTTTTCCTAATCTAGCACCTACCTTTCGAGCAATGAAAGGTCTACAGCAATGGCAGATAGGTTCTTTTCCACTGGCACCAAAAAAGCATCAAGGAAAGAGTACCACTTCATCAGAAGTGAGGTGGAACCCATTGAAAAGTTGGTACTAGAGACTGAATCCACTTTAAATCATTCTGTTTATACACACTCATTGTTTTAATGATAATTATTTCTTTTTGCTTAAGAATAACTCACCTATCCTAAGCCCAATTCACATTGTACAACTCTTTGGCTGGGTGTTAAAGAGCCAACAATATAAATTATTAATGAACTAGCTAGAGTAGGAGTGATAAATCAGTAAATGTGAGACAGAGGAGAGGGGTCTATTTTCTCTGATTAGAGTTGAGCTTCCATTAGAGCTGAATCTGGGCAAGCTATAGACCAATGACTGGTACAGGTCCACAGCACTGGGGCTTCAGCCAATGGATCCTCCTAGCCTCTATACCTCCATATTTTAGAAAAGCTAGTCATAGTTTTGATCCTGGATTCAATAAGAAATAACGATGAATATGGGCAAAGAATTCATTATCAAAGTCTTAGTAAATAATTTCAATTTTTGTTTGTTTTATGTCCTTATAGTTTTATTCTTTTTTTTGTATTTTTTATAGTTTTATTCTTAAATGCTCTTGTGAACAATCTGACTTAATTGACTATCTTGCTAACGTTTTGTAAACTGGATTTTTCTCTCCACTATTTTTTACCGTTTCATGAATCAGTTTTGCTAATAATCTTCAATCAAAGATACATGATAAAAGCAATTCCTTTATTTGCCTCTCTGGGGAGAACTTGTGAGGCATATTTCCATTTATCTTTAGTCTCCTTTTGTCCTCTGGTTTAATTTATAGGGAGACTGTCAAGATTGAAATTATTAATTTCTTCTAGTAATATTTCAACCATGGCATTAGGCATACCAATGGTTAAGTTAATGTTTATGGATGACAAATGACAGATGATTTTTAGATAGCAACAGAGCCAGTCTGCTTTCCAAGAAGGAGACTTATTGAATGTTGCCTAATGAATTTAAAAAAAAATACTGGCTCTGGAGTCAGAGAACCTAAGTTCAAACCCTGACATTGATACAAGCTACCTTTGTAACTTTAGTAAAGCCATTCAATCTCCCTTGGACTCACTTTTAACTTCTGTAAAATGAGTGGATTAGACTATATGACCTTTAGAAACTTTCAAGTCTAAGTCTATGACCTTATGAAAAAAATATAATTTTCATTAAGTGAAATTACAAAGGTTTCCATACAAAAATCAATATATTTAGAATAAGAAAGGCGAGGATTTGAATAACTGGCCTTTCTAGCTCTAGATCTATGATCATATGCCTGGATTTAAATTCTGTTTCTGAAACTTTCTGTCCTCATGACATTGAGGAAGTTACTTAACTTCCTTATATCTATTTCTTCATTTCTAAAAGGAAGGGGTAGACATTTACCATTAGGTGGAACATTTGATGATGAATTACTTGATCATAAGAACTCATGACACTAAGGGGAATAGGAAACCTTTGTAAGCAATATTTTATGATTTATGGTACCTTTATTATGATACAATTGGATGAGGGATGTAAAGAACAGAAGACCTGAATGTGCTTGTTTTTTGTTGATTCTAAAAAGGCATTTGATTAAGTAGCCTTAAACGTTCTTTTCCAACAAGGTATGCCCAATACATATATCAAAATTATTCAAGATATGTTAAAAGACTTAATAACAGAGACAATCTTGTTTGCTTACTCTTTGATCATAAATGCCAGGCGAGAAGGAAAACATGTAAATGTACATCTGCCATCTGTTATGAGTGCCATGTACAAATGAAAAAGGAAGACTGGTCATGTGAGAAACAAGGGGTGGATGACCCAAGTACTCTAATTGTAACCACATAATGCTAGAAGAAGGCCAAAAATATTCAACCTTCCCTACCCCCACCATCATGTCAAACTTACGGGAATACATGGGCAAAAGTCTTTCAGGATAGAAAGTCAAATATGGGCTAGGATCCATTTTATTTGAAGATAATATACAAGTGGATAAGATCATGGATCCACTTGAATATTTTGAGTAATAATTCTATTCATAAAACTTTAAATTGAATACATGATAAAAGCAGCTTTATCCATGCCTTTATTTCACTCACTGAATAGACCTTGTGAATTATACTTCAAATTAGTTGCAATTTCATTTTTTTCTTTTTGTTTCCTTTATGATCAGAATGTCAAGATGGGATCAGATTCCATTCCTACAGTAATGTCTGATCTTTCAATTTATGTCCATCATATTAAAAGTTGAGGAAATGCTTATTAATGTTCTGAAAACTGTGATTCTTAGTCCATTTTACCTCTTCTTCCACATTTGTACCACCATGATTGTAAAAGCTGAAAGAGGCCATATGGAACTGTGGGAGAGGGGCAGTGTATTGTTTTGTTTTGTTTTAATTTAATAGAGTACTATAGTCAAAGGATTTACTCTATAATGAAAGTCTCTCTGTACTAGCTAGACTGATGCTTAGAAGCCAGGAATTGTTTCAGCATGAAAGGAGTCAGGGGCATAACTAGGATTGGACACTGGTATTTAGTGCCAGCATACTGAAATATGATGGATTTTTAAAATGTAAACCATGTGAGCTCTCAGCCTTCTATTCTCTCTTGACAGTGGTCTCCTCCACAGCAGTTTCACAGTATCTTGGAGTCTCCTTCAATTTCATCCTGGTGTCTCTTTTCCTTTTCTTCTCCTTTCTCACATCTGACCCTTCCCCAACATGGTGGTATCCCCAAGCTCTTTCCCATTCAAATGTTATCTCCCTTCCAACACCAAATTACACAATTGATATGAGAACATATTTATGTTCATAGTTACTTGCTCCAGACACCATTTGATGAGATGATATGCGATACCAAAATTACAAGTTATAGCTCTGGAAAACTTGTCAGAGATTATACTTCACTGTCATAGATTTTGAGAACTCAGGGTCATTTTTACCTCCTTGATTTACCATCTGATTAGGACTTTTTGGACGTCCTATAAAAGACTTTATTAACATTTGTCTTAAGTGGTACTGGATACATTTTATGAGATGATTTTATATGTATGTATATATGTACACACACATATATAATATATAACATACACACATATATAACACATACATATTTAAAGAATCATTTGAAAGCTTAAAGTACTATATAAATATTTCTTGTTATTCTTATCCTCTTTTTTAGGCATAAGTTTTCCTTCTCTATAAATTATGTATGTATATATAAATGGCTAGAAAGTTTCAATGTATAAAATGTGATTCAAGAACCTGTATAGTGGGCAAGAAGTCAAAGATATCAAGAGTATCAATAAAAAAAATGACAGAAAATGGCCTAGCAGTACCAAATATCAAACTAT
>NW_020946402.1:0-9402 GCF_900497805.2 Vombatus ursinus | reverse complement strand
TGACCACTCCATCTTAAAGTTTATGGTAGAGGAAGGAAGGAAGGAAAAGCTGAAATAGATGTAAGATGCACTTCAGATTTTGGGAAAGCATTTTAAGAGGTAAAAAGGAAAGATTTTTAGAATACCAAGGAATAAAATTCTACAGAATTTTCTCATAGAACATACGAAATTCGCTTCAATCACCCTCTCTTTTCCCCACTCCCTCTCCTCATGTTAACTCCCCCCTCCAAAAAAAAACCTCCTTAGCATAATTGGGCATCATTTACAGTTATATCCTGAAAAACAATAGGAAATGAACTATCTATATAAATCAAATTTAGTGAGAACAAAATACTTTAAAAGATCTGTATCAAAGGAATAGAAAACTTCAGAGTGGGGAGGGGGATTTTCATTGCAATAGACAGAAAGAAGAAAAAAGAATGATGGGGCAGCTATCTGGTGCAGTGGTACATTGTTGGATGAGGAGTCAGGCAGACCTCGGTTCAAATCTGGCTTAAATACTTACTAGTTGTGTGGCTGTGGGCAAGTCACTTAATCTCTGTTTGTCTTAGACTCATATAATTTATTTTACTAATATTTTATTTTGGCTAGGCAATGGGGTTAAGTGACTTGCCCGCAGTCACACAGCTAGTAAGTGTTATGTGTCTGAGGCTGGATTTGAACTCAGGTCTTCCTGACTCCAGGACCAGTGCTCTATCCACTGCACCACCTAACTGCCCCTAGACACCTGTATTTAAGTAAATAAAAATATGATTTAATTACAAAAGTTAATTTGCATGTTGCTATTTGGCAATGTACAAAGTAGTGGGTTTGGTTTCAGAGGAATACAGATAGAGATGCAAAGAAAATACTAGATACAAACTTGTGTAGTCTCCATCATAGGATTGGAGCAGTGGTTCCGAAACATTTTGGTTTTGTTGTTGTTCAGTCATTTCAATCATGTCCAACTCTTTGTGACCCCATTTGGAGTTTTCTTGGCAAAGATACCAGAGTGTTTTGCATTTTCATTTGCCATTTGCCATGAACTAATAGTTGATGAAACTATGAATTGGCCAAAGCTTTCCAGAAAACAATTTGAAACTCTGTCAGCAATACCATTCCTAGAATTTGATTACTAAGAGATCAAAGACATAGGTGCAGCATAACTACATGGTAATCAACTCAAGAAACACACATGTGCTTTCAGGTGTGCACACAACTAGACAAAAGAGGGAAAAGTCCAAAAGCCTCAAACTCTCACAACTTTGCTTCTTCGAGACTTGCCTTTGCTTCTTTCTGCTTCCCTGTATTGTACTTACTGACACATGCCTCCAGTGTCAGCAAGTTAGAGTCATATAAATTATTTTTCATTAATCCTACTTGTGTCTAAGTACTCTTTCCTACTGCAGCAAAGGTGGTACATTGGACAGGGCTGGGAGTTAGAAAGACCTGTTTTCATATCCTTTTTCAGACACTTACTGGCTGTATGGACCTCCTTATCTTTAAGGAATGAATTGGACTCAATGGTCTCTAAATTCTCTTCCAACTATAAATTTATGATTTTTAAGGTAGCAGTTCTTGACATGTGGTCTAGGAACCCTTAATGGTCTCTGAGGAACTTTCAATCAATTAATCAATAAGCATTTATTAAGTACCTCCTATGTGCCAGGTGGAAAGGTAGGAAGTCCACGAGGATGAACTTTTTCATAATAAATACAAAGATATTTTAATGTATAATATTTTAAATAATGATAAAATCCACATAAACAAAAGCACTTGGGCTGGGTGTCTTGAACAATTTTTATTAGTATAAAGGGATCCTGTTACCAAAATAGGGTAGCTAGGTGGCATAGTGGATAGATTGCTAGGAAGACTCAGTTTCCTGAGTTCAAATTTGGCCTCAGACACTTACTAACTGTATAACCCTCAGTTTCTTCATCTGTAAAATGAGCTTGAGAAGAAATGTCAAACCACTTCAATATCTTTGCCAACTCCAAATGGGGTCACAAAGAGTTGGACATGATTGAAATGAATGAAAAATAACAAAACCAAAATGTTTGGGAACCACTGCTCCAATTTTATGATGGAGACTACACAGATTTATATCTAGTACTTTCTTTGCATCTCCACTTGTATTCCTCTGACCCAAACCCACTACTTTATACATTGCTAAATAGCTACATGCAAATTAATTTTTGTAATTGAATCATATTATTATTTACTTAAATTATAGGAGTCTGAGGCAAATAGAGATTAAGTGACTTACCCACAGTCACATAACTAAAAAGTATTTAAGCCAGATTTGAACCGAGGTCTGCCTGACTCCTGTCCCAGCAACATATCCACTGCACTAACTAGCTACCCCCAAATCCCTTTTTCCTTCTCTCTGTCTATTGAGATGGAAATTCCCCTCCCCAATCCTGGAGTTTTCTATTCCTTTGATATGGCTCTTTCACTGTTTTGTAGTCAGTAAGTTTGATTTATATAGATAGAGTTCATCTCCCATTGTTTTTCAGGATATAACTGTAAATGATGCCCAATTGTGCTAAGGATTTTTTGGGGGGTATAGAGGAGGAGAGGGAGTGGGGAAAGGAGAGGGTGACTGAAGAGAATTTCATATGTTCTATGAGAATATATATATATGTATATGTGTGTATATATGTTTATGTATGTGTGTGTATGGCTTAAGGGTCGAGGAGAAAATACTGGAGCAGATTTATTAGAACCATTCATCTTTTATGGTTCATAGCTAATCTTCTACTTTAAGACTGAATTGAGAAAAAAACATGAGGTTTTCTGTCTGTCTGTCCTCTCAGTCCATGAGCTTGTCTTTCATTTCTATTGTTTGTCTTCACAAAATGTAACTCCCTAGGAGAGGCAGGGTTCACTGAGGCTGTGTTTCTGGCTAACCTTTGCCTCCTACCCCACAGGCATGCACAAACACACACACACACACACACACACACATACCCTTTCTTGTCCCACTCAAAAGACAGTTAATTGATAATGACTGGCAGGGGTAGAAAGGGAAGAGAAATAGAGAGTCCTATCCAGCAAAAACAAAACAGTCGGTAAGTTTATTTTTTTTACCCTATTCTTTCCCTTTCTAATCAGGAGGGGCATGAGTAATGATGCTGGCAGATGGCTCTACAAGCACTACTAGGGCCTACCAGAGGTATTTTAGGGGAAAGAAAGCACCAGTCACTGGATGGCTCAGGAGAGACCTCAAAGTGGTGGTGGTGCTTCAGTGGAGTTTTTCAGGGAACTAGGGAGTCTAAGAAATACATGTTATATTACAAGTATGGAGGATAAGGTAACATTACAAGTATGGAGGACAACTTGTGCAAAAACACAGAAATAGGAAAGAGATGAACTGTTGTGTTGGAGGGACAGCCAAAATATCAGTTTGGTCAGATTGTAAAATGTGTCTAAGCTCACAATGGATAAGGTTGGAGTCAGCTTGTGAATGGTTTTAAATACTGGGACAG
This sequence comes from Vombatus ursinus, assembly GCF_900497805.2. Classification (NCBI taxonomy): domain Eukaryota; kingdom Metazoa; phylum Chordata; class Mammalia; order Diprotodontia; family Vombatidae; genus Vombatus; species Vombatus ursinus. The sequence goes on along the minus strand of NW_020946402.1, from coordinate 5,935 downwards.
TTTATATTTTATTCTGGTTGTAATTAGTACAGCCTTCAACAATGACTATTTCCATCTTTGTTATCTTTATAGTAACACACATTTGAGGTAAAAATCCTGTACTTTTTCATATTAATGAGTTGCAACAATCTTTCATGTGGTTAAGTTTGTATTTTGTCATTTGAAAAATCTTCATTCATGTCCTTTGACTACTTATCTTTTGGGAAATGAGAATAAGACCAAAATCTTATGGATTTATTATTACCTTTATGTATCATGAATACCAGATACTTAATCAAGTCATTTGATCCAAATAATTTCCCTGCAAGAAGTATGAGAAGTACTTTATCTTACGATCTTCTAAGTTTGCTTATGGTATGACCCTCTACTTTCTGATTGCACATCAAGTCTCCTTTTGCTAGAAGAACACTCAGGGCTTTTTAACAACAACGACAAAAAAGTTAAATCATAGCAGCTTAGAATAACTGTTTTCCTTGTAGCAATATTTTGTACTTACTGACCTCTTTCTAGACATCTTTATTATAGGTGCTGAAAATAGTGGAACTGCAAAGAGAAAGTATAGTTTTGTAGAAAGAGTGATGGCTTAGGTACCAGGAGACCTATGTTCTAGTCCCAGCTCAATACTAAATAGCTCTGTGACCTAAAGTAAGGCACTTAACCTTTATAAATCACCATTTCCTCATATGGAACTGGTGAGAGTTTGACCACATTATCTTTAAGGCTCCTTTTGGCTCTAAAATTCAACAATAATGTTTTTTAACTGATAACAAAAGGGTGATATCTCTTTAAGAAAAGACAGTAAAGAATAGGGACTTCTGCAAATCTCAAGATTTTTTTCTTCTGCTACTGCCAGAACTGCAAGATGGACTCACCATAATTGATAGCTTGTGCCTTCCAGAAAGACAGGTTTAAACAGCAGCTGATTTTTCCTTTTGTTTCTTTTCCTCAGAGGCTTGATGGCTCTGCCTCTGGGCTTGTTTCCTTCCTCATCAGGACAGCTAGAGCAAAGAGGAAAGTAAGGAGCAACAGATGACAGGAAGGAGGGACCAAAACAAAATGTTACAAAGACAAGATTGAGACAGTAAAACCCAATAAGCAAAGTTTACTTTGGCAAAATGTCTTCCTGAAGGAAGATTATGAAGCAGCATGGTGACTGGTTGGTGACATGTCAAGATATGGAAATTATCAATGTGATTAATTAGTAATATCAGGTATCCATGAAGAAATTGAGGTCTATTGCCAATATCAGAGAAAGCAAATATGACCAAATGGACCCACTTTTAAAGAAAGATCTGGATTCAAATGCCACCTCTGACACACTGATTTTGGGAAATCAGTTGACCTACTAATGGGTCCCCTAGGTGAAGGGTTACAGTTATCCTACTGATAAAATTACAGGTCTGTTTCAAAAGAAAACAACAATATCAAAATGAAGTGTTTCTCTCTGAAGGATCAATTACTTGCAAATTGGATATTTCAACCATACTTCACCTTTATTACAAAATAGTATCCAAGTAATTTTAAATTAAGTACAAAGTAATAACAATTATCTGTTGATTTTGTAAACTATAAATATAAAAAATGTTTCTTATCACTAAAGAAATCCAATGTTCTCTAGCAACAAACAGCAGCAAAACAATTAAAATATCATTTACAGATCGATTTCTTTTTTACCTTAAAGTAAGATGAAATTTTTCAGTGTCAATTTTTTTAAATTAAACGCTTCACAAGTAGTAAAAAAGAATAATGAATTGTGATGTGTTGCTTAGTTTTGAGTCTTGACACTGCTAACAGTTTTGCATGACCTTGAAGTCAATGAACGTTAAAAACTTCAGTTTTTCTTCATCTGTAAAATGAAACTTTTATGTCAGATGAAGTCTCTGGTCTCTTTTAGGTATTTATGGGATACGAACCCAGGTCCTCCCACCTCCAAATTCCTGTACTCTTTCCACTATGGAATACTATCTCTCAATTCTTACTATCACCTACTTTGAAAATACTGTAAAGCAGTTCATTAGTGATAGAACAGACTAATAATCAGCTACAACAAACACAAGATGTGAGGAAGTAATGTGTGAGATTGCCTCTCAGATTTTGTCCTGCAAACTTTTTTTTAAAATATTTTCACGTATTTGTAATATCAAATTTGTGATATGTATACTCTATTCTACAAGGCAGATAGAAACCTATTCATGTCTTCACATACTATAACTCTAGTTTAGGTCCTCCCCTAATTCATCCACAGGGATTCCACCCAACATTTTCCAGTGGCCTTTTTCTAGGTACCTTGACACTTTGACACATGTGGTCATGACACATGTGATGCCTGACACACCATCTCTTCTGGTTATTTACCTCTTTGCAGATATCTTTTGTACAATTTTCAGTGCTCATATCTCTACCCTGATATGATGATGCTTGGGACTACCATTCCCCATGTCAAGCATGGACTCAATTAGGTGGGCTTGTATTAAGGTCCCTGACTGATTTCTCACCGTTTTTGTGTTTTCCTAATCTAGCACCTACCTTTCGAGCAATGAAAGGTCTACAGCAATGGCAGATAGGTTCTTTTCCACTGGCACCAAAAAAGCATCAAGGAAAGAGTACCACTTCATCAGAAGTGAGGTGGAACCCATTGAAAAGTTGGTACTAGAGACTGAATCCACTTTAAATCATTCTGTTTATACACACTCATTGTTTTAATGATAATTATTTCTTTTTGCTTAAGAATAACTCACCTATCCTAAGCCCAATTCACATTGTACAACTCTTTGGCTGGGTGTTAAAGAGCCAACAATATAAATTATTAATGAACTAGCTAGAGTAGGAGTGATAAATCAGTAAATGTGAGACAGAGGAGAGGGGTCTATTTTCTCTGATTAGAGTTGAGCTTCCATTAGAGCTGAATCTGGGCAAGCTATAGACCAATGACTGGTACAGGTCCACAGCACTGGGGCTTCAGCCAATGGATCCTCCTAGCCTCTATACCTCCATATTTTAGAAAAGCTAGTCATAGTTTTGATCCTGGATTCAATAAGAAATAACGATGAATATGGGCAAAGAATTCATTATCAAAGTCTTAGTAAATAATTTCAATTTTTGTTTGTTTTATGTCCTTATAGTTTTATTCTTTTTTTTGTATTTTTTATAGTTTTATTCTTAAATGCTCTTGTGAACAATCTGACTTAATTGACTATCTTGCTAACGTTTTGTAAACTGGATTTTTCTCTCCACTATTTTTTACCGTTTCATGAATCAGTTTTGCTAATAATCTTCAATCAAAGATACATGATAAAAGCAATTCCTTTATTTGCCTCTCTGGGGAGAACTTGTGAGGCATATTTCCATTTATCTTTAGTCTCCTTTTGTCCTCTGGTTTAATTTATAGGGAGACTGTCAAGATTGAAATTATTAATTTCTTCTAGTAATATTTCAACCATGGCATTAGGCATACCAATGGTTAAGTTAATGTTTATGGATGACAAATGACAGATGATTTTTAGATAGCAACAGAGCCAGTCTGCTTTCCAAGAAGGAGACTTATTGAATGTTGCCTAATGAATTTAAAAAAAAATACTGGCTCTGGAGTCAGAGAACCTAAGTTCAAACCCTGACATTGATACAAGCTACCTTTGTAACTTTAGTAAAGCCATTCAATCTCCCTTGGACTCACTTTTAACTTCTGTAAAATGAGTGGATTAGACTATATGACCTTTAGAAACTTTCAAGTCTAAGTCTATGACCTTATGAAAAAAATATAATTTTCATTAAGTGAAATTACAAAGGTTTCCATACAAAAATCAATATATTTAGAATAAGAAAGGCGAGGATTTGAATAACTGGCCTTTCTAGCTCTAGATCTATGATCATATGCCTGGATTTAAATTCTGTTTCTGAAACTTTCTGTCCTCATGACATTGAGGAAGTTACTTAACTTCCTTATATCTATTTCTTCATTTCTAAAAGGAAGGGGTAGACATTTACCATTAGGTGGAACATTTGATGATGAATTACTTGATCATAAGAACTCATGACACTAAGGGGAATAGGAAACCTTTGTAAGCAATATTTTATGATTTATGGTACCTTTATTATGATACAATTGGATGAGGGATGTAAAGAACAGAAGACCTGAATGTGCTTGTTTTTTGTTGATTCTAAAAAGGCATTTGATTAAGTAGCCTTAAACGTTCTTTTCCAACAAGGTATGCCCAATACATATATCAAAATTATTCAAGATATGTTAAAAGACTTAATAACAGAGACAATCTTGTTTGCTTACTCTTTGATCATAAATGCCAGGCGAGAAGGAAAACATGTAAATGTACATCTGCCATCTGTTATGAGTGCCATGTACAAATGAAAAAGGAAGACTGGTCATGTGAGAAACAAGGGGTGGATGACCCAAGTACTCTAATTGTAACCACATAATGCTAGAAGAAGGCCAAAAATATTCAACCTTCCCTACCCCCACCATCATGTCAAACTTACGGGAATACATGGGCAAAAGTCTTTCAGGATAGAAAGTCAAATATGGGCTAGGATCCATTTTATTTGAAGATAATATACAAGTGGATAAGATCATGGATCCACTTGAATATTTTGAGTAATAATTCTATTCATAAAACTTTAAATTGAATACATGATAAAAGCAGCTTTATCCATGCCTTTATTTCACTCACTGAATAGACCTTGTGAATTATACTTCAAATTAGTTGCAATTTCATTTTTTTCTTTTTGTTTCCTTTATGATCAGAATGTCAAGATGGGATCAGATTCCATTCCTACAGTAATGTCTGATCTTTCAATTTATGTCCATCATATTAAAAGTTGAGGAAATGCTTATTAATGTTCTGAAAACTGTGATTCTTAGTCCATTTTACCTCTTCTTCCACATTTGTACCACCATGATTGTAAAAGCTGAAAGAGGCCATATGGAACTGTGGGAGAGGGGCAGTGTATTGTTTTGTTTGTTTTAATTTAATAGAGTACTATAGTCAAAGGATTTACTCTATAATGAAAGTCTCTCTGTACTAGCTAGACTGATGCTTAGAAGCCAGGAATTGTTTCAGCATGAAAGGAGTCAGGGGCATAACTAGGATTGGACACTGGTATTTAGTGCCAGCATACTGAAATATGATGGATTTTTAAAATGTAAACCATGTGAGCTCTCAGCCTTCTATTCTCTCTTGACAGTGGTCTCCTCCACAGCAGTTTCACAGTATCTTGGAGTCTCCTTCAATTTCATCCTGGTGTCTCTTTTCCTTTTCTTCTCCTTTCTCACATCTGACCCTTCCCCAACATGGTGGTATCCCCAAGCTCTTTCCCATTCAAATGTTATCTCCCTTCCAACACCAAATTACACAATTGATATGAGAACATATTTATGTTCATAGTTACTTGCTCCAGACACCATTTGATGAGATGATATGCGATACCAAAATTACAAGTTATAGCTCTGGAAAACTTGTCAGAGATTATACTTCACTGTCATAGATTTTGAGAACTCAGGGTCATTTTTACCTCCTTGATTTACCATCTGATTAGGACTTTTTGGACGTCCTATAAAAGACTTTATTAACATTTGTCTTAAGTGGTACTGGATACATTTTATGAGATGATTTTATATGTATGTATATATGTACACACACATATATAATATATAACATACACACATATATAACACATACATATTTAAAGAATCATTTGAAAGCTTAAAGTACTATATAAATATTTCTTGTTATTCTTATCCTCTTTTTTAGGCATAAGTTTTCCTTCTCTATAAATTATGTATGTATATATAAATGGCTAGAAAGTTTCAATGTATAAAATGTGATTCAAGAACCTGTATAGTGGGCAAGAAGTCAAAGATATCAAGAGTATCAATAAAAAAAAATGACAGAAAATGGCCTAGCAGTACCAAATATCAAACTAT
>NW_020946401.1:0-1259 GCF_900497805.2 Vombatus ursinus | reverse complement strand
AAGTGGTAGGAGAAGAAGGAAGAGGAGGGGGAGATGGAGGAAGTGGAAAGGGATGGGAGAAGCAGAGAAGGAGTTGTCTTTAGAAGGTGACCATAACTGAATAATTGAAACTCTTCTCCCACCACTACTATATCATGTCTTTGTGATAGGCTTATAACCTGTTTCTTATACTCTTATATGCTTCTGCTTTCTGTCCAGGTGGCCTGTAGTATACTCCAATAGCAAAATTGCTTCTGATTCTGCCTATATAGATTTTCACCCCAAATCTCTTCCCCATACCTCCTGGTTTTGTTATAGAGATTTTTCCATATAATATATTTTAATATATATCTCCCCCTCCCCTACACACATTTTTTAAAAACCATTTTTTTTGCATAAGGTACACCTTCCCAGAGCCATATTTCAAGTATGAATATCTTCCCACCCACTTTCAGTGATATATATCAGCTAAAATTTAGTTCATTTGTGTTGCTAAGTTTAAGTTGGTATACTAAGACTGTAGGGGTTGCTCTCTGCATCTGTGGAAGTAGTATCCCTGCCAACAGAATTACAGGACTTTTTAAAGAACTGAAGTAAGTTTTATTGATTCTAAACTTCTGGAAAAAAAGATGACTTAATTCCTAATTTATGTTTATAATGGCTAACTTGTCCATCTACCTATAAAAATTTAGATTTAAGATTAAAGATTGTATTTTAAAGGTCCTTGTGTAGTGCCTCTTATCAAAGAACACTTAGACCTAACCTATTCCTTAATGCTTTAAGTGTAGACATGGAAAGCAGGAACTTAGTAATTCAGATGTTAGCTACTCTGCGTAATATTATTGCAGCCTTTCTAAGTTGTTCTCATGAGTGCAGATATAATGATATTGTCTTTATTCAAATAGCTGTTATGCAGAGATTCCATTATTAAAGTACATAAAGTTTGAAATTAGCTTTATTTTCAGAGCTATATGTTGATATTTTCTAATAATACTTTCACCCCCCTGTTGATTAATTCTAATTTATCCTGTATATACCTTGTTTGAACATAGTTGTTAGTATAGTGTCTCCCCCATTAGACTGAATACAACCTGAGAGCATAGACTATCTTTTGCCCTTGTTTGTATGGTCAGGAACTAACACAGTGACTAGAAAATAGTAGAAACTTAATACATGTTCATTGATAAACAAATACATTCCTCTCTTCCTCCTCTCTGCTAGGTATAAGGTAAGGGACAAATTACAAATTCCCAAGTATTGTTTCAGAAATCATTCCAAAC
>NW_020946400.1:0-1259 GCF_900497805.2 Vombatus ursinus | reverse complement strand
GTTTGGAATGATTTCTGAAACAATACTTGGGAATTTGTAATTTGTCCCTTACCTTATACCTAGCAGAGAGGAGGAAGAGAGGAATGTATTTGTTTATCAATGAACATGTATTAAGTTTCTACTATTTTCTAGTCACTGTGTTAGTTCCTGACCATACAAACAAGGGCAAAAGATAGTCTATGCTCTCAGGTTGTATTCAGTCTAATGGGGGAGACACTATACTAACAACTATGTTCAAACAAGGTATATACAGGATAAATTAGAATTAATCAACAGGGGGGTGAAAGTATTATTAGAAAATATCAACATATAGCTCTGAAAATAAAGCTAATTTCAAACTTTATGTACTTTAATAATGGAATCTCTGCATAACAGCTATTTGAATAAAGACAATATCATTATATCTGCACTCATGAGAACAACTTAGAAAGGCTGCAATAATATTACGCAGAGTAGCTAACATCTGAATTACTAAGTTCCTGCTTTCCATGTCTACACTTAAAGCATTAAGGAATAGGTTAGGTCTAAGTGTTCTTTGATAAGAGGCACTACACAAGGACCTTTAAAATACAATCTTTAATCTTAAATCTAAATTTTTATAGGTAGATGGACAAGTTAGCCATTATAAACATAAATTAGGAATTAAGTCATCTTTTTTTCCAGAAGTTTAGAATCAATAAAACTTACTTCAGTTCTTTAAAAAGTCCTGTAATTCTGTTGGCAGGGATACTACTTCCACAGATGCAGAGAGCAACCCCTACAGTCTTAGTATACCAACTTAAACTTAGCAACACAAATGAACTAAATTTTAGCTGATATATATCACTGAAAGTGGGTGGGAAGATATTCATACTTGAAATATGGCTCTGGGAAGGTGTACCTTATGCAAAAAAAATGGTTTTTAAAAAATGTGTGTAGGGGAGGGGGAGATATATATTAAAATATATTATATGGAAAAATCTCTATAACAAAACCAGGAGGTATGGGGAAGAGATTTGGGGTGAAAATCTATATAGGCAGAATCAGAAGCAATTTTGCTATTGGAGTATACTACAGGCCACCTGGACAGAAAGCAGAAGCATATAAGAGTATAAGAAACAGGTTATAAGCCTATCACAAAGACATGATATAGTAGTGGTGGGAGAAGAGTTTCAATTATTCAGTTATGGTCACCTTCTAAAGACAACTCCTTCTCTGCTTCTCCCATCCCTTTCCACTTCCTCCATCTCCCCCTCCTCTTCCTTCTTCTCCTACCACTT
>NW_020946399.1:0-1259 GCF_900497805.2 Vombatus ursinus | reverse complement strand
AAGTGGTAGGAGAAGAAGGAAGAGGAGGGGGAGATGGAGGAAGTGGAAAGGGATGGGAGAAGCAGAGAAGGAGTTGTCTTTAGAAGGTGACCATAACTGAATAATTGAAACTCTTCTCCCACCACTACTATATCATGTCTTTGTGATAGGCTTATAACCTGTTTCTTATACTCTTATATGCTTCTGCTTTCTGTCCAGGTGGCCTGTAGTATACTCCAATAGCAAAATTGCTTCTGATTCTGCCTATATAGATTTTCACCCCAAATCTCTTCCCCATACCTCCTGGTTTTGTTATAGAGATTTTTCCATATAATATATTTTAATATATATCTCCCCCTCCCCTACACACATTTTTTAAAAACCATTTTTTTTGCATAAGGTACACCTTCCCAGAGCCATATTTCAAGTATGAATATCTTCCCACCCACTTTCAGTGATATATATCAGCTAAAATTTAGTTCATTTGTGTTGCTAAGTTTAAGTTGGTATACTAAGACTGTAGGGGTTGCTCTCTGCATCTGTGGAAGTAGTATCCCTGCCAACAGAATTACAGGACTTTTTAAAGAACTGAAGTAAGTTTTATTGATTCTAAACTTCTGGAAAAAAAGATGACTTAATTCCTAATTTATGTTTATAATGGCTAACTTGTCCATCTACCTATAAAAATTTAGATTTAAGATTAAAGATTGTATTTTAAAGGTCCTTGTGTAGTGCCTCTTATCAAAGAACACTTAGACCTAACCTATTCCTTAATGCTTTAAGTGTAGACATGGAAAGCAGGAACTTAGTAATTCAGATGTTAGCTACTCTGCGTAATATTATTGCAGCCTTTCTAAGTTGTTCTCATGAGTGCAGATATAATGATATTGTCTTTATTCAAATAGCTGTTATGCAGAGATTCCATTATTAAAGTACATAAAGTTTGAAATTAGCTTTATTTTCAGAGCTATATGTTGATATTTTCTAATAATACTTTCACCCCCCTGTTGATTAATTCTAATTTATCCTGTATATACCTTGTTTGAACATAGTTGTTAGTATAGTGTCTCCCCCATTAGACTGAATACAACCTGAGAGCATAGACTATCTTTTGCCCTTGTTTGTATGGTCAGGAACTAACACAGTGACTAGAAAATAGTAGAAACTTAATACATGTTCATTGATAAACAAATACATTCCTCTCTTCCTCCTCTCTGCTAGGTATAAGGTAAGGGACAAATTACAAATTCCCAAGTATTGTTTCAGAAATCATTCCAAAC
>NW_020946398.1:0-1259 GCF_900497805.2 Vombatus ursinus | reverse complement strand
GTTTGGAATGATTTCTGAAACAATACTTGGGAATTTGTAATTTGTCCCTTACCTTATACCTAGCAGAGAGGAGGAAGAGAGGAATGTATTTGTTTATCAATGAACATGTATTAAGTTTCTACTATTTTCTAGTCACTGTGTTAGTTCCTGACCATACAAACAAGGGCAAAAGATAGTCTATGCTCTCAGGTTGTATTCAGTCTAATGGGGGAGACACTATACTAACAACTATGTTCAAACAAGGTATATACAGGATAAATTAGAATTAATCAACAGGGGGGTGAAAGTATTATTAGAAAATATCAACATATAGCTCTGAAAATAAAGCTAATTTCAAACTTTATGTACTTTAATAATGGAATCTCTGCATAACAGCTATTTGAATAAAGACAATATCATTATATCTGCACTCATGAGAACAACTTAGAAAGGCTGCAATAATATTACGCAGAGTAGCTAACATCTGAATTACTAAGTTCCTGCTTTCCATGTCTACACTTAAAGCATTAAGGAATAGGTTAGGTCTAAGTGTTCTTTGATAAGAGGCACTACACAAGGACCTTTAAAATACAATCTTTAATCTTAAATCTAAATTTTTATAGGTAGATGGACAAGTTAGCCATTATAAACATAAATTAGGAATTAAGTCATCTTTTTTTCCAGAAGTTTAGAATCAATAAAACTTACTTCAGTTCTTTAAAAAGTCCTGTAATTCTGTTGGCAGGGATACTACTTCCACAGATGCAGAGAGCAACCCCTACAGTCTTAGTATACCAACTTAAACTTAGCAACACAAATGAACTAAATTTTAGCTGATATATATCACTGAAAGTGGGTGGGAAGATATTCATACTTGAAATATGGCTCTGGGAAGGTGTACCTTATGCAAAAAAAATGGTTTTTAAAAAATGTGTGTAGGGGAGGGGGAGATATATATTAAAATATATTATATGGAAAAATCTCTATAACAAAACCAGGAGGTATGGGGAAGAGATTTGGGGTGAAAATCTATATAGGCAGAATCAGAAGCAATTTTGCTATTGGAGTATACTACAGGCCACCTGGACAGAAAGCAGAAGCATATAAGAGTATAAGAAACAGGTTATAAGCCTATCACAAAGACATGATATAGTAGTGGTGGGAGAAGAGTTTCAATTATTCAGTTATGGTCACCTTCTAAAGACAACTCCTTCTCTGCTTCTCCCATCCCTTTCCACTTCCTCCATCTCCCCCTCCTCTTCCTTCTTCTCCTACCACTT
>NW_020946397.1:0-12124 GCF_900497805.2 Vombatus ursinus | reverse complement strand
TTGCCATGGCACCTTTCTCTTAACATTCTGCTATTATACTCCCCCCCACACACATATACCACAACCTTCCTCTCCACATCCTCAGTTGTATCTGTATCAGGTAAAAGAAACCCTAAATGTAAGGCTTTAATTCAAGTAACCCATCACCTATTCTTCTTGTTTTTGGATATTTTCTACTCTTAAAGCTCACTACACACTGACTCACAAATGCTTAAAATGAAGTCACATGAAAATAATCCAAAATAATTTAAGACATGAAACATGGAACATTAAATGAGCCCAATCACAATCTTACACTTGTTTTTTTTTTTTTATATTGACAAGACCTATTGCAAATGTTATTAGAGTGTACGATATAACTTGCTTCATTGATTTGGACTTATTTGGATATTACAAATGCCTGAATTTCATTTTTTAAAAGTTAGATTAGCACATTTTAATATTATGTTGAATTAAATGAAATATACACACATATGTGCAAAATTATACTAGCATTCATGTCCAGGCACTTATAAGAAAATCTCCAATTGCCTGTATACTCAACAAATTACCAAGAGTCTTCCAAAGGAAAGGCTTCATACCTTGAAGTGTATGGGGAGAAATAGCTACCTAGAACAATAAACACAGATAGATAGATAGATAGATAGATAGATAGATAGATAGATAGATAAATGATAGATGAATAAATGAAAATAAATGAATAGTAAATAAATAACAAGTTAAGTAAATGAATAAATGAATCAAGGCAGAAAGGAATAGATATATAAGACAAAGCAAATCTCTCATGGGGATGTGGAGGGAAGTGGAGAAAGAAGAAAAGGACTCACACAAGCCTTCTGGGAAATAAAACACAGATGATTCCATAAAAAAAGGCCCCATGTGTTTTTGATTGAGTTGACCAGGTCTCATAGGTTTTTTTTTCAATTTGTGTGTGTATGTGTGTGTGTATGTGTGTGTGTTTCATTAGTGTAGACCATTCTTGGTGTAGAAGTTTGTTGTTGTTGTTGTTGTTATTGTTGTTTTTCCCATCAATTCATTTTTGTAAATCATCTTAAACTTACTTAGTTACCTGGGGGCATTGCAAGCCAAAATACTGTGGTCACCTGAGTCCAAATCCATGACTTTCTGCTCCAAAGAAAGTCATCTCTTCACTACTCCACTGCTGCTTCTATGATTGCCTGGATGTTGCTATAAAATATGAGTATTTCTGCAAAAAATCAAAGAAATATAGGAGAAACAGTAGGAGACAAATAAGAAGAGGAAAAAAAAACTTAAAAACCGAAGATTTGAATACTAGGAATCAGCAATACCAACAGCCATGCTGATTTAAGTGATAACCAGAAATGTGTGATTGTAGCATTAAGGAGTTGTAGACATTCTGATAGCTGAAAGAAAGTCTATAGTGTCATTCACAGACATTGGATATACTGCTTCATGATTGAAGACCTTGTGTAGGGAAATGAACCATAAAAGAAAGTGGTTCATGATAATTTGAGACACACTGGAGAATGACTGCAGTGCCATCTCCTCCTGATTCCATCAAAGTGGTCATTTTATCCTCATAATTCTTAAAGCACTTTGTCTAGATCTCCACCTTCCACCCCAGGTCCTTATCACAGTCTACTTGGTGTTGTACTTATTTATATGTGTGCTATTTTATTGTGTTTTACTGTAAACTCCTTAAAAAAAAGGGACTACACAGTTTTTTTTTTTTTTCATTTTATCTCCCAAACCTAGCATAGTGCCTGGAGCATGGTAGATACTTGACAAATATTTGTGTTGTCCTTTGAAAAGGCCAGAAAATAGATGCACTCTGCAAGCTGAAAAGGTGGCAAATAGCTGTCTAATTAAAAAAAAAATCTAATCCTCAAAAGCACACCAACTCTCTATGAATGTGTGTATGTGGGGGGTAGGGAGGTCATCCAAAGGAAAAAGACACTTGGAATGTGCCTCATTTTCCCTTAAAATCTTCAGTGTTTCATTATGAGTGAACACCAACCAGCCAAACTCAGCATTCAGGAAATATGGGATTCACCATGATCAGCACAGAATGTCAAAAAACCTATACTATAATAGCTTCTACTCAAGTAACACAATAAGGCTAGTAATGGTATTGAAGCAAACCAATGATTGGGGTTCTATTCACTAGGGAAAAACCAAGAACAGAAATGTAAAAAGTCAATGTATAAGCAAAGGTTGATGCATAAGTACAATGTTAGTTCATCTAGCATGTGGTGTATCAGGGCTTCAATAGGCCAGGCATTGTTAACTACACACTCTGAGCCCACAGAACTATGGAGGAAAATCATGGGAGGAACAACAACTCATCAGAACTGTTAGTTCTCAGTACGCTGAGCTTGACCAAATGCTCAATAAAAAGGTAAATGTCATCTAGGCAAATGCACATGGGTATTTTGAGAGTGGGATATATTTTTTGGATCTTTCAATAGAAACAATGCATTATCAATCTCAGTATAATTGGTAGAAAATGATGAGTGAATCTTGATCCTCTGAAATACTTTTATTATTGGTAAAACTAGATAACCCCCTATGTTATTCATGAGGAAGAAAACATGTTACTAAATAGAATAGATATGAGGAGATCAGCAAAAGAGGTCTATTCAGGAAGAGTCATAATTTTGAGGATACTGAAGGATCAGTTCACATGTATATAAAACAGGAAAGATGCTAATTCCTTGGGGGGAAAATCACAGATATTATTACAAAATTTAAAACATAAGCATAATTAAGAATATATCAGTAACTGGTAAAATATTAGTACTTCTAAAGGTCAAATACTACTAGTTATATGTTCTGAACCCATAAAGCTATGGTAGTTTACTTTCTCAACTCTACACAATCTTTGAGAATCATCCATCCATACACCGAGGTCATCCTTAATGAAAATTTTAAAATAATATAAGAAGGCTTAAAATACAATATTCTACTTTACAATTACATGATTTGCTGCAATGTGCAGATAATACAAGTTCCCCCTATACCAATTGTTTATTAACCAACGAGCAGATCAAAACAAAGTAATAAATATTTGATTCAGTATAGCAAAATATTGCTGTAAAGTTCCTTATCAAAAGTATCTGTCATGAGTTTGTTTATGTCATATAAGTGTCCTTCAACATGTTTACAACAGAGATAAACTTTTTACCAGGTCATGAGTGAATAATTATCTATGTAGTCTGAAAGGGAGTGAGCCTATCAATGAGGTCACAGTTTCATCTAAATATAACAAAAAATAATGCCTATCATTTTGTGATCCACAGAAGCTTCTATCCTAGAATGTTTCAGCAAATTTTTTTCATGGAATTAAACAGAAAAGAAGGAGTTAACAATTAGTTGTTCATATGCTCATCCTTCAGTTTCCTGTAAAATAAAACTTTTGATGATTTGCAATTTCTCATTAACCTAATGGAAAAATGGATAATGTTCCCAGAATGATAGTATCTCATATCTGAAAGTTACCTCCGAAACCATGCAATCTATCCTACATTGGGCCAAGAACATCCTCTACAAAATTCCCAGCAAATGGTCATCTAGCCTCTCTTTGAAGATCAGAAGTGAGGAGGCACCCTTTACCTCTTCAAGACAGTCCATTCCATTTTTTTTTTACTTCTGACTAGTTTTATTGATAACTTAAGCCTATCAAAACTGTTCAATTGCTAGATGATTGTAGAAAATACTCTGTGAAAACAAGATTATTTTCTGGTAATACATAGTACAAATATAATGACTTTTAATCAAAAGGCTTGGTTTTGTGCTCTGGCTATGAAATTTCCTTGCCTCTAAAATGAGCATAATTCTATTTGCATTAGCTACCTCTCTAGGGTAGAATTTTTTAAATTTTAAATTTTGATTTGTCTGAGCAATTATTACTACTATTATGAAGAAAATTGGAGTTAATAAGCCAATATAGACTACTAAGAACAAATCCACTAAAATAATTTAATATTTACCTTGATTCTTAGTGACTCCAGTATGAAAGTGGATTCAGGGAAAGATAACAAAAAGGTGTGTTATAAAATATGGTTTAGTATGGAGAAGTGAAAGAAGACAAATAGCCTTGCAAAGTGCTGAGAAGCCTCATGCCTGAATATCATAAAGACTTTTTAAAGGAAAGAATTAAAAGATGTTTCACATAGTGGACACTGGGCAACAATGCTAATCTTAAACATGACTGTATTTTAACAGACAGGAAGTGACAAAGTTACAGATGGAGCAGTTTTTATTATCTGTGTGCAATAAGTTTATCCATTAGTTAGAATAAGGTTCAATATTAACACTAGGTAAAAAAACAGAATGTTAGAAGATATTTTAAAAATAATTAAATTAGTTTGAATCTTACATTGAAACAAACTTTTGACACTGAAAAAAATGAGAGAAACGTCCAAAAGTAAAGATATTGTCTCTATCCTCCCCCCCTCTTTTTTTAGAAGTTTAACTGATATAAAAAACTCATCAAAACCAAGACATAGAAAGAAGTTAGAAACTGCCTCTAGCAAACACAGTGTCCTTCTTAAGTGGAGACATGGTAATTCCAGTTTGAAGTACAAGCTTATTTGAAAAACAGTGCATAGGAAGCCAATGGAATACTATAAACAATTCTGTCTCAAAAACCAGACAAAAGCAGTTGAAGAGAAACAAACCTGAAAAGAGCATAGTGTAAGATCTAGTTAAGATAGATGATTCTGAAATCATTTGCACATGAGAAAAAAACAGCTGCAAAATGGAACAGATTGGCCAATGTTTTCAGCATGATGCATATTCATTCATGTCAATAGTGGAAATACCTCATTAAAACTCTACAACTTCAATACCCACTGCATTATGTGAAAAAGTCGGGTAAAGAACCTGACTAAAATTCAAAAGAACTATCTTCTGGAAGCAATCATTTCAAGCTGGGAAGAGATTGATTTTTTAAATATCTCAAGGGATAATATGTCCACAGTAATAAAAACAAAAATCATCTCAGATAATCTTTTCATTGAAAAAATGTTTTGGGGAAGACGTTGGTGTCTAATGACCCTAATGATGTCTTTCTTAATGAGAAAAATGTCAAGGAGTAAACACAAAGTTTTCACAATCAGAGAAAGGAACATCAAGGAAGGCTCAACAAGTCCTACCTGATGTATTTGACTTCTTCCAGTAGATGTTTAACATTCCATGGATACCAGTGCAGAACTTGGACTCCTTTTCTCCTATGGTCACAACATGACCGGCTCACCTTGTCTGATCATGTTACCCATATGCCTTTTTGCAGTACTTCTTGTATATAACGTAACCTTGGTAACATGCAGCAGCTTCCTTAGATAAACCAATCATTTCTCTGTTGTCTTAGGTCAGAGACTGTGGAGTGACAAGATTGGTAGCCATATAATATCACCAGAAGAATGCCAGTAGTAAATCAGATGAGACTTTTGTTTGGGCATCAGTTGGGGATTGTTGAAATGACTGCGCAAATTTATCAAATGTAATCTATCCTGCTTCCCATTCATCTCCCAATTGTAGTGCCTGTCTAAATTATATTTGCTGATAAGTATTATTCACCTTCACACAATTTTCATTCTAGCCAAAATGGGTTCTTTAATATTGCTTGTGCATAAGGTTGCATCTTCTGTCTCTGAGTACTTGCATAGGCCCCATGCCTAGAAAACAGTCCATTCCTTATTTCCACTTTAGAGATCTCCCACCTTTCTTCAGTATCCAACTCAAGTGCTAACTTCTATAAAATAATTATTTGGTCCTGAAAATTACCTTTGTCTTTCCCCCTGGAAATTTCTTTGAATCTAATTTACATATCTTTTGTATTTACTTTTAGTTCCCTGTGCACATGCTATTTCCCCCCAGTTGAATGTAAGCTCCTTGAGATTAGCTACTGCTTTGTTGTCCAAATTCTTGACAATATGGCATTTACAGTTATTCACAGCACGGCATTATGATAGTTCATGTCTATAGTGCCTGCTACTGGGGAAGATTATGACTAAGATGCAGTAGGGCTAAAATTGTGTGTGTTTGAACTGAGTCCTCACCCATATGATGGGCCCCTGTAAGCAGAGGACAAGTAGGGAGAAGTGAGTAAGGCCGGGTTGGAAAACAGCAGGTTTAAGTTTCTCAGCCAATCAATAGGATTGGGGCCATAAATGGCTATTGTACTTTTAGTTTTGACAAGATAGGGAGAACTAGCCTCAAAGAAATAAATCAAGGAGTGAGTGAATGAATGAATGAATGAAAAGAAATAAAGTTATTCACAACCTGGCCCCTTCCTATATTTCTGGTCTTTCTATAAATTATTCCATGAACTTAACTCTAGACATACTAGCCTTCTTGTTTACCTGTAACAGAATAATTCATATCCTATCTCAAGACTTTGTATTGACTACCTCTACTCCACAGGCTTGGAATACATTCTTTCTTTACCTCTCTCTTTAAATCTTTAACTTTCCTTCAAAACTCAGCTCAAATGCCATCTTGTACAGGTAATAAATCAATGAATAAACATTTATTAAGCACTTACTATGTGACAAGCACTGTACTAAGCACTTGGGATATAAAAAGAAGCAAAAGGCAGTCTTTGCCCTCAAAGAGCTCACAGTTAAAAGGAGGAGACAACATGCAAACCAATGTATGCAAAGAAAGTTATGTAGGATAAATAGGATGAAACAAAGGGGAGGTACTAGAACAAAGAGAGGTTAGGAAAGGCTTTCTATGGAATCTGGAATTTTAGCTAGGAATTAAAGAAAGCCAGAGAAGTCAGTAGTCATTTCTGACCCCACCTAGCTACTAGTACTCTATTTTACAAAATTCCACTCAATTCATTTTTCATAGATTCTGTATATGCCTATGAAAAGTGGTAGGGTGGTAGGGCTAGAATCCTCCATGAATGAATGAATCAATCAGCCCAACTCAAATTAATATAACTAATAAGATATTCTCTGTCTGGATGCCTTTGCCAGGAAAGAACTTCTTTGATTTAGTTGTAGGGTCAATAAATCAATCAAGGGTGTGGACGATTCCTAGTGACCCCTATTGAATCAATAAACTAATCACCTCACCCAATTAATGTGGTTGCAGCAAGTCTTGACCTTGATTGAATTAAAGGTGTAAAATAGGTGAAAACACATGAACTATTTTGGAGTGGTTGAACAAATTACTTCTGTGGAGAGAGAAAAAGAGAGAGACAGACACAGACAGAGACAGAGAGACCCAGAGAGAGTGATTCCTATACATGTGGTTTGTTGGGTTGATATAAATAGTTATGGATAGATCTTATATAGAGAAATCTATCTATATTACAGTTGAGGAATTTTCTAATATGATCAGTGTGCTTCCCAATATTAATTAACCAGTTGATATCTCTTTTACTATAAATAACATCAATTAGCTTCTACAAAGGATTATTTACAGAGAAAGTATAGCAGGGAGTGAAATACAATATCTCCACAAAACATCTGGGATTTTTGTTTTGTTTTTTGTTTGTTTTCTTTTTTTTACTGGTCCAGTTTCTCAGATATTAATGGGCAAGAGGGGAAAAGGGAAGGAAGACTGTGCCACTACCCCTGCGTTCATATTTACTTCCACCTGGCACAGGTCCAAGGGATCTCTCTAATCAAATTTGTTCTGGAGCTTGAGTCTTGAAATAGTTGTTGAAGATCCATGCTAGAGTTTCCTTCTTTAATAGATTGATTGATAGATATAGGTAGATATCTATATAGAATAGGGAACTTTATGATGACTTCAGGAAGGGAGAAAAGGACTTCCATCCATATAGGAGACATGAGTTACCCCACCCGCCAACACACACACACCTTACCACATGTGTTCTCCAAGTTTAAGCCCAGTTTCCCCTAGATTCTGTATATACCTGTGGGAAAACTTGCCCCAGACATTTCGGGGAGATGTTGTACTTCATTACTTGTTAAACTTTCTCAGTAAATATTCCTTTGTAGAAGCTAATTGATGTTGATAGCTATTGAGGAGATGTCAACTGGTCAATTGATATTAGACAGCATACTGATTAGGTTTCAGAAATGATAATATTAAAAAATAGCCCAATCTCACTAGAATATCCTTATGTGTGTGCATATATATGCATATATATGTATGTATGTATGCATATGTATATGTGTGTGTGTGTGTGTTTTCCCCATTACAATAAAAGTTCCTTGAAATTAGGTACTATTTCTCTTGTGCTTTTTGTCAACAACACCTACCACCCTCCTCATTGTCTCCTAGTATTGCTGACTTCCTTCAATTCTCAACTCAAGTCCCACCTTCTCCAAGACTTTCAAGTCCTCAATCTTATTGCCTTTCTTATAAGACAACTTCCAATTTTCCATATATATTTTGTTTGTGCATAGTTGTTTGTTCATTGCCTTTCCCATTAGACTATGAGATCCTTGAGAACAAGGACTGTTCATGCTTAGCACAGCACCAGGTACCCAGTAGGTGCTTAAAGCTAATTGAATTAGTTGAATAGACCTAATAAAATACCTAGAATATACTAAACTATTAATGAATGATGGTTCAATGAATAATGCATCAACTAAATGATATATTAATCTAATTGTACATCATATTTTGAATAATTTTCTTTCACCATCTATTTGTTTTCTTCCCCGTCCTACTATTTGAATTACTCAGCTTATTTCTTTTGAGTGGATATAAATCTCATTCTGGAGGATTAGTACTATTCTGGAATTTGATAGAATAAGCAGAATATCATCCACAAACAGAAGCATATAGAAATTATCACCATCTAGAGGGCATTCCTCTTCTGTATGGACTCTGAGCAAGACATTGTTTCTTATAGTAGTCTCCTTTGTTATGCATGTATGTATTATGCTATGTATGTATGTATATGTATGTATATATGCATATGGGTAACTCAAATATTATGAAATAGCTATCTCTGTTATTAATGCTATTAATGAGTTTTTCCTTATGTTAGCATATTCGTGAAGATACATTTTTGGAGAAGAAAATTGAAAACTATAATTTCCTCTTCTGAGGCAATGTTTTTCTCTAATCAACAAACAAACAAAGAAGTATCTCTTCTATGGCTATAACTTTCAGTAAATTGTAAGACTGAAGATATTAACTGTTATAGAAAATCATTTGAGAAAGCTTTCTTCCATCCTCATATTTTCATCAAGGCTAGCCTTGACAGATCATTCTTATAAAAATGGTATATAGGTAATAAAGTAATAAATCAACATGTATAAGAAGTAGTTGATCACCTTCTTTTTGGTAATAATACCATCTCATATTTTCCCCAATCATTCAGTATATTCAATTCTTTTTTGAAAACTCATCCCTCAGTACTTTAAGAATTGTATCATTTCCAGCTACAACTTCTTTTCAAGTTCATGGCAAATGAACTCCAGTAGCTCTGCTTGTTTGGTTGTTTGGTTATTTTCTTAGCAGCCTGTAATTTCTTTAGGATCTGAGGAGAAAAAACCCTATTGATGCAAATTTGCAATTGTTCTGAATCTTATGACTTTTGAATTATCTGAAAGCATTGAGAGTTAAATAACTGATAGGGTCATACAGCCTGTATGTGTCAGAGAAGGATTTCATCTAAGTTCCTCCTGACTGAACATTGTTGCCTCCTGAGAGCTGTTATTTATCCTTGACATCATGATGCTTCTCAGAAAATAGAGGAATAGATGCAAGATGACAAGGAGGCATTAAATGTCTATTATAATGGTACTGAAGAAATCAAACTTTTATGAGTAGTATTAATACAGTAAAGGAACATGCAGTGGTGAAGAATCAGATGGTTTTATAGAGGGTGATAAAAAGAATTGGGAAAATAATGCTTGAAAACCAGGCATGTTATAATTAATGTCCAAGACATTATGTGCAACTTTTCATTAATTTAAGACCACTCTCATAGTTGTTGCACATTTAGCCCTGTTCCACATCAAATATGTGCATATATATTTGTATAAATAAAATCAACATCACACATTGATATTTATTATGATGCCTATACCTCACCAGGAAAATATTAAACAATACATTATATATGTATTATATGTGTATATTTATATGTGTGTATCTGTGTGTATATGAAATAGAGACAGACTTGGCCAAAGTCACATAGCCAAACACTTAAGTCACTTATAAAATTTATATAGTCATGTATGTAAAATTATATATAAACATAAATTAAATATTAAAATTGTATATTAAATTGTATACATATGACTACATATGTATCTAATACATGCATGTGATTTTAGGTATGTAAAATATGTGAATATATCTATGGATGGGTAGAAGGAGAGAAGAGACAGAAGAGAGAGGAGAGAGAGAGGGATAGAGAGAGACAGAGAGAGACAGAGAGAGAAGAGAGAGAGGGGGAGAGAGAAAGAGACAGAAAGAGAAACAGAGAGAGAGACAGAGAGACAGAGAGAGAGGGAGACTTGCCTTGGGTCAGTGGGTTGTCCTGCATTTGCATTCTTGAAGTGAGCACATAAATCACTAAGTTCAAAGATCCATTTAAATATCAAATGTTTTCAAAGCAAGGAAGAATAACATTTTACAATGATATTCATTTTCATAAAATGAAATGTAAGTTTCAGGAACTTAATAGATTTAAACTCAGCTATCTGAAAGACAGACATCCAGAATAACCTGATCACTCCGAATCTTCAAGATTTTACTCTGTTTTCTCAAACCCATGCTGAAGTAGTGAAAAGACCACTGAGGAGTCAGGAGATGTTAGTTGTATTTGTATCTCTGCCACAACTACCTGTGTGACCCTAATACCCTGATATCTTGGCTTGTCCATCTCTGTAATGTTTGAGGTGAACTGGGTGATCTCTACAATTCCTTCCAGTTGTAACATTTTATGATTTTACAATTCTATAATTATAGTTAAATGAATTTTTAAAAGTATGAGCCATGTCTAATTTCTCTTGAGTTAATAAAAAAATCATAACCATGAGATTATGTTAAATTTTATTTTATTAATCCTAATAAATATGGGCAATACCATATAAAAATCTGGTAAAACTTTTTTTTTAATTGAGCACATAGCATTTTTAACATTTAAAATGAGTCCATCATTTTGGTTATGGTAGAAAGGTCATTTCCACATCTGATACTGACACATATAAATGTGACAGGAGCATGCCCTCTTCACTTTCAGGAACTCCTGTAAAGAGAAAACCACACAAAATTTGTGCAATCCTGGTCCCAACATATATTATTGTAAACCTTTTATTCACGCATTTTTAGGGTAATAGTGACACTGAGGCTGACCACAAAGGATTTATGTAGATATAATGTTGAATATTTGTTTTCCTTTACAGGAATAAAAGAACTTTAAAAGTTCTTAATTTGCCTTATACAAGCTGCTGCTGATGGTACAGACATGGCAGGCTGCAGTGATAGTGATAAATGGTGTTGATGCCTTAGGGTGATACCTAAGTAAATTAGCTGGTAAAACTAACTGTGCTCATTTTCAATTTTTAATCCAGTTTTGTAGCAGTGGCTGTTCAGTCACCACTGAATTGGCTTTGCTTACTTTGTGATTTAATTGTTTATAAGGAAGTAATGAAAATTTAGAAATGGATTTTTTAAAAAAGGAGAGAATGCAGTTTCACAACAGACACTAACTAAAAACAAGATCTTTTAAGAGGGGTCCAGGGAGTCTTAGGAATGTAAAAGCAATTCAGTTTAAAAGCTTTAAAAAAGAAAAAAAAACATAATTGCTATGGGAAAAACCTTTTTTGCCTGATGACTACGGAAACTCATACATTTTAGAAAATCCTACTATGAAATTATGCAGTCTCTATGGTATAGGTGGTGTAGAGAAAGCACACAAACCTCCTTTTTACTATCTCTTTCTACTATACTTCATCCTCTTTGCCTTTACCATCTGCTTCTTTCCAGCTGCTTCCAGGTGAATGATTGAGATTATTTTGATACCAGAGTAATTTATTGACTCTTCTATGGATTGTATATTTGGCAAATGCAGAAGTATTGTACGTGTGTTTGTGTGCCTGTGTGTCTGTGTGTCTGTGTGTGTGTATTTATTATATGTGTGTATTTATTATATGTGTGTGTGTGTATTTATTATATGTGTGTATTTATTCCAAAC
>NW_020946396.1:0-12129 GCF_900497805.2 Vombatus ursinus | reverse complement strand
TTGCCATGGCACCTTTCTCTTAACATTCTGCTATTATACTCCCCCCCCACACACATATACCACAACCTTCCTCTCCACATCCTCAGTTGTATCTGTATCAGGTAAAAGAAACCCTAAATGTAAGGCTTTAATTCAAGTAACCCATCACCTATTCTTCTTGTTTTTGGATATTTTCTACTCTTAAAGCTCACTACACACTGACTCACAAATGCTTAAAATGAAGTCACATGAAAATAATCCAAAATAATTTAAGACATGAAACATGGAACATTAAATGAGCCCAATCACAATCTTACACTTGTTTTTTTTTTTTTATATTGACAAGACCTATTGCAAATGTTATTAGAGTGTACGATATAACTTGCTTCATTGATTTGGACTTATTTGGATATTACAAATGCCTGAATTTCATTTTTTAAAAGTTAGATTAGCACATTTTAATATTATGTTGAATTAAATGAAATATACACACATATGTGCAAAATTATACTAGCATTCATGTCCAGGCACTTATAAGAAAATCTCCAATTGCCTGTATACTCAACAAATTACCAAGAGTCTTCCAAAGGAAAGGCTTCATACCTTGAAGTGTATGGGGAGAAATAGCTACCTAGAACAATAAACACAGATAGATAGATAGATAGATAGATAGATAGATAGATAGATAGATAAATGATAGATGAATAAATGAAAATAAATGAATAGTAAATAAATAACAAGTTAAGTAAATGAATAAATGAATCAAGGCAGAAAGGAATAGATATATAAGACAAAGCAAATCTCTCATGGGGATGTGGAGGGAAGTGGAGAAAGAAGAAAAGGACTCACACAAGCCTTCTGGGAAATAAAACACAGATGATTCCATAAAAAAAGGCCCCATGTGTTTTTGATTGAGTTGACCAGGTCTCATAGGTTTTTTTTTTCAATTTGTGTGTGTATGTGTGTGTGTATGTGTGTGTGTTTCATTAGTGTAGACCATTCTTGGTGTAGAAGTTTGTTGTTGTTGTTGTTGTTATTGTTGTTTTTCCCATCAATTCATTTTTGTAAATCATCTTAAACTTACTTAGTTACCTGGGGGCATTGCAAGCCAAAATACTGTGGTCACCTGAGTCCAAATCCATGACTTTCTGCTCCAAAGAAAGTCATCTCTTCACTACTCCACTGCTGCTTCTATGATTGCCTGGATGTTGCTATAAAATATGAGTATTTCTGCAAAAAATCAAAGAAATATAGGAGAAACAGTAGGAGACAAATAAGAAGAGGAAAAAAAAACTTAAAAACCGAAGATTTGAATACTAGGAATCAGCAATACCAACAGCCATGCTGATTTAAGTGATAACCAGAAATGTGTGATTGTAGCATTAAGGAGTTGTAGACATTCTGATAGCTGAAAGAAAGTCTATAGTGTCATTCACAGACATTGGATATACTGCTTCATGATTGAAGACCTTGTGTAGGGAAATGAACCATAAAAGAAAGTGGTTCATGATAATTTGAGACACACTGGAGAATGACTGCAGTGCCATCTCCTCCTGATTCCATCAAAGTGGTCATTTTATCCTCATAATTCTTAAAGCACTTTGTCTAGATCTCCACCTTCCACCCCAGGTCCTTATCACAGTCTACTTGGTGTTGTACTTATTTATATGTGTGCTATTTTATTGTGTTTTACTGTAAACTCCTTAAAAAAAAGGGACTACACAGTTTTTTTTTTTTTTTCATTTTATCTCCCAAACCTAGCATAGTGCCTGGAGCATGGTAGATACTTGACAAATATTTGTGTTGTCCTTTGAAAAGGCCAGAAAATAGATGCACTCTGCAAGCTGAAAAGGTGGCAAATAGCTGTCTAATTAAAAAAAAAATCTAATCCTCAAAAGCACACCAACTCTCTATGAATGTGTGTATGTGGGGGGTAGGGAGGTCATCCAAAGGAAAAAGACACTTGGAATGTGCCTCATTTTCCCTTAAAATCTTCAGTGTTTCATTATGAGTGAACACCAACCAGCCAAACTCAGCATTCAGGAAATATGGGATTCACCATGATCAGCACAGAATGTCAAAAAACCTATACTATAATAGCTTCTACTCAAGTAACACAATAAGGCTAGTAATGGTATTGAAGCAAACCAATGATTGGGGTTCTATTCACTAGGGAAAAACCAAGAACAGAAATGTAAAAAGTCAATGTATAAGCAAAGGTTGATGCATAAGTACAATGTTAGTTCATCTAGCATGTGGTGTATCAGGGCTTCAATAGGCCAGGCATTGTTAACTACACACTCTGAGCCCACAGAACTATGGAGGAAAATCATGGGAGGAACAACAACTCATCAGAACTGTTAGTTCTCAGTACGCTGAGCTTGACCAAATGCTCAATAAAAAGGTAAATGTCATCTAGGCAAATGCACATGGGTATTTTGAGAGTGGGATATATTTTTTGGATCTTTCAATAGAAACAATGCATTATCAATCTCAGTATAATTGGTAGAAAATGATGAGTGAATCTTGATCCTCTGAAATACTTTTATTATTGGTAAAACTAGATAACCCCCTATGTTATTCATGAGGAAGAAAACATGTTACTAAATAGAATAGATATGAGGAGATCAGCAAAAGAGGTCTATTCAGGAAGAGTCATAATTTTGAGGATACTGAAGGATCAGTTCACATGTATATAAAACAGGAAAGATGCTAATTCCTTGGGGGGAAAATCACAGATATTATTACAAAATTTAAAACATAAGCATAATTAAGAATATATCAGTAACTGGTAAAATATTAGTACTTCTAAAGGTCAAATACTACTAGTTATATGTTCTGAACCCATAAAGCTATGGTAGTTTACTTTCTCAACTCTACACAATCTTTGAGAATCATCCATCCATACACCGAGGTCATCCTTAATGAAAATTTTAAAATAATATAAGAAGGCTTAAAATACAATATTCTACTTTACAATTACATGATTTGCTGCAATGTGCAGATAATACAAGTTCCCCCTATACCAATTGTTTATTAACCAACGAGCAGATCAAAACAAAGTAATAAATATTTGATTCAGTATAGCAAAATATTGCTGTAAAGTTCCTTATCAAAAGTATCTGTCATGAGTTTGTTTATGTCATATAAGTGTCCTTCAACATGTTTACAACAGAGATAAACTTTTTACCAGGTCATGAGTGAATAATTATCTATGTAGTCTGAAAGGGAGTGAGCCTATCAATGAGGTCACAGTTTCATCTAAATATAACAAAAAATAATGCCTATCATTTTGTGATCCACAGAAGCTTCTATCCTAGAATGTTTCAGCAAATTTTTTTCATGGAATTAAACAGAAAAGAAGGAGTTAACAATTAGTTGTTCATATGCTCATCCTTCAGTTTCCTGTAAAATAAAACTTTTGATGATTTGCAATTTCTCATTAACCTAATGGAAAAATGGATAATGTTCCCAGAATGATAGTATCTCATATCTGAAAGTTACCTCCGAAACCATGCAATCTATCCTACATTGGGCCAAGAACATCCTCTACAAAATTCCCAGCAAATGGTCATCTAGCCTCTCTTTGAAGATCAGAAGTGAGGAGGCACCCTTTACCTCTTCAAGACAGTCCATTCCATTTTTTTTTTACTTCTGACTAGTTTTATTGATAACTTAAGCCTATCAAAACTGTTCAATTGCTAGATGATTGTAGAAAATACTCTGTGAAAACAAGATTATTTTCTGGTAATACATAGTACAAATATAATGACTTTTAATCAAAAGGCTTGGTTTTGTGCTCTGGCTATGAAATTTCCTTGCCTCTAAAATGAGCATAATTCTATTTGCATTAGCTACCTCTCTAGGGTAGAATTTTTTAAATTTTAAATTTTGATTTGTCTGAGCAATTATTACTACTATTATGAAGAAAATTGGAGTTAATAAGCCAATATAGACTACTAAGAACAAATCCACTAAAATAATTTAATATTTACCTTGATTCTTAGTGACTCCAGTATGAAAGTGGATTCAGGGAAAGATAACAAAAAGGTGTGTTATAAAATATGGTTTAGTATGGAGAAGTGAAAGAAGACAAATAGCCTTGCAAAGTGCTGAGAAGCCTCATGCCTGAATATCATAAAGACTTTTTAAAGGAAAGAATTAAAAGATGTTTCACATAGTGGACACTGGGCAACAATGCTAATCTTAAACATGACTGTATTTTAACAGACAGGAAGTGACAAAGTTACAGATGGAGCAGTTTTTATTATCTGTGTGCAATAAGTTTATCCATTAGTTAGAATAAGGTTCAATATTAACACTAGGTAAAAAAAACAGAATGTTAGAAGATATTTTAAAAATAATTAAATTAGTTTGAATCTTACATTGAAACAAACTTTTGACACTGAAAAAAATGAGAGAAACGTCCAAAAGTAAAGATATTGTCTCTATCCTCCCCCCCCTCTTTTTTTAGAAGTTTAACTGATATAAAAAACTCATCAAAACCAAGACATAGAAAGAAGTTAGAAACTGCCTCTAGCAAACACAGTGTCCTTCTTAAGTGGAGACATGGTAATTCCAGTTTGAAGTACAAGCTTATTTGAAAAACAGTGCATAGGAAGCCAATGGAATACTATAAACAATTCTGTCTCAAAAACCAGACAAAAGCAGTTGAAGAGAAACAAACCTGAAAAGAGCATAGTGTAAGATCTAGTTAAGATAGATGATTCTGAAATCATTTGCACATGAGAAAAAAACAGCTGCAAAATGGAACAGATTGGCCAATGTTTTCAGCATGATGCATATTCATTCATGTCAATAGTGGAAATACCTCATTAAAACTCTACAACTTCAATACCCACTGCATTATGTGAAAAAGTCGGGTAAAGAACCTGACTAAAATTCAAAAGAACTATCTTCTGGAAGCAATCATTTCAAGCTGGGAAGAGATTGATTTTTTAAATATCTCAAGGGATAATATGTCCACAGTAATAAAAACAAAAATCATCTCAGATAATCTTTTCATTGAAAAAATGTTTTGGGGAAGACGTTGGTGTCTAATGACCCTAATGATGTCTTTCTTAATGAGAAAAATGTCAAGGAGTAAACACAAAGTTTTCACAATCAGAGAAAGGAACATCAAGGAAGGCTCAACAAGTCCTACCTGATGTATTTGACTTCTTCCAGTAGATGTTTAACATTCCATGGATACCAGTGCAGAACTTGGACTCCTTTTCTCCTATGGTCACAACATGACCGGCTCACCTTGTCTGATCATGTTACCCATATGCCTTTTTGCAGTACTTCTTGTATATAACGTAACCTTGGTAACATGCAGCAGCTTCCTTAGATAAACCAATCATTTCTCTGTTGTCTTAGGTCAGAGACTGTGGAGTGACAAGATTGGTAGCCATATAATATCACCAGAAGAATGCCAGTAGTAAATCAGATGAGACTTTTGTTTGGGCATCAGTTGGGGATTGTTGAAATGACTGCGCAAATTTATCAAATGTAATCTATCCTGCTTCCCATTCATCTCCCAATTGTAGTGCCTGTCTAAATTATATTTGCTGATAAGTATTATTCACCTTCACACAATTTTCATTCTAGCCAAAATGGGTTCTTTAATATTGCTTGTGCATAAGGTTGCATCTTCTGTCTCTGAGTACTTGCATAGGCCCCATGCCTAGAAAACAGTCCATTCCTTATTTCCACTTTAGAGATCTCCCACCTTTCTTCAGTATCCAACTCAAGTGCTAACTTCTATAAAATAATTATTTGGTCCTGAAAATTACCTTTGTCTTTCCCCCTGGAAATTTCTTTGAATCTAATTTACATATCTTTTGTATTTACTTTTAGTTCCCTGTGCACATGCTATTTCCCCCCAGTTGAATGTAAGCTCCTTGAGATTAGCTACTGCTTTGTTGTCCAAATTCTTGACAATATGGCATTTACAGTTATTCACAGCACGGCATTATGATAGTTCATGTCTATAGTGCCTGCTACTGGGGAAGATTATGACTAAGATGCAGTAGGGCTAAAATTGTGTGTGTTTGAACTGAGTCCTCACCCATATGATGGGCCCCTGTAAGCAGAGGACAAGTAGGGAGAAGTGAGTAAGGCCGGGTTGGAAAACAGCAGGTTTAAGTTTCTCAGCCAATCAATAGGATTGGGGCCATAAATGGCTATTGTACTTTTAGTTTTGACAAGATAGGGAGAACTAGCCTCAAAGAAATAAATCAAGGAGTGAGTGAATGAATGAATGAATGAAAAGAAATAAAGTTATTCACAACCTGGCCCCTTCCTATATTTCTGGTCTTTCTATAAATTATTCCATGAACTTAACTCTAGACATACTAGCCTTCTTGTTTACCTGTAACAGAATAATTCATATCCTATCTCAAGACTTTGTATTGACTACCTCTACTCCACAGGCTTGGAATACATTCTTTCTTTACCTCTCTCTTTAAATCTTTAACTTTCCTTCAAAACTCAGCTCAAATGCCATCTTGTACAGGTAATAAATCAATGAATAAACATTTATTAAGCACTTACTATGTGACAAGCACTGTACTAAGCACTTGGGATATAAAAAGAAGCAAAAGGCAGTCTTTGCCCTCAAAGAGCTCACAGTTAAAAGGAGGAGACAACATGCAAACCAATGTATGCAAAGAAAGTTATGTAGGATAAATAGGATGAAACAAAGGGGAGGTACTAGAACAAAGAGAGGTTAGGAAAGGCTTTCTATGGAATCTGGAATTTTAGCTAGGAATTAAAGAAAGCCAGAGAAGTCAGTAGTCATTTCTGACCCCACCTAGCTACTAGTACTCTATTTTACAAAATTCCACTCAATTCATTTTTCATAGATTCTGTATATGCCTATGAAAAGTGGTAGGGTGGTAGGGCTAGAATCCTCCATGAATGAATGAATCAATCAGCCCAACTCAAATTAATATAACTAATAAGATATTCTCTGTCTGGATGCCTTTGCCAGGAAAGAACTTCTTTGATTTAGTTGTAGGGTCAATAAATCAATCAAGGGTGTGGACGATTCCTAGTGACCCCTATTGAATCAATAAACTAATCACCTCACCCAATTAATGTGGTTGCAGCAAGTCTTGACCTTGATTGAATTAAAGGTGTAAAATAGGTGAAAACACATGAACTATTTTGGAGTGGTTGAACAAATTACTTCTGTGGAGAGAGAAAAAGAGAGAGACAGACACAGACAGAGACAGAGAGACCCAGAGAGAGTGATTCCTATACATGTGGTTTGTTGGGTTGATATAAATAGTTATGGATAGATCTTATATAGAGAAATCTATCTATATTACAGTTGAGGAATTTTCTAATATGATCAGTGTGCTTCCCAATATTAATTAACCAGTTGATATCTCTTTTACTATAAATAACATCAATTAGCTTCTACAAAGGATTATTTACAGAGAAAGTATAGCAGGGAGTGAAATACAATATCTCCACAAAACATCTGGGATTTTTGTTTTGTTTTTTGTTTGTTTTCTTTTTTTTACTGGTCCAGTTTCTCAGATATTAATGGGCAAGAGGGGAAAAGGGAAGGAAGACTGTGCCACTACCCCTGCGTTCATATTTACTTCCACCTGGCACAGGTCCAAGGGATCTCTCTAATCAAATTTGTTCTGGAGCTTGAGTCTTGAAATAGTTGTTGAAGATCCATGCTAGAGTTTCCTTCTTTAATAGATTGATTGATAGATATAGGTAGATATCTATATAGAATAGGGAACTTTATGATGACTTCAGGAAGGGAGAAAAGGACTTCCATCCATATAGGAGACATGAGTTACCCCACCCGCCAACACACACACACCTTACCACATGTGTTCTCCAAGTTTAAGCCCAGTTTCCCCTAGATTCTGTATATACCTGTGGGAAAACTTGCCCCAGACATTTCGGGGAGATGTTGTACTTCATTACTTGTTAAACTTTCTCAGTAAATATTCCTTTGTAGAAGCTAATTGATGTTGATAGCTATTGAGGAGATGTCAACTGGTCAATTGATATTAGACAGCATACTGATTAGGTTTCAGAAATGATAATATTAAAAAATAGCCCAATCTCACTAGAATATCCTTATGTGTGTGCATATATATGCATATATATGTATGTATGTATGCATATGTATATGTGTGTGTGTGTGTGTTTTCCCCATTACAATAAAAGTTCCTTGAAATTAGGTACTATTTCTCTTGTGCTTTTTGTCAACAACACCTACCACCCTCCTCATTGTCTCCTAGTATTGCTGACTTCCTTCAATTCTCAACTCAAGTCCCACCTTCTCCAAGACTTTCAAGTCCTCAATCTTATTGCCTTTCTTATAAGACAACTTCCAATTTTCCATATATATTTTGTTTGTGCATAGTTGTTTGTTCATTGCCTTTCCCATTAGACTATGAGATCCTTGAGAACAAGGACTGTTCATGCTTAGCACAGCACCAGGTACCCAGTAGGTGCTTAAAGCTAATTGAATTAGTTGAATAGACCTAATAAAATACCTAGAATATACTAAACTATTAATGAATGATGGTTCAATGAATAATGCATCAACTAAATGATATATTAATCTAATTGTACATCATATTTTGAATAATTTTCTTTCACCATCTATTTGTTTTCTTCCCCGTCCTACTATTTGAATTACTCAGCTTATTTCTTTTGAGTGGATATAAATCTCATTCTGGAGGATTAGTACTATTCTGGAATTTGATAGAATAAGCAGAATATCATCCACAAACAGAAGCATATAGAAATTATCACCATCTAGAGGGCATTCCTCTTCTGTATGGACTCTGAGCAAGACATTGTTTCTTATAGTAGTCTCCTTTGTTATGCATGTATGTATTATGCTATGTATGTATGTATATGTATGTATATATGCATATGGGTAACTCAAATATTATGAAATAGCTATCTCTGTTATTAATGCTATTAATGAGTTTTTCCTTATGTTAGCATATTCGTGAAGATACATTTTTGGAGAAGAAAATTGAAAACTATAATTTCCTCTTCTGAGGCAATGTTTTTCTCTAATCAACAAACAAACAAAGAAGTATCTCTTCTATGGCTATAACTTTCAGTAAATTGTAAGACTGAAGATATTAACTGTTATAGAAAATCATTTGAGAAAGCTTTCTTCCATCCTCATATTTTCATCAAGGCTAGCCTTGACAGATCATTCTTATAAAAATGGTATATAGGTAATAAAGTAATAAATCAACATGTATAAGAAGTAGTTGATCACCTTCTTTTTGGTAATAATACCATCTCATATTTTCCCCAATCATTCAGTATATTCAATTCTTTTTTGAAAACTCATCCCTCAGTACTTTAAGAATTGTATCATTTCCAGCTACAACTTCTTTTCAAGTTCATGGCAAATGAACTCCAGTAGCTCTGCTTGTTTGGTTGTTTGGTTATTTTCTTAGCAGCCTGTAATTTCTTTAGGATCTGAGGAGAAAAAACCCTATTGATGCAAATTTGCAATTGTTCTGAATCTTATGACTTTTGAATTATCTGAAAGCATTGAGAGTTAAATAACTGATAGGGTCATACAGCCTGTATGTGTCAGAGAAGGATTTCATCTAAGTTCCTCCTGACTGAACATTGTTGCCTCCTGAGAGCTGTTATTTATCCTTGACATCATGATGCTTCTCAGAAAATAGAGGAATAGATGCAAGATGACAAGGAGGCATTAAATGTCTATTATAATGGTACTGAAGAAATCAAACTTTTATGAGTAGTATTAATACAGTAAAGGAACATGCAGTGGTGAAGAATCAGATGGTTTTATAGAGGGTGATAAAAAGAATTGGGAAAATAATGCTTGAAAACCAGGCATGTTATAATTAATGTCCAAGACATTATGTGCAACTTTTCATTAATTTAAGACCACTCTCATAGTTGTTGCACATTTAGCCCTGTTCCACATCAAATATGTGCATATATATTTGTATAAATAAAATCAACATCACACATTGATATTTATTATGATGCCTATACCTCACCAGGAAAATATTAAACAATACATTATATATGTATTATATGTGTATATTTATATGTGTGTATCTGTGTGTATATGAAATAGAGACAGACTTGGCCAAAGTCACATAGCCAAACACTTAAGTCACTTATAAAATTTATATAGTCATGTATGTAAAATTATATATAAACATAAATTAAATATTAAAATTGTATATTAAATTGTATACATATGACTACATATGTATCTAATACATGCATGTGATTTTAGGTATGTAAAATATGTGAATATATCTATGGATGGGTAGAAGGAGAGAAGAGACAGAAGAGAGAGGAGAGAGAGAGGGATAGAGAGAGACAGAGAGAGACAGAGAGAGAAGAGAGAGAGGGGGAGAGAGAAAGAGACAGAAAGAGAAACAGAGAGAGAGACAGAGAGACAGAGAGAGAGGGAGACTTGCCTTGGGTCAGTGGGTTGTCCTGCATTTGCATTCTTGAAGTGAGCACATAAATCACTAAGTTCAAAGATCCATTTAAATATCAAATGTTTTCAAAGCAAGGAAGAATAACATTTTACAATGATATTCATTTTCATAAAATGAAATGTAAGTTTCAGGAACTTAATAGATTTAAACTCAGCTATCTGAAAGACAGACATCCAGAATAACCTGATCACTCCGAATCTTCAAGATTTTACTCTGTTTTCTCAAACCCATGCTGAAGTAGTGAAAAGACCACTGAGGAGTCAGGAGATGTTAGTTGTATTTGTATCTCTGCCACAACTACCTGTGTGACCCTAATACCCTGATATCTTGGCTTGTCCATCTCTGTAATGTTTGAGGTGAACTGGGTGATCTCTACAATTCCTTCCAGTTGTAACATTTTATGATTTTACAATTCTATAATTATAGTTAAATGAATTTTTAAAAGTATGAGCCATGTCTAATTTCTCTTGAGTTAATAAAAAAATCATAACCATGAGATTATGTTAAATTTTATTTTATTAATCCTAATAAATATGGGCAATACCATATAAAAATCTGGTAAAACTTTTTTTTTAATTGAGCACATAGCATTTTTAACATTTAAAATGAGTCCATCATTTTGGTTATGGTAGAAAGGTCATTTCCACATCTGATACTGACACATATAAATGTGACAGGAGCATGCCCTCTTCACTTTCAGGAACTCCTGTAAAGAGAAAACCACACAAAATTTGTGCAATCCTGGTCCCAACATATATTATTGTAAACCTTTTATTCACGCATTTTTAGGGTAATAGTGACACTGAGGCTGACCACAAAGGATTTATGTAGATATAATGTTGAATATTTGTTTTCCTTTACAGGAATAAAAGAACTTTAAAAGTTCTTAATTTGCCTTATACAAGCTGCTGCTGATGGTACAGACATGGCAGGCTGCAGTGATAGTGATAAATGGTGTTGATGCCTTAGGGTGATACCTAAGTAAATTAGCTGGTAAAACTAACTGTGCTCATTTTCAATTTTTAATCCAGTTTTGTAGCAGTGGCTGTTCAGTCACCACTGAATTGGCTTTGCTTACTTTGTGATTTAATTGTTTATAAGGAAGTAATGAAAATTTAGAAATGGATTTTTTAAAAAAGGAGAGAATGCAGTTTCACAACAGACACTAACTAAAAACAAGATCTTTTAAGAGGGGTCCAGGGAGTCTTAGGAATGTAAAAGCAATTCAGTTTAAAAGCTTTAAAAAAGAAAAAAAAACATAATTGCTATGGGAAAAACCTTTTTTGCCTGATGACTACGGAAACTCATACATTTTAGAAAATCCTACTATGAAATTATGCAGTCTCTATGGTATAGGTGGTGTAGAGAAAGCACACAAACCTCCTTTTTACTATCTCTTTCTACTATACTTCATCCTCTTTGCCTTTACCATCTGCTTCTTTCCAGCTGCTTCCAGGTGAATGATTGAGATTATTTTGATACCAGAGTAATTTATTGACTCTTCTATGGATTGTATATTTGGCAAATGCAGAAGTATTGTACGTGTGTTTGTGTGCCTGTGTGTCTGTGTGTCTGTGTGTGTGTATTTATTAT
The DNA here is from genome assembly GCF_900497805.2 of Vombatus ursinus. NCBI lineage: Eukaryota > Metazoa > Chordata > Mammalia > Diprotodontia > Vombatidae > Vombatus > Vombatus ursinus. The sequence continues at coordinate 61 of NW_020946396.1, read as the reverse complement.
ATGTGTGTATTTATTATATGTGTGTGTGTGTATTTATTATATGTGTGTATTTATTCCAAAC
>NW_020946395.1:0-13087 GCF_900497805.2 Vombatus ursinus | reverse complement strand
GAATGGATGCATGTGGATGGGATGTGATCTGCATCATTGGAAGAGTACTCACAGCAGTAAGATCACAGGGTCATCAGGGCATTACAGAAGATCATTAGGGCTGGAATTTAAGAATACTTTGAAGGATCAACCTGCATCAATTGATGAAATGAATTTGGATGGGCTAGGATAGCTGGATGGAAATGTTTACAAGTTTTAATATCTGTTTGTAATTATTTGTGTTTAAGGCGCATTTATACAGATAGGAGAAGTTACAGTAAATTATGGTAAAATCATGAAAAAATATTTTTAAATTCTTACATCAATTGATGCAATTGCCTGGTTCTTCTAGTTTAAATATTAGAATGGGCTTCCGAGGGAAATCTTAAAATTCCTTCCTAGGCGGTAGCTCAAATCCCACTTTGATGAGCCATTCTCTGAAATCCAATTCCACTCATTCAGTCAATCAACAAACACTTAGTGCCTGTTCTGTGGAAGGCATTGTATCAAGCATAGGGTTAATATGATAAGTTAGATATATAGGCCCAGTCATTAAGGAACTTGGAGTCTATGGGGGAGACAAATATGCATAGGAAAGGACTATGAAGATTGACAGGAACAAAAGATCAAGTCCAGCAAAGGGGAAAAGGAGGAGGAATCAAGGAAGGCCTTGTGAAGGAGGGGGCCTTGAAAGATGGGTAGAATGTTAGTAGATATCCATGGGATGGAAACATGGGCAGGTGTAGGAAACAGTGTAAACAAAGGCACAGGGGATCGTTGGCCATCTTGCTTTTCTGGAGTATAAGGAGTGTTATGGAGGGTAGTGTAAAATAGTAGGTACCTACCTCTTCTCTTACGTTACTCCCCATCCCATGATATTGCATCAGATTATAAATGACCCTGATAGTTAGGTTCCAGAGTTTAGATTTTATTCAGGAGTCAATAGGGGGCCATTGAAGGTTTTGGAGCAGGGGAGTGGGTGATGGGTGGGTGGGGGGGATAGGGATGGTACAAATCAGAGGTAGAAGAGACTGGAAAGGGGGGGTGGGGACATCTTGAGACATCATCCATATTGTACTTATGGCATTTATTGGCTTGTATTGTAGTTGTTTATGTAGCTGCCTTGCCTCCCCCATTAAGCTCTAAGTTCCTAGAAGGTAGGACCCTTATCCCTGCTTCACGTTCCCCTCATGACCCAGCACTGATTCCTGAACATAAATATTTGTTGAACGGATTTCCTTGAGGTTTGAGAGTTGATAAGTCATACTCAAAAGTGTGCTCATGCCCTCCGTCTCATATGCATAATTAACAAAGGAATAATTTTGAGGACAAAAACAAACTCAAAACAAGGAGACTCCCAAACTTGCTAAGCTGATGAGCCTAATCAGAGATAATATCACATGAAGAGAAACAGAAAATCGCAAAGAGATATAAACCATTATGATGCGATGCCCCACCAGAAACATTTATGTTTTTGGAAATAAAGAATTATCTTAACTTACCAAATTCCCAAATCAGGGTTTCATTGTTATCTTGCACTGTTGGACTAATAGCTCTGTAAAGACCTTCCCCATGGTTTGTATTCACCTTTTGGTGAGTATCAATCAACAAACATTCATGAAAGACTTACCATGTCCTAGGCACTACGTAACATTAGCTATGATCCAAATGACAGTCCAACTGTGTCTACTGATCCTGTGGGACTCCCTCTGACCTATCTATAATAAAAATGGTGGAGGTGGAGCTCTAATAAACCAAACACTGGCAGCAAGTGCAGATCCTGCCCTCTAAGCAATGCCTAGCAAAGCCAGGGATAATCCAGGGGACAAGGGTGGGAATTCATTCAATGGCACCCAGCAGTTATGAGGTTCAGAAGGGAGGGACCCAGAGTGGGGGAAACTTTGATGTGGTTGTGTTGGTGATAAGCCTGTCAATTAGCTATCACAATAAAGGTGGGATGCGTTCTGTCTTTCTACCTTCCAATTAGTTAATCACACACATGCATTTAGAGCATCTGTCCCAAACAATTCTGCAATAGACTATATACTGTATTGTATTGTTGTATAGCTTTTTCATGTGTGTATCTTTTCTCCCTAAGCTATAGTGATAAGTCACATTTATGTAGGGTTTACAAAGTACTTTCCTCACATCAGTCCTGTGAGGTAGAGATTGCAAGTATTATTAATCCTCATTATACAGATGAGAAAAATAGATTATAAGGTGCTCAAAGGCTAGAGTCCGTGTCTCCGCCTTCTTTTGGATTCAATCTCGGACACAATGGTTGGCCACAAATGAAGAACCCTAACTCTGACGGTGTGATCAGGACTTTAAACCCAGCAAAGGGTTTACCAAAATTTAAAATATTTATCTTAAAGGAAAAATATGAGTTTGTTAAATTTATATTGACAACATTTATACTTCTTTAGTAATGTAGAAATGACTAAGCTTAGCAATGTTGACAAAAATAATTAGTTAAAACAGGTGAGCACTTCATTGGCTCAGCCTAGCACTGCCTTTCAGTGCTATGGGGTTCCCGTCTCCCCTTTCCATCTCAGTGCTGGATAATGAGGATTTTCCCCCCAAAGGGCCATGGCAGGTTTTCTTCCTACCTAGAGTTGCATCTCAAGGTCTATTCTATCTTGTGTGCTAGTACCCCCATAATTGTATTTGTTTTAGTTACTTCTTATAATTATTTTCACATCACAAATTACAAAGTTAGTTTGAGGGTGTGTTTCATGCTTCTTGCCCCAAATACCAGAATTGATAGTTACAGCTCTGCACACATACCATATAGGAACTGAGACACCTAGTCATAACTCATTATGTGCAAATTTTCTACCAGCTCCCTTGTCTGAGGGCAGGTGTTATATGCTCTTTAGTCTTTAGAAAAATGTTTATATTTCCTAATGGGATGTTTAATACCAATGTCTTACCAAAGCGTGAGCTGTAGGTAAATCTTTTGGGTATTCTGACAACATCCATGCATGAACCATGATAAGCTATAAAAACACAGAGATATGATTATTATTAGGGACAGCTGGTGGCACAGTAGATAGAATATTATCCCTGGAGTCAGGAAGACCTGGGTTCAAATCTGACCTCAGACACTTTACTAGGTGTGTGACCCTGGGCAAGTCACTTAACCCTGTTTGCCGCAGTTTCCTCATCTGTAAAATGAGCTGGAGAAGGAAATGGCAAAACCACTCCAGGATCTTTGTCAGGAAAACTCCCATAGGGTCACAAAGAGTCAAAGTAAAATGTAGTAAATGTCTGAGGCCAGATTTGAACTCAGGATGGTGAGTCTTTCTGACTCCAGGCTAGGCACTTTATGCACTCTGGTGCCACTAGCTGCCCCCATTTCCTCACTGAATTCCCTGAACCAGTGAAATCACAAATCCAATTCAAAATTTCCTCATAAAGGTACATAAGTTTACATACATTAAAAATACAAGTAACCTTTTTTATATTTATTCCTTTTGTGGGTAGATGTACTCCTCAGTCCTTAGAAACATCACAAAATGTTAATTCAATATCTCACAAGTTCATCCATTCAGGTACACCCTCCAATAACACAGTGTTACCTCTTGCCCTCCCAAAAATTTGTCATAGGGGGATAACCCAACATGAAGGCAGACTTCCTCACATCACATGACAAATATGATCTGTTGTTGTTGGTTTTTACTGGACCCATAATTTCCTTGGGATATTCTTTAGGAGGTGGTACCTGCCTCAGAATCTCTAATAATCTTAGAGAATTGCCTAAATCACTGAGAATTTAAGTGACTTGTCCAGGGTCACACAGTCCTTGAACTCAAGTCTTCTTGACTTTGCAGACAGCTTTCTCTTTATGATGCCACAATGACTCATGTAACATGAAGAAAATTATTGTGATGAAAGAATCCATGTTACTTCTCATAGGCAGTCAGGTACTTACTGGTGGGAAGGATTCTGTTTCAGTTCAGAGTCAAAATTTTTTAAAACTGAAAGATTCCTTGGAGATCATATTATCCAATATCTTTAATTCACATTTGAGGAAACAATCTCATAGGGATTAAGTGAGCTGCTCAAGGTCACACATCTGGTTAGTAACAGAGACAGGACTAAAATAAGTTTTTTCTGAGTCCCTGCTCCAAGATTTTTCTTTCCTTCCCACTTAAGATAATTAAAAACCATCATAGAGAGCTAAGCAAAATAAATAAGACCTTGCTTTCAGCATCAAAACATCCCACCTGCCCTTCAAAGTCATCAAAGTTCTCAAAGCCTGGACGCTACATAAGTATCCAATGAGTTTATTGTTTATTCTGCTGATTATGTTCGAGAATCCTAGAAATATGGGCTGGGAGAGTTGGAAGGGACCTTGGAAAACTTACAGATTAAATTTCTCATTTTATAGACATCTAGGGGTGGGAATGGAGAGGTGAAAGGGATTGGAAATGGATCAGACCTCTACCCATGGTGCCAACTCACAAGCTCACAGGTAAAGAAAATTGACATTTGAATCACCAATACCTCTCTTTAAAGCTGGAAACCAATGGGGTGTCATTTAAATGGAGAATGGCTGAACAAACTGTGGTATATGAATGAGATATAATATCACTGTGCCATAAGAAATGGAAAAAGAGGGAAATAAGCATTTACATAGCACCTACTATGTGCCAGGCACTGCACTAAGCACTTTACAAACATTATCTCATTGGATCCTCACCACAATCCTTTGAGGTAGGTGCTATTATCATCCCTATTTTATAGTTGAGGAATCTGAGGCAGACAGAGTTTAAATGACTTGCCCAGAGTCACATAGCTACTAAGTGTCTCAGGCTGGATTTGAACTTAGGTCTTCCTGACTCCAGGCCCAGTGTTCTAGCCACTGCATCACCTAGCTGCCTTAAAGATATAGTTTCAAAGAAATCTGGGAAGACTTGTATCAACTGATGCAGAGTGAAGTGAGTAGAACCAAGAATATAATTTATACAATAACAACATTGTAAAAAATGAGTCACTTTGAAAGATTTAAGAACTCTGATCAATACGACCACCAAGCGTGATTTCAGAGGGGCAGTGATGAAGAATTTTATGCACCTCCTAACAGAGAAGCACTGGTATCAATATGCAGAATAAAACCAATGCTTTTGGCCATGGCTAACGTGTGTTTGAATTTGTTTTTTGCTCCCCTCTGAGTATTTGTTTCAAAGATTTGGGTTTTCTTTTTTTCCAGTAAGAAGGGGAAGTTGGAGAAAAAAATTAAATATTTGTTAAGTGAAAAAAAAATTTTAAAGAAAATGTAGTGTGCTAATACTTCCTTGGTTTTGAATAGCTAGCTCTTCAAGGCTCCCTAATCTTAGCCAGAACCTACTGCAGAGAGACTCCTACACGTTAATGGAACAGGTTTCTAACTATGTGCTCTAACATACACAGTACACATACTTCCCCTCTCACTTGCCTGGTATAATCTACCTGGCCATCATTTGTGGGTTCCCTATGCCACACACCTCTAACCTCCCTCCACAATCCTCATCTTATTTCTTGCAAACTTTGTCTTCTTACTGGACATCTCCACTATCAAACCTTTTTTTCTTCTTTTTTTTAGTGAGACCTGCGAATCTATGACAGCAGAGCTCTCCCAATGAACACATATCTCTACCAATGCAGATGGGCACCTTCTCTGAGATTTATAATCCTGGAGAGTGGCCTTGGGGCTCTAAAGGGTTAAGTGATTGCCCAGGGTCACATAGCCAGGATTAACTTGTCTAAAATGGAAGCCATTCTCTCTCTTCCTCGGGTACCCCTAGTACCGAACACACTTTCTGGGCATAGTAACAACTTAATGAATGCCTGTGGACTACTGACCCAGCCGCAAGCTGGGATGTATAAAATGCTCTTAGGTTCATGCCCCACCTCGGACACATAACTGACTGACTCTGGGTCCCTGGGCAATGTACTTAACCTCCCAGTACTCCAAGAAAAGTTGAGTAACAGTTACTGATATGTTTCAGCAGAGGGAGTTTCCTCTACCAAGGAAATTAAGTCCATACCAAAACAAAACACGTTCCTGTTTCTTTTGAGGGCACCGCTCCCCCAGATTTGCTACCAAAGAGGCCTCCTTGACTCTTCCCTGGCCCTCCCCAACACCCAGCACCAACTAGTTGTCATCTGCCCACAACGTTTCTCACATCTCCACTTCCACTTCTGGCTTTTAGCACCTGTTGTCAGGACTGATTCAGTAACCTCCTAACAGGTCTTCTCTCCCCTATCCAGTCCATGCTCTACATAGCTGCCAAAATTATCTTCTTACAGTACAGATCTGACTCCATCACTCCTCTGTTCAAAAGCTTTCGGTGGCTCCCCATTGCCTAAAGGACAAAATATAGTCTCCTTAGCCAGGAATTTCTGACTCTCTATAATTTGTAAGTAAATGCTACTTACCTTTCTAGTTAAAAAGCATCTATTAAGTGCCTACTAGGTGCCAGACACTGTGCTAAGTGCTCGGGATGCAAAAAGAGACAAAAAACAGTTCCTGTCCTCCAGGAGTTCACAGTCTAAGGGGGGAAGACAGGTACAAACAACTGTGTCCAAATGGGATAGACACAGGATAAATTGGAGATAATCTCCGATGGTAGGCACAAAGATTAAGAAGAAACAGGAAAGGGTTCTTGCAGAAGGCCTCCCCCTCTCTCCCTTTCACTTCTAGTTCATTCAAAACTGGCCTTCCCACCTGGAAGGAACTCCCTCCTTACCTCCACCCCTTCGAGGCTAAGCTCAGTCACCACCTCCCTAGAAGCCTTCCTTGATTCTGCCTTTCCCCAATCCCAATTTTCAGTGCTTTCTTCCTCCTCAGTTTTCCTTGTGCTAGTTATTTATCTGTGCCCCGCGAGGGCAGAAGCCGGTTCTTTGTTGCCTTCCTATTCCCCAGGCTATTTATAGCACCCGAGCATAGTAAGGGTTTAATAAATGCTGGTTTTGCTCCACTCCATGGAGCCCTAGCAGCTAATAAGGAAGAAATCACTTCTCCCAGTCCACACTGGTGCCTTCCCCAAATCTTAAGCAGGCTGGCACCGAAGACGGGGCGAAATCAGCCCCACGTGGGAGCAGTGAGGCATGCTGGCCGAACCCTGGATGGAAACTGCCATGATGTCAACTGCAGGCCAACTCCATCAGCCCCACACCTTCATACACACGAAGTGTTCTCCTGGTTTCTTTGGAGAGTAATTTTATACCAGCCCATCCAAGCCTAGTGACGGAGTTGAAATGTTAGTACAGGTCCTTTGGGAAACGGGGGAGAAAAGATCAAACAGCCTAGGATAATATACTTTTTACTTAGTCCAATGTTGATTACATGGCCCACAGCTGGGATGTGTAGTGTGTCTCACACAGTTACCCTGAAACAGCTGGAACTTATAATGGATACCATTTTTAACCCATTGACTCCAGGAGTGGGGATTTCCTGACCCAAAGCACTAATTACTGCAAATTTTTTACCTTTCCTCTCTGCCTTTTAAGGGAACAGGGAGTGTGTGTGGGCAGGGAGTCGGGTTGGAAAAGAGCAGATTGAGGCTCCGTTTGCTTCCTGCAGTGAACTCAGGAGGCAGGAGAGAAAGGAAAATACAATTTAAATGGCCCATTTGTTTATTGTTCCTGGCAGGTATGCACGGTTGCCATTACAACAGAGGCCACCATCGGCTTGTCCAATCCAAGAGCTCGCCTCCAACGTTCCAAAAACAAAACCCTGAATAACATCGGCCCTCCCACCCCACACAGAACCTGCCCAAATAAACAAGAGTGTCATGAGGTGAGGGGAGAAAATTCCTGCCTTCCCAGGAGGGCTGGTGAGGAAGAAGGGTAGCAGAGGGCCAAGCGGGCAGTGAGGGACCCTGCCAGGTACTGACAAGAGCAGACTAAGAAGTGAAGACCCCAGGAAGCAGATGGTCCTACCTTAATGGTTCCCCAAGCCAAATCACAATTCTGGGCAGGCCAAGGTGACTGGAGAACAGCCGGCCAACTTCTATGCTCTCTGCCCATAAGTTTACTCCTCTTGTCTCTATTTCAGAGACCGAAGTGTTGCATTGATTCCACTTTGGCTGCTAAACATGTAGAGCAAAGAGGGCTGGAAAAGGGATCCCAGCTGAATCAAGTTAGAATTCTCAGCAGGTTAAAAACGTCTCTTGTAGCCTCTCCTATGCTGAGGGAGTAGCCAGGAGGCTTCCAGCGAATGGAATGGGGTCCTAGAGCTAGGAGGCACTTAGACATCACTCCTTAGTCAATCCCCTCCATTTGACAGATGAGCAAACTGAGTCCTCGGGAATCCATGGTTTGCCCAAATCCCCACAGTTAGTTATAGAAACAGCGTTAGGAGTAGAGCCAAATCTCCTGATTCCCAATCTGGTGTTTGTCCTATGGCACCATGCTTTCCTCACTAATGGGATACACCAACCCAGGATCATACGAACATAGTTTCAGCGCTAGAATGGAGGCCGTTAAGTACTCCCTGCCCATTTAACAGGTGAATCAAGCAAGTGAGCATTGATTAAGAACCTGTTGTTGTTCAGTTGTGTCCAACTCTGTGACCCCATTTGGGATTTTCTTGGCAGAGATACTGGAGTGGTTTGCCATTTCCTTTTCCAGCTCATTTTACAGATGAGGAAACTGAGGCAAATAGGATTAAGTGACTTACCCAGGGTCACACGGCTAGTGCGTGCCTGAGGTCACATTTGAACTGGGGTCTTCCTGACTCCAGGCCCAGCCTTTTACCCGCTGTACCACCTAGCTGCCAGTGAACTGAATTATATATGTACAATTGATGAGGAGAGGGACTGGACCTGTGATTTCAATGGAATTGGGAATTTCCCAGTGAGGACAAATCCTTCTACCAGTCCAGGTCTTCACTTGTTCTACAATTTATAGTCTTAGGAGAGCTGCCTATTTGAACTCAAAGGTTGAGTGATTTGCCATGGCTCACCCAGCCCAAATGTCAGAGACAAAACTTGAACCCTGGTCTTCTGAAGTCTGAGGCTAGCTCTGAAGCCCTGATGCCTCTAGTACACCGCACGCCTTCCTGGCTCTCCATCTCTATCTACACTGTGTTCCCTCTCCACACAAAAGAAAAAGAAAGTAATTTGGCAGGGGATGGGGAAACTGAGGCCCAGAGAAATGAGGTCACCCCATGGGTAAAGTGTCAGGATAGAGGTAAGTAGATAGGCCAACAGCCTCCTCATAAGAGGCAACAGTTCCCCAAAGTCATGGGCCTGCCTGCCAACCCCACGGAAGGCTGGGAACAGTTTTGCTCCTATTCATACATCACTCTTCTTTCAAACTTACTTCTCCCCCCTTTTCTCCTTAGCGCTCAAGGTTTCACCGAGGATTCTAAATGATTGTGCGTAGTCACAAATTGTCAGAGCAAAGACTGCCTCAAACAGCAAACCAAAAGAGAGTAAAGGCAGGGTTGGGCCACTCCTAACTTCCATTTAGGAAAATGCTGAGCAATGGAGGGGAGAGGACAAGGGGAAGATTCATGTAGGGGTCAAAAGCACTGGATTCAAATCATGGACCTGTTACTTACCACTCATGTGACCTTGGGCAAATCACTTGACCTATATGGACTCCAGTTTTCTTATTTGGAGAATGGGAAAGACCTCGATCGCGGTGGTGGCTGCAGGTTGTGCAGGCCTGAATTAGATTGATGGTGTCAAACTCATAGAAATGGAGCCCTGCAGGCCACACATTGGCTTAGAAAACCACAAATTAACATTGTCTCTGATGTACTGTATTTTTCTTCATATTGTGAACCATTTCCCAAGCACATTTTAATCTAGTTTAGGCAGCAGTTGGGGGTATTGAGGGCCCTTCCTGTGCAGCTGAGGGCCCCAAGTTTGACAAATCTGGACTGGGTGCTAATTAAGTTAATAATAGTAGCTAGCGTTGATAGGGTGCTTTGTATAGAGCAGAGCTTTCCAAATGTTACCTCATTTATCCTCACAACAACCCTGCAAGGCCAGTTCTGTTCTTATTCTCATTTTACAGAGGAGGAAACAGGCAAACAGAAGTGAAGTGACTTGCCCAGGGTCATACAGCTAAGTAAATGTCTGAAGCTAAATTTAAATTCAGGTCTTCCTGACTCTTTAGGTCCAGATTTCTATCCACTGAGTCACAAACTGTTTTAGAACAGCTACACAGTTCTTTATTTGTTACTGTTGCCTATACAGGAAAAGACTCAAGGCTTAAGGCTCCTTACTACTACTACTGCCACCACAAATGCCACTACTATTACTACTACTACCACCACCACCATTCCTATTCCTACTACTACTACCACTGCCACCACCACTACAACTACCACTACTACCATTATTACTATTACTACCATCACTACTACTACCACAATCACTACTACTACCATTACCTCTACCACTTATTAAGCACCTACTTTGTACAAAGCTCGAAGGCTGAAAGAGAGAGACCAATAAATCAATCTCAGGACCTTTCAGGGACTTACAATCAGGCCTAAATTTACTTCCCTGAAACTCACCCGTTGCTCTTGGTTCTGAGCCCTCTTTTGCATGAGAACTCTTCAAAGATTAAAGGGCAACTAGCATGTGCCCCCAACACTTCTCTTATCCAGGCTAAACATCCTTAGTGGCTTCAATGGATTCTCTCATGGCATGGTCTCCAAGACATCGAGTGGCAATAAGGTGCTGTGAAGAGGGCCTTGGACTTGGCATTTGGAAGACTTGGGTTCACACCTTACCCTTAGACACTTACTATCTGTGTGACCCCAGGCAAACCTCTGAGCCTCCATGCCTCAGTTTCCTCACCTACAAAACGAGAGGGGTTGGACTCATCCTTAAGGTTTCTTCTAGCATGATATTTGGGACCCTCTGTTCAGACAGCCGTAGGAACCGTCTTCTGGGCTTGTTCTTATTTGTCAAAGTACTTCCTAAAATAAGATACCCCCTAAATATGACGCAGTACTCCAGATGTGCGCTGATCGAGGCAGAGTACAGCAGAATTATCACCTCTTTCATTCTTTTTATTTTTCTGTCAGCAAAGGATAAGGAAAGGCTTTTTTGGGAATTTTAGTTTGGGACTTTTAAAACTTATGTTACATTACTGAGTGATGACTCCTGACCAGGACCACAGTATACACAAGAATCTTAGGATCATGGATTAAAAGCTGGAAGAGGCCTTAGAAGGCATTGAGTCTAACCCCTTCATTTTACAGCTGAAGGAACTGAGGTACAGAAAGGCTGTGCCTTGGTGTCTAGGGTCACATATCTAGTAAGTGTCAGATGGAATTCGAATCCAGATCTTCCCAACTACGAGTCTAGTGAGTATGCCAACATACCCTGCTGCCTCAGTGTACTCGTGGGCCCCCAGACAGGTAAGTAACTGGGGTAGGGAGGGGACTTCCAATTGGGGTTGGAGCATCCCCAAGGTGAGCAATACCCCAGCATGGTCACAGTTTCTGTCTATGGTGGATGTGATTGATGGAGATGATTGATGCAGAGAGATTTGAAGACGTTGGGAAGCCCATCATGCAGCTCAGAGGGGAAGGCATGGGCACGTGGGAGGAAGGCAGGAGGCAGACACACTTGGGAGGAAGCTGGAGAATGGGAAGAAGTACATGAAAAGAGGCGTGGCTGGCCACTGGTGGCAGCATTTCTAGGCTTAGAGCCACGATGCACCGTGGGCATCTAGAGTCAGAGAGTTTCTCGGTGATTTACTATGAGGGAATAGGGGATTTTTGTTTGATCAGTGCCTGAGATCCCAGCATTGCTGATCTATTCCTATCACCTTCTTGAAAACATAAATATCTCTGGGAGGAGGAATCTCTTTGATCCACCATGTAAATTAGTTCTTTTTTTTAATAACATAAAGCTCCAGTGTGATGGGGGCAGGGCATGAGGCGGAGGAAGGAGGGTGGAAAAAGGGAAAGGGGGACAAAAAACGAAGGCAGGGTTGCCAAATTTCCCATCCATCACCATTTTGCCTGTAACAGGACCTTGAAAATCAAGGCAATAGCTAGGAATTCTTGAGACAAGGGCAAATTCAGTTGGGATTGAGGAGGTAGAGCACTTTCAGAGGTCAGTATTACCAGAAGTAACATTACCAGAAGGAAGAGGGGATGGTCAGTTTCCCAAGAGAGTCCAATCTGTGCCTTCATGGAGCTTGGGGGAAGGTGGGCCCCAGGACAATTGGATTCCAGGCTGGTGGCCCAGGGCACAGTGATGAAGGAGTACTGAGCCTGGGGTCAGGAAAACCTGAGTTCAAATCCAGCCTCACACACGTGCTAGCTGTATAACTCTGGGCAAGTCACTTAACCTATGTCTGCCTCACTTTCCTCAACTGTAAAATGGTAATAATAGCAGCACCGACATATTGGATTGCTGTGAGGATCTAATGACATAATCATTGTAAAGAGCACTTAGCACAGTGCCTGGCACATAGTAGGCATTATATAATACGTATTCTCTTCTTCCCTTTCCCTGTGAGGGGAGACATGGAGAAAGCTATTACCTCACAGAGGAAGCGTACTCCTTGGTACAAAACTCAGTGACTCAGGCTCATTAAGCTCCACTGAGAAGAGCTGAGCCTAGGAGTAGACTAGTTTTAAGGACAGAACGCAAGGAGAAATAGCATTCTCTTACCTGGGACTGTCTACAAATGAAGACAGTCTGGAGGACTTGGGTTCAAATCCTCCCTCATACCACTCACTACCGGTGGGGCCTGCAAGTTACTTCTTCTCAGCGTCTCATTGTCCTCCTATGGAAAATGAAAGGTTTGGGCCAGATGACTTCTGAGGTCTCTTTCAGCTGGGACTTGATGAGTATGATGGGAAGGGGGCAGAATTTGAAGTTGGGTTTGAATTCTGTCATTAACTCTCTGTGTAACCTTGGGCAAATGATTTCATGTCTCTGGGCCTCAGATTCTCATCTGTAAAGTGGGAATAATCATACCTATCACACCTACAGCTGTTTCGAAGCTTAAATGACATGATATACCCAAAGCAGGCACTGGATGGAGATTTCAGAGAACCTGGGTTCAAATGCTCCCCTTTTCCCAATACTACCTGTGTGATCCTGGGCAAGTCCCCTGACCTCGATGTACCTCAGTACCT
>NW_020946394.1:0-22505 GCF_900497805.2 Vombatus ursinus | reverse complement strand
CACACACACACACACACACACACACACACACACACACACACACACACCCCAGTTCTCTCTTTTCATCTCCTTACCTGTTGCTATTTTGGAACCAGCAGCCTCCAAATACAGAGCTCAAATCATAGGTTTCTGAGGCTGATTAGAATGAAATGAGTTTTCACTGAGAAATCGGGCCAGCTGAACAGTTCCTTGGTAGCTTAATGACACAGAGAATGAAGGGTGAGTGTACCCCATCTGCATCCCTCCATTTGTAAGCAGCAGCATGGGAGGAGGAGAGGGAAGGAAGAGAGAGGGACAGAGAGACAGAGAGAGAAGAGGAGAGAAGGGGAGGGAAATAGATAAGAGAGAAGGAGAAGGTACAGAGAGGAAGAAGAAGGAAGGAGAGAGGAGGGAGAAGGGAGGAGGTAGGGAGGGAGAGAAAGAGACAGATTGACAGACAGAGAGACATACAAATATGAATTTGCAATTAGGCCCTAGATTGGCTCATAGCTCTGCTGCCTTCTACCTGGGTGACCTTGGTTAGATAAGTTACTCAGCCTCTCTGGGTCTCAGTTTCCTCATCTGGAAAACTGAAGAGATTGGACTTGAGGAACTTTATGATCTCTTCCAGCTCCAGATGTAGGATCCCAAGGTCCTATCTTGGGGACAAGGTGGGGATTGTCAAGAGCAGTGTCAGAATTCATAAGAGAAAGTATGGAGGGCAAAAGTAATTGGTCAGTAGCATTATGCTCCCATCATCAGGCAAACTGATCAGAGGCCAAGATGAGAGGTAAAGAAATGGGGCCTGAGGTCATAGCAGCCTAGGTAAATTTTAGCAAGCACTCTGTCAGGGACTGTCTTGAAAGCTTCAGACTTTGGGGAAATAATGGAGCCAAAAGCCAGTGTCACTGACAATGCCATGGGCTTGGTAGCCTGTGTGGAGCAGAGCATGATGCAATGGAGTGTTGGGTTCATTTTGTCTCTCAGACCTTTACCCTTGCCTTTGATGTAGGAAGGTGCCAGCATGCATACTATGTTGGCATCCAGCTCTTAAGCTAAGCCTTAAGAAACAGTGAATATGTGGAGGTCAGAGAAGCATAGGAAGACTAGTAAGAACTGATGCAGATGGAAGAAAGCACAACCAGGAGATGATAATGGAAATGAATGCAATACTGAAAGGTAGGTGACACCTGATGAATTGCAATGACCACCATTGATCCAGGAGTATGGATGACAAAACATAGTTCCCTCCTCTTAGTTGAGAAATGGGAGATTTTAGGTGCTCTTGAGATGCTTTCCTTCCTCCCCTTCACTTCTTAGGCTTTCCTGTCTTCCTTCATACTCACCTCAGATCCCACCTTTTGCTAGAGTCCTTTCCCAATCTCCCCCATCTTCTTTTGAAATGACCTTCCATCTACCTGAAATACAATTTGAATGCACCTAGTTATTCCATGTTGTCCTCCCGATTAGAATGTAAGCTCCTTGAAGGCAGGGACTATTTTTGACTTCCTTTGTATCCTCAATACTCAGGCACAATTCCTAGCACAGAATAAGCCTTAATAAATGCTTGTTGACTGACTGACATGGCTTCCGTGTCCACTGGGTTTATGGAAAGGGTTTTCTTTGTTACAAAGGAGGAGTGAGTGGATACTAGGAAATTAACATGATGTTGAAACAAACAAACCCAAAAGGCATTGATAAAACTTGCTCCAGAGATATTCTAGGAATAGTTCTCATGGGTTGTTTCTTCTGGCTTCTGGGGAGTGGGAAGGGCCAAGGAACTGCTGCTTTGCTTTGTAAGTATTGCTTGTTTGCTGAGCAGAGAAGAGTTGATAGGAATGTGCTGGCATTACTGTCCTAGCAGTCACCCAGCTCTGCATGACCTCCCTTTCAAGGTTGGGTACAAGGATCCTCAAGAGTAGACTTTGCTGTGGGATAGTTTTGGAGTGACCCAGTTAGTTAGTGGTAGAGCCCAGAATCCAGGGATCCTGATATCATATAAAGAATGCTGAAAGGATCTATTATTATTCACACCCTTGTGAAATAAATATTTGTTAATTGATTGACACAGATCACAACTCTTGTACCCCATTCAATTCAATTCAACAAATATTTATTAAACCCTTACCATGTGCCAAGTGAAGACAAAAATGGAATTTCCTTGCCTTCAAGGAGTTTCCATGATATTGTGGTGATGCTACATGTACACAGATAAATAAAAGTAGGCTACAAAGGCATTAACATTTGGAGAAAAGAGGAAAGGCCTTGGATAGGAGGTGGCAGCTGAGCTGTGCTTTGAAGGAAGCCAGGGGTTGGAAGAAACAAAAGTGAGGTGGAAAAACATCTTAGTAAATGTTTTCTGGATTAAGTCTCCCAGAGTGAGACCTGCTACATGTCTCCTCTAAATGCTAAGGCCTGTGAAGGGTTGGGAAGTCTCTTGTTAATGCTATTAGTTTGAGCCCCCACCAGTGGTGTTTTCCCTACAGTTATGTGCCAATGAATAGGACCTCAGTTCCATTTAACCACTTAACATCAGTTAGCTTTTACAAATGACAGTTATATCAAAGATACAGCAAGAACAAAAGTACAAACATTGCTCCCCAACACCTCAGCAGCACACTGTCCCCTAAGCTGCCTTGGTCACTGAGGACAGTGAGGCTCAACCTTAGCACAGTCTCTACAAAGCACTGGTCTCACCAAGTTCATGCTCACATCCGAATACGGCATGGCTACAGGATGAGTCCTTGTCTCAGCTATTGCCAGGTTGGATCTGAAGGGACATATCTTGCTCCTCAGGGCACTGATACTGAGCTGGCTGCAATACTCAGATAGCAGGATGCAAGGACACTCAGAACTTGCCCTCCTGACCTTTCAGAACTCAAAAACTCATAATCTCCAATTCTTTTACCTAAAATGGAAAAAAAAAAGCTAAATCTGCAAAGACTCAAGGTCCATTTTTTCACAAGACCATATGACCTCAGAGGGCAAAAGGTCCAAGGTCTCATCTCTCCATCACCATATACCATATCACATCAAACCAACAGAGAACAGCCTGACAAAATGGCCAATTCTCCGGTTGCTAGTGCCTTTTGGAAGGAAATCCAGTTCCAGCTCCCCAGCTAATAAAAAAGACTTCTAACCACATGGTTAGCTGACCACAGTCAGTTAAGGAATGTCTATACATGCTCTGCAGTCTCTACAAGGCACTTCCGTTATAGGTTATCACAACTCTCCTGAAAGCAGCTCCTCTTCCCCACTGCCCTAGCCTCTTCTATGTAGTGAGTAGTATCCTAGTTGTTCAGCACATAGTCTAGACCCTGTTCTGTAGACAAGGACATGGGCTCTGGAATGTCGTGTATGGGGAACATCAAGGAGGTAGGTATGACTGGAGTGTAGGAGAATTTTCCTTCATTTTACAGCCAGGCTCAGAAAGGAGCCATGACTTCACCAAGGTCACATAGGAGATATGTAGTAGATCCATTGTTGCCTTCTTTGTCTTTGATTATGGCCATAAAATTAACTAGATAACATCCCTCCTATATCTAAATCTATATTCTTAGTCAGGGGTGTGCTGGTAAGTATTTAATAACAGGAACTTCAGAAAAAAGAAGTACACATGACACACTGTTAAATTTAACCTACATTATTCATATTTTTTCTATCACTTTCTTAAGTCTAGACAATCAACAAAACAATAAATCAAGTCCTGATTTGTAGCCGTTGCTGGTTCCTGGGGGATAAGTGCTCACATTGAAAATTTAATAATCAGCTCTCATGGTTATTGGTTTCTGGCTCCAACACGCCCCTAATCCTAGGATCCTATGCTGTTCAGGAAAGGGAAAGAAGAATGTGGGCTGAGGGGCCAGGAAAATGATCAAACTTGACCTTGAATGGTTATCTAAATCGTGCTGTCATTTCTACACAGAGACCAAAGGGGTAAAACTGACTCAGAATAATAGTTTCTTAAGCCAAATGGCCCAGTTAGAAACAGGCTTTGACATGGAGTAAAGAACATAATTAACTGTCTTGAGGTCTCTGGTCCCTATGGTCCTGACCCCAAAGTTCTACCCTGGGCCACTGCTCAGCTCTAGGCCCTACTGTAGCAGAGGAAACGCCCTCCTACTCATGGACTTTGGTGAGCCTTGGGGATTCACAAACTCTATTTAATAGCAACAAAAAGTGATTGACAATTAATTTCAGAAATAGCCCTCTCCAAATAATTTGCTAAATGTGTTCTCTGTGGGTATCTGTTCCACTCACCGTCAAGTTTCCAGCAAACACAAAACAAAAGGAAAGAGTCTAATCTAAGATCAGCCTGAGAATCCCTGGAATCTCTTCTTCCCCTGCCTCCCAACTCACCCCCTTCCTGAAGGATCAATCCTTGTTTCCAGTTTTTCTGTTGCTAGGAGGACTCAGTAGTATCCTCAGGGACTTTGAGACTTATCTTTCTTCCTTCTTAAAATGTATTTATTCTGAATTTAAGAAATAAAAGAAGCATTTCTATAACAGTGTAATAGGGGAAAAAATGATTGTACGTGAAACTGCAAATCTATTATATATGACTTGCTGTTCCTTTTAAATACATAATAAAGTTGTCATGTAACTTTCTTCTTTTTTTCTTCCCTTCCCCTACCATTAGACACAAATATGTGTATGTATATATGTATGTATGTATGTATGTATGTAATATATAGATGTAAAAGCATCCTATATTTACTTGTATTTATCAGCTCTTTCTCTGGCTGCAGATAGCATCTTCATACATCCTTTGTAGTTAATTTGGTTATCTATGATAATCAAAATTACTTAGTCACTCAAAATTGTTCTTGAAACAATATCGTTGTTATACTGTATACAACGTTCTCTTGGCTCTGCTCATTTTGCTTTTCATTGTCTCATGCGAGTCTATCCATATTTTTCTAAGGTCATTGAGCTCATCATTTCTTATAGCACAGTAGTATTCAATCACAATTAAATTAAAAAGTTTTTTTTAACAAATAAAACAAATGTAGCCATGATCAGAAGGAAAGCAGAAAATTGGGGGAAAATTATCTAGACAGATTCTCAGATAAAGGCCTCATATCTCAAATACATAAAGAACTTTGTTAAATCTGTAAGAATACTAGTCATTCCCCAATTGATAAATGGTCAAAGGATATGAATAGGCTGTTTTCCAATGAAGAAATCGAAACAATTTATAGTCATATGAAAAAATGCTCTAAATCATTATTGACTAGAGGGCTTATCTTTCTAGTTAGGAATACCCAGGTTCAAATTCTGCTTTGACAGTTAACTAGTTGTACCTCTAGACAAATCATACCCTCTCTCAACTTGTTTTCTTATCCATAAAATGAGGGTAATAGTATCTGTAGTACCTACTTTACAGGGTTCCTGTGAGGCTTAAATAAGATAATCAATGTAAAGTGCCTTGTAAATTTAAAGAACTCTTTGTCAGTAGTTATTATTATGCAGGGTATGGGTTTTCTCCAAGCTCCAGCACTAAGCCTCATAAGCACAAATGGAAGTCAGTCTACATCCTCCTGTGTGACCTCAGGCAAGTCCGTAAACCTCCATGGGCCTCAGTTTCTTCATATGTAAAATGAGAAAGTTGTACTGGATTGCTTGTGAGGCCCCTTCTAGCTCTATGAATCATTATCGAAAGACAGAACCAAAGAATGTCAGAGTTGGAAGGGGACCTCATATCTAGTCCAAACTCCACATATTTTATATTTGAGGAAACTCAGGCTCAGAGATAAAGTAAACTTGTCCAAATCTATGCCAGAAAGTTAGTAGGAGAGCCAAAACTTCAACTCAAGTCTTCTGGACTTCCAAACCAGTGCTTTTCCCATCACTTTAGGAGCAGAAATCCAGCACTGCACTGGAGACTGAGAAGTTGTAAGTAAGCCTCCTCTTCCAGTTGTCCCTCCAGTCCTACCTATTGACTAGCCACAATGTGCCAGGTGCTGTTAAGCTTGGGACTTGACCTTCTAAATCAGAGGATAGTACGTGATCAGAGGAAGCTTGTTTCCTGGGGTGAGAGAGAAGCAAGAGATGATTGAAATTCTGCTATTAAGTGAAGGGAGCAGAGCCAGGAGGTCATTATACACAGTAACTGTAATATTGTACAGTGATCAACTATGAATGACTTAGCTATTCTCAGCAATACGATGATACAAGACAATTCCAAAGAACTCATGATGAAAAATGCTATTCACCTCCTGAGAAAGAACTGATGGAGTCTAAATGCAGATCATAGCATACTTTTTAAAACTTGGTTTTTCTTGCTTTTTTGTCTGTGTTCTCTTTTGCAACATGGTTAATATGGAAATATGTTTTTGCATGACTACACATGTGAAATCTGCATCAGAGTACTTGCCTTCTCAAGGTGGGGGGATAGGAAGGAGGGAGGGAATTAGGAACTCAAAAATTATTTTAAAAATGAATGTTAAAATTGTTGTGACATGTGATTGAGAAAAAATAAAATAAAAACATTCTTTTTAAAAAGAAATTGTGCTATTCTTAGTCCTGTGTGACTTGTTTGAGCAGAAACAGCAGACAGGGCTTTATTCTTAGAGCTCTCAGAAAGCTACAAATCAGCTTTCAATGTTTAGCTGACAGAGTCAGGATCCCCAGAAAATGACCAGGAAACATCAATGGGCCAAAATGAACAAGATGAAATGTAAGAGGGATAAATGCAAAAGACTGATATTTGCATTTTCAAAAAATCAACTTCACAATTACAGAAGTGGAAGAAGCATAGTTCACGGTAAACCGTTCACCTAAAAAGTATCTGGAAGTTTTAACGGACCTACCTCCACGAGAAAGTTAATGCTATCTTAGGCTGCATGAAAAGAATAAGGTGATGATTAGTCCTGCTGGCTGCTCTGTCCTGGTTAGGCTACATCTGGGATACCATGTTCAGTGCTGGGTACTGTATTTTCAGAAGGATATTGACAATGATTCCAGAAACAGGTAGGTGACCAGGATGGTGAGAGGACTGGAGACCATGCTGTAGGAGGATTAGTTGAAGGAAATGCAGATGTTTAGCCTAGGGAAGAGAAGATTTAAGAGTGACATGGCATCTGTCTTCTAGTATCTGAAAGGCTGACATTTAGATGACAAAGGATTTAATTTTTTTTCTGCTTTGGTTCCTGCAAATCTAGGAAACTGCAAAGGAGCAAATTGAGTCCTGATATCTGTAAAAACATCCTAATACAGTTATCCCTTTCACATCATGGGAGTTAGGGGTGTGGTACCACCTTGATCTGGAAAACCTGTGTAAAATTTTTGGCCCTCCCTTCATACTAGAGAAGAAGTCTGAATTTTTTCTTTTTCTTTTATGGGGTATCTTATTGTAAAACTTGGGTACATTTACGGTACTAAAAGCTAAAATATCTTGATATTATACAATGCTGTACATATATTTTCTGCTTGTCTGAGTTTCTAAACTTTTTGTGTCATCTGCTGGCCTTTCCACAAAACTCCCCCAAAATTCCCATTTAATTTCTTATTCTGACCCATGATATAATGAAACCCCGATGGGGAATGTTGTGATGTGGAAGAGATAATTGTAATTACAGCTGTCCAAACAGGAAAGGGACTGCCTAAAAAGGTAGTAGATTTCCTTTCCCTGAGGTTTTCAAGCCCAGGCTCTGAGGACTACTAAACAGGCGTAAAGGGTGTAAAAGGTGACGTTATTTTTCGTGCATATGTTATTTCATGTAGGCAGCTAGTAGCCCAGTGGGTAGAATGCTGTATCTAGTTTTGAAGGACCAAGTTCAAATAAAGCTTAGGCCCTGGGACAATTACTCTGGGCAAATCATTCAACTTCTGTCTGGCTCAGTTTTCTCATCTGTAAAATGGGGATGATTACAATAGCACTTGCCTCACAGGGTTGTTGTGGGGAGCAAATGAGATATTTGTAAATAATTTTGCTTAAATGATTATTTAAAACTTAAAACACTATGTGAATGCTAACTATGAGCTATTATTCAGATAGATTGGCCTAGTTGGTCCCTGGAACCCCTTCCAATTCTGCAATTCTGTAAATGACTTGGGAAGTTTATTGATCAAGACCATCCTTAGGTAGAATAGGTAGTCACCTATTTGCAAGGGCAAATACAGGGGGCCCTACAGGGGCCCCAGAAGGTCACATTCCTCCCTTCATAATAATTTTCCCCACAAGACCCTTGACACCTGAAATTCCTCTATCAGGAGAAGAAGGCTTTCCACAAATATTGTTAATGTTTGAACTGCAATTCCTGCATTGAGTTAAATTCCTATCAAGGTGTAAATGACTGATAGCAGATTTTTTTTCCCTTGGAGAAGGCTTTGAGAAGGTAGAGGGCACTGAGCCACTGAAGAGTGAGGAAGAAGACTGAGGAAGAAGAAAGGAGAGTGCATCAAAGAGACCATAAAAAAGGGAAAAGGACTGACACGTACAAAAATATTGATAGCAGCTCTTTCTGTGGTGGCAAAGAATTGGAAATTGAGGGGATGCCCATCAACTGGGGAATGGCTGAACAAGTTGTGGTATATGAATGTAATACTATTGTGCTATAAGAAATGATGAGGAGGTAGATTTCAGGAAAACCTGGAAATATTTACATGAACTGATGCAAAGTGAAGTGAGCAGAACCAGGAGGACACTGTACACAGTAACAGCAACATTGTTTGATGATCAACTATGATAAACTTAGCTCTTCTCAGCAATACAACAATCCAAGGCAATTCCAAAGGATTCATGACAGAAAATGCTCTCCATATCCAGAGAAAGAACTGATGCAGTTTGAATGCAGATGGAAGCATACTATTTTCACTTCATTTTTTTTGTGGTTTTCTCTTTTTGGTTTGTTTCTTCTCTCACAGCATGACTAATATAGAAATATGTTTTACATGATGGAACATATATAACCTATATAAAATTGCTTACCGTTTTAGAGAGCGGGGAGAGAGAACTGGGAGGGAGGGAGAAAATTTTTAAAAAATGAATGTTAAAAATTGTCTTTACATGTAATTGGAAAAAATAAAATACTATTTAAAAAAAGAAAAAAAGAGAAGAATGCAGAGAAGAAGGAAGGGTATGGAAAGCAGAGGCTTGAGGGTATCTGAGTTTATTTTCATCTACTTTAAATCTTACCTAGAGCTAATCCCTGCTTGCAATAGACTCATAGCTCCATTGAGGAAACACATATACCTCTCCAGGAAGACAGCCTCTCTGATCCACATTAATGTGTACTCTAGGTCTCTTTCTAGTGGGTGCTTACGGTGCAAATGGGGTCACTGAATGACTGGAATGGGACGTTTTCCCTGAGAATCTCCTTTATCATAGGACCCCTCCTTTTCCCTATGTCCAGAATCAGATTTCCACAGCTCCCTAGGCAGTCCTAGACTGCGAGAGGATTTCTACGAGCCATCAGAATTTTCATTATCATAAAGAATCAATTGAGGATGTAAGGCACTGTACTAAGTACTTGGGATGTATTCCTCTATGTACCCTTTCCTGGTGCCTAAGACATAGCTGTGTCCTTGGATAGGGAAAAGGGGAACTTCACCTTAGTTCTGTCTGTTTGCTCAGTGCCTAATTGGATTCATGGGATAACATTCTTTCCTGACCACAGTAGAAAAACATGGGCTTGGAAACCTACAGTTAAAGTAGACCCACAAAGGATTTGTAATTTAACCCTAATTAGATGCAGTGGCTGCTGCTCAGCGTTGCTCTGCTGGCCTTATGGCTTTTGCTAGTTGCTGCCATGAATAGTTTCACTAGGCATAAGCTTGAAGAGCTTCCATCTGCTTCCAGCTTCTGGTTTCAGATGGGGTCATTGGCCAAGCTCTTCCTCAGAAGAATGGACTCTGCCATGCTCTTTAAAGTGCCAAAGCTTTCCAGAACTTATAGCATACAGAAACCCTTACCATCCTCAGCCATTGAATTGGGGGGAAAATCTCAGAAAAACAACACTTTTCGGTTTTTCTTTTATGAAACATGTATCCTTACGTGTCTGCTTCTTTCAGAGGCTGGACAAGAACAGACCCACTCTAAGAATTAGGAAATCTGAATTCTATTCCTGCCTCTGCTACAAACCAGCTAGGTGACATCGGGTCCTCTCTGGGATTTTCTCATATGTAAAACTAAGGGGTCAGACCAGATGGCCTTGAAGGTCATTTCAAACTCCAAAATTCTGAATAATCACTCTGCAAATATTGTAAATGATTTCTGCTCAGGTATGCACTAGACCAGATGACCTTTGAAATCTCTTCCCACTCTGAGATTCTGGGGTTCCAGGTGGGCCTCTGAGGCCAAATTACCTCATAGCTATGTCTTTAAGTCCTATTTGTGCTTTGCTCCTCAAAAGCTCATTGGAACTTCCTTGCTCACCACCCAGCATGCTTTTCTGCCTATGGGCTCTCTATCTAGAATGCTGTCCTCTGCCCCATTCCTAGCACATCATACCCATAACTTGCTTGATTCTTCCGTGATGCCTCCTCTCACCCTCCACTTCCCCTCCACCTGTCAACCCCTGCTTCTATACTAATTTCTAGCTGACCTTAGATGAGTTGCTCCAACTCTCTGTGCCTCAGTTTACTCACCTGCAAAAAGGGTGATAATGTTTACCTACTTAAGTATTGTTCTAAGGATCAAATAACAATATATACGTGTACACCCTCACTTGCGGCACTTTGGAATGACTTGTACATGTCTGACTTCTTGCCCAGACTCAGCTTTAAGGAAAAGGACCTTGTCTTGTACCTCATTGTACCCCCTACAGGGTCAAGCATACTGTCTTTGCTCAGTGCGGGAGCAAAATAGATGTTGAATGCATTTTTCCAGAGAAAAGCTTACTGGAATCCTGCTAATTTGTTTCATTTGGGCAATCAACCTCTCTCATTTAAATTGGGCAATTAGAAGCAAAGTACCAACTCTCCTGGATCCTCTCTTGCCTGCCCCTGGCACCCTTCCAACCCCACAAAAGCACAGACCTCATCTCTGTTTCCTTACCCTCACTGTGGGACGGTTTCAGACCCTGCATTCAAACATTCATACACACCTCGTATGCGGATCTAAATAATTAGCTTGGCTCCATCCTTAGGGTTTACAACCCAGATTTAAATGCAAATGAAAACACTTCAGGTTAACCCGTGGGGTCCACAAATAATCCGTCAGCACTTCAGTTGGAGAAAACCAAAGTCTGGACTCCTAGGGATTAACAAATCAACAGCATTGCAAGGGAAAAAATAAACAATAGCAGCAGTAATCAGATTCGGAGCTTCTGTGTTCTTTGCATAAATTCCTTACCTTCCTCTGGGGATCTTAAGGCACATAAAAGAGATGAAATAGAGAAGTGGGAAGAGTGCTGGAGTTGGGAGACCCGGATTCAAATTCTAGTTCTCATTTAGCCACTAACTAGTTAAGTAATCTTGAGAGATCTCTTCATTTGTCTGGGCTGGTTTCCTTATGTGTGAGAAGGATAAATTCGATCTGGGGCAGTCTGCTGAAGCCTACTTCTCAGAATATTGTAATTAAATGTATAAAGTTAAATATATAGGATTACAAAGGAAACCAATTATATTGAAATAGTTATCTATATCTAGCTATCCATCTATCTAAATTAAAAAAAAAAGTTCATGAACTCCAGGTTAAGCGTCCCTGGACTACATGGTCCGTCTCTAAAGAGAGCTCCTTTTGGAAGACAGGACCTCTGTCTGATAACAGAGATGCTGAAGCTCCCACATCACTCCCCATGAAGCCATCTCTGAGAGCCTATCAACAGTTTGATAACTTTACAGTTAGGGGGCTCAAAACCAAGGGGAAGGAATATGACTGGAGCAACATGGCTGGAGGGAGCAGGTTAGACAACAAGGGACTTCTTAGGCTCTGCAAAAATTCTCCAATAGATAGTCAAGTGCAGACAAAAAGTCCTAGTGATGGCTCTGGGGTCTGCTTTTACTGGTAGCTTAAAAAATACCTAGGCTTTAAGCCTTCAAGGGCAGCTTCAGATAGATGTCTTATGTTTTTATCCTGAAGAATTGTTCTTACTTCTTTTTAATTGTGTTGAAATGAAGACAACCTGTACTTTACTATGGGGAGATGGCTGCATGCTTTACTATGGGGAGCTGCTAAAATTTCTTGTGAAATTAAGAACTCTTTTTTTCCTCCCAGAAGTCCTTTTCTCCTGCTAAACACTTTATATTTGGGATTTTAAAAGGAAAAAAAAAGAAAAAGAAAACACACCTTTTATATCACTTGGCCAAATTCATTATGCTGTCACACAATTATAATTACTTCAAGTTAAACAATTAAAAGTTTTACTATTCTTTTGCAATTCAGTTATAAGGAGAAAATAGAGCAGACTGATGTGGGTTTGGAAATAAGGTTCCTTTGGGTGTGAAAGCTGCTGTCAGGCCTCCAGTTGATAGCCACCACTGTGATTCTCTATTGTAGAAACATGACAACTGATTGCTAAGGCAACAAAGAAAGAGAGGCTGGGAGGGAGAGGGCCAGGGAGGGAGGGAGGGGGAAAGCTGACTCTCGCTCAGGGTATGTGTGTAAGAATTGGCTGTGTGGCCAAGTCCTTATTTTCACTGGATAATTTTTTCCTAAATGAACCCAAGCCCTGCTACAGAAATGTCAAGCATTTTCCTAGTGTCTTTCCAGGTAGAATCAGTCAATTTGCCATTCTGAGAAAGCACTTAGACCCCAAACTTTGGGAGCAGATGTCAACGTTTCTTGGACCTGCCTGGTTTTATTAAAGGTGCAGGTGTCTGGCTGGCGTGAGGAAAAGTGCCGGGGCAAATAACTGGCATCCGTGGTAAGCCTAACAACTCGTCATTTCCCCCAAAACACATTAATGAAGGAGACTTGGGGAAAGATGAGACATAAATTTAAAAAATACATATTTCTTAATCAAAATTAGGTGTGAATTCCAGTCATAAACAGAGACTAATAATCCCAAACCGCGGACGTTACTTCATTCTCATGTGTAATGTGAGTATCTGCCAGATATAGCATTTTGGGCCAGAAATACTGTGTCGTTGTTTCACAGGTATAAAGCTATCCTGCCCTGCCTACTTCCCTCTTTCCCCTAATCCCTCATTATTCTGCCTTTACACTTATAGGCTTCTGCTACCTTGAGCAATGGCTCATGGGAGTGCCCAGTACACAGTGCCCTTTGCACTGGCTGACCCCCATGCTTAGGATACTTTCTTTTTTCAAATCTTGCCCTAGAAAAACAGGCGCTGAGAAGGCTCGGTGAAAAACTTCCAGCAGACAATTAGGCAGCCTCCTTGGGCCAGTACTCCTAGTCAAACTGCACCTTAAAAAACAACATCAAAAACAAAAATATATCACTTTTTTCTGGGCCTCAGTTTCCTGATCTGTAAAACGAGAGAGCTGAATTAAATGACTTGTATGTTTCCTTCAAGACTCCATGAAGCTTTCAAAGAACACTTTAAAACCTTCCAGGAAGACTGAACCCCTTCCCCAATTTGTCTTCCTCATGGATAGAAAATGATAGATAGAAAACTACTTGGGGTGAGTGAGTGAAACATGGAGGAAATCTGGATTCTGCCCCAAATCATTCACACATGAGACCTAGAATAGAGGGGACCCTAAAGATATTCTGTTCCAACCCCATTTTACAGATCAGTAAATAGAAGCTGAGAGAGGAAAGTGATTTGTTTCAAGAGCAGGGTTTCAATAGCAGGGTCTGATTCAAACTCAGTTCTTCTGATTCCAGTTGTTCTTTTCATGACATTATTCAGTTAGTCAATAAATTATTTTATTTAAACACCTACTATATTTATTAAGCACCTACTATATGCCAGGCACTGTGCTAAGCTCTGGGAATACAAAAAGAGGCAAAAGACAGTGCCTGCCCTCAAGGAGCTTACAATCTAATGGAGGAGACCATAAGCCATACACAGGTTAAATAAGAAATAAGTAAGAGAGGAAAGGTCTTAGAATGGAGAAGGGATGGGAAAGGCTTCCTATGGAAGAGAGAATTTTAATTGGGGCTTGAAAGAAGCCAGGGAAGCCTGAAGGTTGACATGAGGAGTGAGTGTGTCACAGGCATGGGAGACAGCCAGAGAAAATGGCAATAGTTTAGAAGGCTAAAAGAAAACACAAAAGGACACAGGCAGTTTTCATTTCCAAGTGGAAATGCAGAATTTTAGCCCTTCCTCATTCTTGTCAAAAAATGAAACCAAAAAAAATCTCGCTTTCTTAAAAAGTGGAGCCATCACCTAATGAAAAAAATGATGCATCTGATACACCTCCACCCACTGTTTGGTAATCCCACCTGCTTCTCAGGTGCTCCCTTGTGCCTGATTATTCATGAATTGTTAATGAGCTGGACAGTGAGGACAGAAAAAGCGGACCAGACTGACTGCTTGTAAACTCCGGATAGGCTTTATTGAGGTCACCCACCGTCCACTTTCTCTCTGGGGCATAAATTGTGTTATCGTCCGAGGCTCCATCCCACTCTGCAATGCCTGCTCAGGTCCCCAAATCAATCTTCTCTTGGCATTTTCTCTTGGTGTTTAAGGGTTCATCCTGGGACAGGTCATTTACTTTTGGGGGCCCTCAATTTCCTCACCTAGAAAATAATGGGATTGAATGAAATAATTCTAAAGTACCTTACAACTCTGTGGGAGTTTAAGGACACTTAATGACTCTGTAAAGGAACTAATCTAATGACCTGGAAATCCTCATAGGCCTTCCTTAGGAGGTATCATGATGTAGTGGTCAGGGTACTGAACTTGGGGATGGTAAAATCGGGGTTCAATTCCCAATTCTGACACTTAGTGACTACATTATTGTATGTCCTTGGCCGTTGAATGTCTTTTTTCTCATCTGTAAAGAAGGATTAACTGTCACAGTGATTTTTCCAAGGCATTAGTCTGACCACTTTACCCCTACCACTCAAACTCCAGTAGCTCCCTCCTTGAGGAACAAACATCAATGGTGCTGTTCAGCATTTAAAGCTCTGGATAATCCTGGTTCTCTTTATCTTCCAGTCTTCTTCTTCTTCTTTTTTTATTTTTAAGGCAATTGGAGTTAAGTGACTTGCCCAGAGTCACACAGCTAGTAAGTGTCAAGTGTTTGGTCTGAGGCTGGAATTTGAACTCAGGTCCTCCTGACTTCAGGGCCAGTACTCTAACCCCTATGCCACCTAGCTGCCCCAAGTGTTTTGTTTTGTTTTTGTTTTTTTTTTGGTGAGGTAATTGGGGTTAAGTGACTTGCCCAGAGTCACACAGCTAGTGAGTGTTATTGTTATGTGTCTGAGGCTGGATTTGAACTCGGGTTCTCCTGACTCCAAGGCTAGAGCTCTACCCACTGCACCACCTAGCTGCCCCTATCTTCCAATCTTCTTATACTTTACTTCCTTCCACATACCCCATAATCCAGCCACACTGGCTACATTACCATTCCTCACACACAAAATTCCATCTCTCATCTCTTACTGGCTGTCCCCATACTTTGAATGCTTTCACTCCTTCAAGTTGACCTCTTAGAACCTTAGCTCAAACATGGGGCTCCAGCTACTAGAACTGCCTTCCCCGCTAGAGTTATTTTATAGCTACTCTGTACGTATCTTACATACCTAATAACATCAATGATGTCTCCCCTATTAGAATGTAAGCACTTTGAGGGCAGGCCCTGTTTAACTCATGCTCCATATTCCCATAGTTTAGCACCATGCCTGATAAATAGTGAGCTTAATGAATGTTTGTTGATTGATTATTGTTGTGAGGTACAAATGAGACGTCTGTAAAATATTTTATTTGTTTTAAGGAACTGTACATGTCAGTCATTATTTTAGGAGTGCTCTGAGATTCCACTCTGCTGACTATATACTTCCAGCTTTCTATCTCCCCATAAATCAGTCTCCTCTCCTTTTTGGGCACATGTTTCTTTGTGCAAATGTAAAAGTTTCCTTAATTCTAATTAGCAAGGTACAGTTCTCAATTGGCACCCTTTTTTGACACATGAGTATGACTCTAACAGTCTAATTAAGAAGATCCTAACAGCAGCTAGGTATTTTTAGGCACCCAGACTAGAGAGTTTCAAGATGAGCTCCTCCCTCCCGGATTTTCCAGTCCCTCCTTCTGGCCTGTCCTCCATCTGGCAGATAGCCAGGGTGTAAAGAGATTTAGATCCACAGCCTGGAGACAAGTTCTAGCTCAGGCTTTGCCACTTACCAGCTATGTGAACTTGTACAAGTCATTTAAATCTCCCAGAGAGCTTTTGTTTCTTCATCTGCTCAGTAGGGACCAGAATATTTGGCCTATCTCAGGCGGATTGTGAGGTTCACGTGAAACTAAGACCATGAATGTTGTATAATTTTGGGGGTACAAAATAAGGAGAAAAGTAAGACTAGAGAAAATCACCAACAAAGAAAAAGCAGCATAGCATACTGGAAAAAGCGATGGAACTGGATGATTTTGGTTTAAAACCAATCCTCCTTATTGGCTATGTGACCATGGACAAGGCTTGTCAAGGCTTCCAGTGTCTTCGTCAGAAGGCAAGACTAGAAAATCTCTACGGTTCTTGCCTGCTAAAGATACTTTGAATACTACAAAATTGCCAGCAATCAGACCTATCCAAAAGTGGATTGGGTGACCTCAAAAGGAAGTGAGTTTCCTATCCCTGGAGGTTTTCAATGGTTTGATGACCACTTGCTTGGAACGTTGTAAGGAAGGTAATTGTTCCAGTTTGCCATGGACTAGATCTGAGGTATCAAACATGCTACACTCTTGAGTGCTGCCCCAACATTAAAATAAATTGGGAAATAGTTAACAAAATAAATGAAATTACGATAGAACATAGATAATGTTATCACATGGTTTTCTAAGTCAATATGCAGCCCAAGGGAGCCTTATGTTTGGTTTAGTGACCCTGATTCTCTTTCATTTTGACTCCACAGGATTAAATGACCTCTGAATCCCTTCAATTATGAGATGCTGTGAGCTCATGATTAAATCTCCCCCATGACTGCTATTATCATGATTATATCTTACATGCTGCCTTTCTAAATTTGCAACAAAGACTTATCATTTTTTTATAATAAATAAAACATCAGAGTGCATATTTTTGATTATTCCCCACCCCCAACTCTACCTCCATATCAAGCTGCCTGATTTACACACATTACTTAGATTTGCCCAATGATTTGCTTTCTCGGTTTCCCACTTAACCCTGTGGGGTCATTTGCCAAACAGTTTCCTTCTTGTTTTTAATCCTAGGGTAAATGGGGAGGAATTAATGAATACAGGGTAAGTTCGAAGCAGAGATGAGCTGGAGACATGTGGAGAAAGGCAATTGTTTAATTTTCATTATGAGCATTTACACCTTGGAAATCGGCAAAAGTTACAACCAGAGCTTTGTTTGTTGCTTTTTTGATTGTTTAGATTTAAAGGGAGAAAATGTTACTAATGCAGATTAAATTTAAAAATGTGTTGTTTGTACATTTTTTTTTCAGAGACAGATGTTAACTATCCATAGGCCACCGCTGGTTAGAGGGCTCATACTGTAGCCTTGACTCCCCTACATTTTATAAATAGCGTTCTCTAAAGGTAGGAGAATCAGAAGCAAAGGTCCACCTTGCGTCAAGCCTCTTGGTGCCTTCCTTCAGCCGATAATTTCCAATTCACTCTGTATAGAGTTTGTTTGTTCGTAGTTGCCTACATCTTATCTCCCTCAGTTGATAGTCAGCCCGTTGAGGGCAGAAACCGTCTCTTCCTTTCTTTGTATCCCCAGCATTTGGCAAAGTGCCTGACACATAGCAGACACTTAATACATGTTTATTGACTGGTAGTATACATGCCATATTCCTCCTTTTCTCTCCCCCACCCATTACTTTGTGAATCCCTTAAAGATTTGGACTTTGCCATTTTTTGTCTCCCCTGGACATAGCAGAGTGCCTTGAATGTATTAAATACTAAAAAGTGTGTTGAATGGATCTTGTTAAAATTAAAATGTTTAAAAAATGATAAATGCCTATTCAAAGCATTACTTTTATCTTCACAATGTTAAATCACCTGTCAAGGCAACAGGACTATATACTCTATACATTTTGGGCAAAATGCTGGTGGTCCTTTTTTTTTTTTTTAAGGCAATTGGGGCAAGTGAAGTGACTTGCCCAGGGTCACACAGCTAGTAAGTGTAAAGTGTTTGGTCTGAGGCTGGATTTGAACTCAGGTCCTCCTGACTTCAGTGCCAGTGCTCTATCCACTGCAAAATACTGATCTTCTTTCAGGAATTCCAAGGCTACCCCTTTTTGTCCCATACTAATGGCATCTGAGTTTGCTGATTTGGCCCCTGTAGAGTAGGGCCAAGATGTCTTTAAATATTTGAAACAAAAACAAATGTAAAAAATTGTTTTTATATGTAGTTAGGGAAAAAGTGAAATATTATTAAAAAAGATAAATATTTGAGGCAGGAATAGGTGGCATGGTGGATGGAGTGCTTGACCTGGGGTTAGAAAGACCTGAGGTCACTTGTTGGGCGGTGGTTTAGTGTAGATGACCTCTGCAGTCTCCCTCTACTCTGGGATTTTGTAATTCCTCCATTCTGACCTAGACCTGAGCAGTCCTTTGGCAGCTTCACAGATTAGGAAACTGACGCTGATCCTAAGTTTCTTGACTTACTTTGGTCACTGGATTATTCACCTCACTACCATAGGACAGATTGTCTTTCCCAGTTAGAGCCTATGAAATCCAGCTCCCTGCTCCACCTCCCCATTAAAGAGAAGCAATGTAAAAATATAGGTTTAGAGGCAGAGAACCTGTGTTCAGACTCCAGCTCTCACACCACCTCTTTGGGCCTCAGTGTCCTCATCTGTCAAATGAGAGGTTAGATCGATGATCTACAAGGTCCTGTACAGCCTTAAATCTTGTGATCCTCTCATTCAGGATCTGGGTGTTACCAACAAGTTTGGGGAACTGTACCTGTGATTTCACTGATGTAGGGAATTCCCTCTCCTTTTTTGCAGCTTAGAGTCTTAGAAAGTTGCCTAGAGCCCTGAGGGGTGAAGTCACTTGTATGTCAGAGGCAGGATTTGAACTCACCTGTCTCTGACTTCAAGGCCCGCTCTCTACTACACCACACTACCGTCAAGTAGGCATTTAATGAATGTTTGTTGAGTGGAATTGTATTAGTACTCATTGAGAAATTAGTATCTGGTTTGTTTTCTCTTGCTGTGTGAATGATAACATCACACGGGGGAAAGGGTTCCCTTAGAGGAGTACTTTGGTGATTTAAAAAAAAATAGTGGAGTATTGTGCTTAAAAAAAAGAAATCTACACACTGGTGGGGTTAGTTATTATAATCCCTTAAAATGGACCATCTAGTCTAAAGAAGCTTAGCCTAAGGTTCACAACTTTTTTTTTTAAAGATCGATACAGCTATGTAAGTGTATGTATGTGTGAATACATATGTGTGTGTGTGTGTATGTGTGTAAAACTAGGGGTGTGGAACCTGTGGTCTTGAGACCACACATGGACTTCTAGGTTCTTGGGTGAGGCCTTTTGACTGAGTCCAAGTTTTATAGAACAAATCCTTTTATTAAGGGACTTTGTTCTGTGAAGTTTGGATTCAAAGAGTTGCATTTGAGGACCTAGAGGGCCACAGGTTCCCCACCAGTGGTATAAAACTATTTCAATATAATTAGTTTCCTTTATAAGCCTTTAGAGCAAAAATTCTTAACTTAGGTTCCATGAACTTAAAAAATATTGTAATAACTATTTCAATATAATTATATCCTTTGATTTTCTATGTATTTTTATTTTCAGCTTTTAAAAACTTTATTCTGAGAAAGGGGTCCCTATGCTTCGCCAGACTATTTCCAAAGGGACTCATGACATAAAAAAAGTTAAGAATCCCCCTTTTTTAAGAGGCTATTTAATTTGTCTACTTTCCATAGTTTCCCTGGAATACAAGCAATGATCATTAAAAACCAATCTGGGGGATTGAGCTTCTAGCCAAGACTTCAGGGTTGTGACCCATCATTCACAGGCCTGGGCAATATTAATAAGATGGGAGAGGCTCTAAGTGGGATCAGGCTGGCTCATTGGGAACCAGTAGTTGTGGAGAAATCTGGCGAGGTAATTTGAAAATCATCCTTTGGGGGTCATGTATTTTAACGTCGAGATCTTAATACATGAGAAGGTTTGTTTAATAAGGAACAGGCATGGGAGACGCTGGATTCCACTGAGCTAAGGAAAATTGTTCACTTTGCCAACTAAACCAAATTTGTGTACGAAACGCTCGGTGTGGTTCTGGGGCTGTGTGTGTTGGGTCCAGAAGAAAGCATGTGACAGCTTTACTGCTTGGTTTGGGCGTGTGGAATTGGCAATGGAAGGGGAGGAGGGATGCTTGCTTCTGCTTTCACTCAGCTTGATTTATTTTAATTTCCCTCCATAATTATTAAGAACCTCATGTGAACATTTTAGAAATTCTGGGAGTGTCCTGGGGCTCAAGGCTGCAGAATATGAAAACCTTTGAAGACCGAACAGGGAATCCTGCCCTCCATCCTACTCTCCCCAAGCAATTATTTGTTCTTTGGGGTGTGTCCCCATGAGGGATGAGCTCCCAGCTACGGCTGTGAGGGAGCAGGCAAGCCCTGGGTAGTTAGGGTAAAAATAGACCAAACCAGATTGTGTTTGTGTTGGCGAGGAGAACAGGAAAACCTCCGAGATGGCATGAAAGGATGGCAGTAATGGAATGTGAACAGAATTTTCATCCCCATGTCTAATTACAAAGTAGAGTAATTCACTTAAAATAACATTCATCAGATCTTAAGGATAAAAGTTACAACCCAACCAAAAGCCACTATCTTGACCCTTGAAGGCCAAGTGGGAAGCAATTTCCAATAGCAATCCCAGCCTCAAGACACCTCCAAAGTAGACGCACGGCAAAGATGTGTGTCTGTCTCTTTGTCTCTGCTTTTAGCATTCTATGAGAAATGAATCAGGCCGTTTCTCTGTTGCTATTATATCAAATTTATGCCCCAAGTATTTTCAGGTAGGAATTCAATGACCTTTTTATGGAGTTAGAAAGGTGTCAGCCTGAGGACAGTGCTTTGTAGCCATTTTATGGATACCCTAATTCTTAACTGATTGTAGGCAAGTGTTGCTGGGCACATAGGATTGAGGCTACAATACTTAACCTCATTCAAAATGGCCACACTCAAGTTCCTTGTCTCCCCAAGATTTCTGAGTGGGTGGAGGGTTTCGCCAGTGACAAGAGAGCTCTAGTGACTTAATGACCATATTTAGATTTATGAGAGATCAGTATGCAGAGAATGGTGACCAGCTGTTCTCTATTTCCACCAAGGGCCAAATAAGCAGTAATGGGCTTAAGATGCAGCATGAGTGATTTCAGATAAAAATAAGAGAGGTGGCTCCCATGCATATATTAAATTCATATAGAACTACTTGAAAAAGCTGAGATAACTTTGTACAGTGGCCAAAGATTACTGATATCAAATGAGACATTAAAAAGAGAAATGTATGCTTGCCAAGGGTGTCGGTCACTGTCATGAGGGATGCTCGGCCCAGAGTCCAAGTTGAAGGATTCCCTAAAGATAATAGACAATAAATAGATAATTCCCTTAAGATAATAAACTTTTTTCAGATGCTCCTGTTTGCCGATGACACTATGTTGATTTCTTCATGGTCCCAAATGCTCTAGAACCTCCTAAACAAGAATCATTATTGCTCAAGGATCCAGCCTATCTATAGAGGAAAAACCAAGCAGATGAAGAATGACTATTGTTCAGAGTATGATATATAGTGAGATCAGGGATTTTTACCCTGGAATTCATGGATCCTAAAGGGTCTGCGGATAGATGTTAGTTGAGCTGATTAACTGGAATAGGAAAAAAAGGCATCTTTATAGTCACTAACCTCTAACTGAAATTTAACATTTCCTTCAATTATTTAAATTTATTATTCTGAAAAAGGGTCTATAGCCTTCACCAGACTACCAAAGGGTCCATAACACAGTAAAGAGTTAAGAGCCCCAGAAGTAGATGGACAGCACACAGAGCTTGATTAGTGTGCATGCATGTAGGAATGTATATGCATTGATCCAAAATTAGATCCTGCAAATGGATAATGAACTGGGTCCAGAATTGAAGTGCAGGAGAGCAAACAGGATGACTTCAGAAACATTGAAGAATTTTTTTTTTATGACCCCAAGCTTCTTCCTGAAACAAAGTCCCATCTTCTAAACACCAGTATTGTCCCGGTAACATGTGGTTGTGAGTCATGACATATTATAGTCTCTGAAGAATTGATATTAAGCTTAAATCAAGAGGTAATGAAGAGGTGCATGATGGGTATGAGTAAGCTGCAAGACATCACAAGCAAGAAAATGTGTAGAGAAACCATGTGAAGATGCTATCAGAGAAACATATGACTAGAAACAAAAAGATAGACTGGTCATGTAGGAAGAGTAAGGGATAACCAATGGACCGCCTATGTTCCTATGGTACCCACATCACGTCAAAAGAATGGGCAAAAGG
>NW_020946393.1:0-13087 GCF_900497805.2 Vombatus ursinus | reverse complement strand
GAATGGATGCATGTGGATGGGATGTGATCTGCATCATTGGAAGAGTACTCACAGCAGTAAGATCACAGGGTCATCAGGGCATTACAGAAGATCATTAGGGCTGGAATTTAAGAATACTTTGAAGGATCAACCTGCATCAATTGATGAAATGAATTTGGATGGGCTAGGATAGCTGGATGGAAATGTTTACAAGTTTTAATGTCTGTTTGTAATTATTTGTGTTTAAGGCGCATTTATACAGATAGGAGAAGTTACAGTAAATTATGGTAAAATCACGAAAAAATATTTTTAAATTCTTACATCAATTGATGCAATTGCCTGGTTCTTCTAGTTTAAATATTAGAATGGGCTTCCGAGGGAAATCTTAAAATTCCTTCCTAGGCGGTAGCTCAAATCCCACTTTGATGAGCCATTCTCTGAAATCCAATTCCACTCATTCAGTCAATCAACAAACACTTAGTGCCTGTTCTGTGGAAGGCATTGTATCAAGCATAGGGTTAATATGATAAGTTAGATATATAGGCCCAGTCATTAAGGAACTTGGAGTCTATGGGGGAGACAAATATGCATAGGAAAGGACTATGAAGATTGACAGGAACAAAAGATCAAGTCCAGCAAAGGGGAAAAGGAGGAGGAATCAAGGAAGGCCTTGTGAAGGAGGGGGCCTTGAAAGATGGGTAGAATGTTAGTAGATATCCATGGGATGGAAACATGGGCAGGTGTAGGAAACAGTGTAAACAAAGGCACAGGGGATCGTTGGCCATCTTGCTTTTCTGGAGTATAAGGAGTGTTATGGAGGGTAGTATAAAATAGTAGGTACCTACCTCTTCTCTTACGTTACTCCCCATCCCATGATATTGCATCAGATTATAAATGACCCTGATAGTTAGGCTCCAGAGTTTAGATTTTATTCAGGAGGCAATAGGGGGCCATTGAAGGTTTTGGAGCAGGGGAGTGGGTGATGGGCGGGTGGGGGGGATAGGGATGGTACAAATCAGAGGTAGAAGAGACTGGAAAGGGGGGGTGGGGACATCTTGAGACATCATCCATATTGTACTTATGGCATTTATTGGCTTGTATTGTAGTTGTTTATGTAGTTGCCTTGCCTCCCCCATTAAGCTCTAAGTTCCTAGAAGGTAGGACCCTTATCCCTGCTTCACGTTCCCCTCATGACCCAGCACTGATTCCTGAACATAACTATTTGTTGAACGGATTTCCTTGAGGTTTGAGAGTTGATAAGTCATACTCAAAAGTGTGCTCATGCCCTCCGTCTCATATGCATAATTAACAAAGGAATAATTTTGAGGACAAAAACAAACTCAAAACAAGGAGACTCCCAAACTTGCTAAGCTGATGAGCCTAATCAGAGATAATATCACATGAAGAGAAACAGAAAATCGCAAAGAGATATAAACCATTATGATGCGATGCCCCACCATAAACATTTATGTTTTTGGAAATAAAGAATTATCTTAACTTACCAAATTCCCAAATCAGGGTTTCATTGTTATCTTGCACTGTTGGACTAATAGCTCTGTAAAGACCTTCCCCATGGTTTGTATTCACCTTTTGGTGAGTATCAATCAACAAACATTCATGAAAGACTTACCATGTCCTAGGCACTACGTAACATTAGCTATGATCCAAATGACAGTCCAACTGTGTCTACTGATCCTGTGGGACTCCCTCTGACCTATCTATAATAAAAATGGTGGAGGTGGAGCTCTAATAAACCAAACACTGGCAGTAAGTGCAGATCCTGCCCTCTAAGCGATGCCTAGCAAAGCAAGGGATAATCCAGGGGACAAGGGTGGGAATTCATTCAGTGGCACCCAGCAGTTATGAGGTTCAGAAGGGAGGGACCCAGAGTGGGGGAAACTTTGATGTGGTTGTGTTGGTGATAAGCCTGTCAATTAGCTATCACAATAAAGGTGGGATGCGTTCTGTCTTTCTACCTTCCAATTAGTTAATCACACACATGCATTTAGAGCATCTGTCCCAAACAATTCTGCAATAGACTACATACTGTATTGTATTGTTGTATAGCTTTTTCATGTGTGTATCTTTTCTCCCTAAGCTATAGTGATAAGTCACATTTATGTAGGGTTTACAAAGTACTTTCCTCACATCAGTCCTGTGAGGTAGAAATTGCAAGTATTATTAATCCTCATTATACAGATGAGAAAAATAGATTATAAGGTGCTCAAAGGCTAGAGTCCGTGTCTCCACCTTCTTTTGGATTCAATCTCGGACACAATGGTTGGCCACAAATGAAGAACCCTAACTCTGACGGTGTGATCAGGACTTTAAACCCAGCAAAGGGTTTACCAAAATTTAAAATATTTATCTTAAAGGAAAAATATGAGTTTGTTAAATTTATATTGACAACATTTATACTTCTTTAGTAGTGTAGAAATGACTAAGCTTAGCAATGTTGACAAAAATAATTAGTTAAAACAGGTGAGCACTTCATTGGCTCAGCCTAGCACTGCCTTTCAGTGCTATGGGGTTCCCGTCTCCCCTTTCCATCTCAGTGCTGGATAATGAGGATTTTCCCCCCAAAGGGCCATGGCAGGTTTTCTTCCTACCTAGAGTTGCATCTCAAGGTCTATTCTATCTTGTGTGCTAGTACCCCCATAATTGTATTTGTTTTAGTTACTTCTTATAATTATTTTCACATCACAAATTACAAAGTTAGTTTGAGGGTGTGTTTCATGCTTCTTGCCCCAAATACCAGAATTGATAGTTATAGCTCTGCACACATACCATATAGGAACTGAGACACCTAGTCATAACTCATTATGTGCAAATTTTCTACCAGCTCCCTTGTCTGAGGGCAAGTGTTATATGCTCTTTAGTCTTTAGAAAAATGTTTATATTTCCTAATGGGATGTTTAATACCAATGTCTTACCAAAGCGTGAGCTGTAGGTAAATCTTTTGGGTATTCTGACAACATCCATGCATGAACCATGATAAGCTATAAAAACACAGAGATATGATTATTATTAGGGACAGCTGGTGGCACAGTAGATAGAATATTATCCCTGGAGTCAGGAAGACCTGGGTTCAAATCTGACCTCAGACACTTTACTAGGTGTGTGACCCTGGGCAAGTCACTTAACCCTGTTTGCCGCAGTTTCCTCATCTGTAAAATGAGCTGGAGAAGGAAATGGCAAAACCACTCCAGGATCTTTGTCAGGAAAACTCCCATAGGGTCACAAAGAGTCAAAGTAAAATGTAGTAAATGTCTGAGGCCAGATTTGAACTCAGGATGGTGAGTCTTTCTGACTCCAGGCTAGGCACTTTATGCACTCTGGTGCCACTAGCTGCCCCCATTTCCTCACTGAATTCCCTGAACCAGTGAAATCACAAATCCAATTCAAAATTTCCTCATAAAGGTACATAAGTTTACATACATTAAAAATACAAGTAACCTTTTTTATATTTATTCCTTTTGTGGGTAGATGTACTCCTCAGTCCTTAGAAACATCACAAAATGTTAATTCAATATCTCACAAGTTCATCCATTCAGGTACACCCTCCAATAACACAGTGTTACCTCTTGCCCTCCCAAAAATTTGTCATAGGGGGATAACCCAACATGAAGGCAGACTTCCTCACATCACATGACAAATATGATCTGTTGTTGTTGGTTTTTACTGGACCCATAATTTCCTTGGGATATTCTTTAGGAGGTGGTACCTGCCTCAGAATCTCTAATAATCTTAGAGAATTGCCTAAATCACTGAGAATTTAAGTGACTTGTCCAGGGTCACACAGTCCTTGAACTCAAGTCTTCTTGACTTTGCAGACAGCTTTCTCTTTATGATGCCACAATGACTCATGTAACATGAAGAAAATTATTGTGATGAAAGAATCCATGTTACTTCTCATAGGCAGTCAGGTACTTACTGGTGGGAAGGATTCTGTTTCAGTTCAGAGTCAAAATTTTTTAAAACTGAAAGATTCCTTGGAGATCATATTATCCAATATCTTTAATTCACATTTGAGGAAACAATCTCATAGGGATTAAGTGAGCTGCTCAAGGTCACACATCTGGTTAGTAACAGAGACAGGACTAAAATAAGTTTTTTCTGAGTCCCTGCTCCAAGATTTTTCTTTCCTTCCCACTTAAGATAATTAAAAACCATCATAGAGAGCTAAGCAAAATAAATAAGACCTTGCTTTCAGCATCAAAACATCCCACCTGCCCTTCAAAGTCATCAAAGTTCTCAAAGCCTGGATGCTACATAAGTATCCAATGAGTTTATTGTTTATTCTGCTGATTATGTTCGAGAATCCTAGAAATATGGGCTGGGAGAGTTGGAAGGGACCTTGGAAAACTTACAGATTAAATTTCTCATTTTATAGACATCTAGGGGTGGGAATGGAGAGGTGAAAGGGATTGGAAATGGATCAGACCTCTACCCATGGTGCCAACTCACAAGCTCACAGGTAAAGAAAATTGACATTTGAATCACCAATACCTCTCTTTAAAGCTGGAAACCAATGGGGTGTCATTTAAATGGAGAATGGCTGAACAAACTGTGGTATATGAATGAGATATAATATCACTGTGCCATAAGAAATGGAAAAAGAGGGAAATAAGCATTTACATAGCACCTACTATGTGCCAGGCACTGCACTAAGCACTTTACAAACATTATCTCATTGGATCCTCACCACAATCCTTTGAGGTAGGTGCTATTATCATCCCTATTTTATAGTTGAGGAATCTGAGGCAGACAGAGTTTAAATGACTTGCCCAGAGTCACATAGCTACTAAGTGTCTCAGGCTGGATTTGAACTTAGGTCTTCCTGACTCCAGGCCCAGTGTTCTAGCCACTGCATCACCTAGCTGCCTTAAAGATATAGTTTCAAAGAAATCTGGGAAGACTTGTATCAACTGATGCAGAGTGAAGTGAGTAGAACCAAGAATATAATTTATACAATAACAACATTGTAAAAAATGAGTCACTTTGAAAGATTTAAGAACTCTGATCAATACGACCACCAAGCGTGATTTCAGAGGGGCAGTGATGAAGAATTTTATGCACCTCCTAACAGAGAAGCACTGGTATCAATATGCAGAATAAAACCAATGCTTTTGGCCATGGCTAACGTGTGTTTGAATTTGTTTTTTGCTCCCCTCTGAGTATTTGTTTCAAAGATTTGGGTTTTCTTTTTTTCCAGTAAGAAGGGGAAGTTGGAGAAAAAAATTAAATATTTGTTAAGTGAAAAAAAAATTTTAAAGAAAATGTAGTGTGCTAATACTTCCTTGGTTTTGAATAGCTAGCTCTTCAAGGCTCCCTAATCTTAGCCAGAACCTACTGCAGAGAGACTCCTACACGTTAATGGAACAGGTTTCTAACTATGTGCTCTAACATACACAGTACACATACTTCCCCTCTCACTTGCCTGGTATAATCTACCTGGCCATCATTTGTGGGTTCCCTATGCCACACACCTCTAACCTCCCTCCACAATCCTCATCTTATTTCTTGCAAACTTTGTCTTCTTACTGGACATCTCCACTATCAAACCTTTTTTTCTTCTTTTTTTTAGTGAGACCTGCGAATCTATGACAGCAGAGCTCTCCCAATGAACACATATCTCTACCAATGCAGATGGGCACCTTCTCTGAGATTTATAATCCTGGAGAGTGGCCTTGGGGCTCTAAAGGGTTAAGTGATTGCCCAGGGTCACATAGCCAGGATTAACTTGTCTAAAATGGAAGCCATTCTCTCTCTTCCTCGGGTACCCCTAGTACCGAACACACTTTCTGGGCATAGTAACAACTTAATGAATGCCTGTGGACTACTGACCCAGCCGCAAGCTGGGATGTATAAAATGCTCTTAGGTTCATGCCCCACCTCGGACACATAACTGACTGACTCTGGGTCCCTGGGCAATGTACTTAACCTCCCAGTACTCCAAGAAAAGTTGAGTAACAGTTACTGATATGTTTCAGCAGAGGGAGTTTCCTCTACCAAGGAAATTAAGTCCATACCAAAACAAAACACGTTCCTGTTTCTTTTGAGGGCACCGCTCCCCCAGATTTGCTACCAAAGAGGCCTCCTTGACTCTTCCCTGGCCCTCCCCAACACCCAGCACCAACTAGTTGTCATCTGCCCACAACGTTTCTCACATCTCCACTTCCACTTCTGGCTTTTAGCACCTGTTGTCAGGACTGATTCAGTAACCTCCTAACAGGTCTTCTCTCCCCTATCCAGTCCATGCTCTACATAGCTGCCAAAATTATCTTCTTACAGTACAGATCTGACTCCATCACTCCTCTGTTCAAAAGCTTTCGGTGGCTCCCCATTGCCTAAAGGACAAAATATAGTCTCCTTAGCCAGGAATTTCTGACTCTCTATAATTTGTAAGTAAATGCTACTTACCTTTCTAGTTAAAAAGCATCTATTAAGTGCCTACTAGGTGCCAGACACTGTGCTAAGTGCTCGGGATGCAAAAAGAGACAAAAAACAGTTCCTGTCCTCCAGGAGTTCACAGTCTAAGGGGGGAAGACAGGTACAAACAACTGTGTCCAAATGGGATAGACACAGGATAAATTGGAGATAATCTCCGATGGTAGGCACAAAGATTAAGAAGAAACAGGAAAGGGTTCTTGCAGAAGGCCTCCCCCTCTCTCCCTTTCACTTCTAGTTCATTCAAAACTGGCCTTCCCACCTGGAAGGAACTCCCTCCTTACCTCCACCCCTTCGAGGCTAAGCTCAGTCACCACCTCCCTAGAAGCCTTCCTTGATTCTGCCTTTCCCCAATCCCAATTTTCAGTGCTTTCTTCCTCCTCAGTTTTCCTTGTGCTAGTTATTTATCTGTGCCCCGCGAGGGCAGAAGCCGGTTCTTTGTTGCCTTCCTATTCCCCAGGCTATTTATAGCACCCGAGCATAGTAAGGGTTTAATAAATGCTGGTTTTGCTCCACTCCATGGAGCCCTAGCAGCTAATAAGGAAGAAATCACTTCTCCCAGTCCACACTGGTGCCTTCCCCAAATCTTAAGCAGGCTGGCACCGAAGACGGGGCGAAATCAGCCCCACGTGGGAGCAGTGAGGCATGCTGGCCGAACCCTGGATGGAAACTGCCATGATGTCAACTGCAGGCCAACTCCATCAGCCCCACACCTTCATACACACGAAGTGTTCTCCTGGTTTCTTTGGAGAGTAATTTTATACCAGCCCATCCAAGCCTAGTGACGGAGTTGAAATGTTAGTACAGGTCCTTTGGGAAACGGGGGAGAAAAGATCAAACAGCCTAGGATAATATACTTTTTACTTAGTCCAATGTTGATTACATGGCCCACAGCTGGGATGTGTAGTGTGTCTCACACAGTTACCCTGAAACAGCTGGAACTTATAATGGATACCATTTTTAACCCATTGACTCCAGGAGTGGGGATTTCCTGACCCAAAGCACTAATTACTGCAAATTTTTTACCTTTCCTCTCTGCCTTTTAAGGGAACAGGGAGTGTGTGTGGGCAGGGAGTCGGGTTGGAAAAGAGCAGATTGAGGCTCCGTTTGCTTCCTGCAGTGAACTCAGGAGGCAGGAGAGAAAGGAAAATACAATTTAAATGGCCCATTTGTTTATTGTTCCTGGCAGGTATGCACGGTTGCCATTACAACAGAGGCCACCATCGGCTTGTCCAATCCAAGAGCTCGCCTCCAACGTTCCAAAAACAAAACCCTGAATAACATCGGCCCTCCCACCCCACACAGAACCTGCCCAAATAAACAAGAGTGTCATGAGGTGAGGGGAGAAAATTCCTGCCTTCCCAGGAGGGCTGGTGAGGAAGAAGGGTAGCAGAGGGCCAAGCGGGCAGTGAGGGACCCTGCCAGGTACTGACAAGAGCAGACTAAGAAGTGAAGACCCCAGGAAGCAGATGGTCCTACCTTAATGGTTCCCCAAGCCAAATCACAATTCTGGGCAGGCCAAGGTGACTGGAGAACAGCCGGCCAACTTCTATGCTCTCTGCCCATAAGTTTACTCCTCTTGTCTCTATTTCAGAGACCGAAGTGTTGCATTGATTCCACTTTGGCTGCTAAACATGTAGAGCAAAGAGGGCTGGAAAAGGGATCCCAGCTGAATCAAGTTAGAATTCTCAGCAGGTTAAAAACGTCTCTTGTAGCCTCTCCTATGCTGAGGGAGTAGCCAGGAGGCTTCCAGCGAATGGAATGGGGTCCTAGAGCTAGGAGGCACTTAGACATCACTCCTTAGTCAATCCCCTCCATTTGACAGATGAGCAAACTGAGTCCTCGGGAATCCATGGTTTGCCCAAATCCCCACAGTTAGTTATAGAAACAGCGTTAGGAGTAGAGCCAAATCTCCTGATTCCCAATCTGGTGTTTGTCCTATGGCACCATGCTTTCCTCACTAATGGGATACACCAACCCAGGATCATACGAACATAGTTTCAGCGCTAGAATGGAGGCCGTTAAGTACTCCCTGCCCATTTAACAGGTGAATCAAGCAAGTGAGCATTGATTAAGAACCTGTTGTTGTTCAGTTGTGTCCAACTCTGTGACCCCATTTGGGATTTTCTTGGCAGAGATACTGGAGTGGTTTGCCATTTCCTTTTCCAGCTCATTTTACAGATGAGGAAACTGAGGCAAATAGGATTAAGTGACTTACCCAGGGTCACACGGCTAGTGCGTGTCTGAGGTCACATTTGAACTGGGGTCTTCCTGACTCCAGGCCCAGCCTTTTACCCGCTGTACCACCTAGCTGCCAGTGAACTGAATTATATATGTACAATTGATGAGGAGAGGGAC
Source organism: Vombatus ursinus (assembly GCF_900497805.2). Classification (NCBI taxonomy): domain Eukaryota; kingdom Metazoa; phylum Chordata; class Mammalia; order Diprotodontia; family Vombatidae; genus Vombatus; species Vombatus ursinus. The sequence continues at coordinate 4,300 of NW_020946393.1, read as the reverse complement.
TGGACCTGTGATTTCAATGGAATTGGGAATTTCCCAGTGAGGACAAATCCTTCTACCAGTCCAGGTCTTCACTTGTTCTACAATTTATAGTCTTAGGAGAGCTGCCTATTTGAACTCAAAGGTTGAGTGATTTGCCATGGCTCACCCAGCCCAAATGTCAGAGACAAAACTTGAACCCTGGTCTTCTGAAGTCTGAGGCTAGCTCTGAAGCCCTGATGCCTCTAGTACACCGCACGCCTTCCTGGCTCTCCATCTCTATCTACACTGTGTTCCCTCTCCACACAAAAGAAAAAGAAAGTAATTTGGCAGGGGATGGGGAAACTGAGGCCCAGAGAAATGAGGTCACCCCATGGGTAAAGTGTCAGGATAGAGGTAAGTAGATAGGCCAACAGCCTCCTCATAAGAGGCAACAGTTCCCCAAAGTCATGGGCCTGCCTGCCAACCCCACGGAAGGCTGGGAACAGTTTTGCTCCTATTCATACATCACTCTTCTTTCAAACTTACTTCTCCCCCCTTTTCTCCTTAGCGCTCAAGGTTTCACCGAGGATTCTAAATGATTGTGCGTAGTCACAAATTGTCAGAGCAAAGACTGCCTCAAACAGCAAACCAAAAGAGAGTAAAGGCAGGGTTGGGCCACTCCTAACTTCCATTTAGGAAAATGCTGAGCAATGGAGGGGAGAGGACAAGGGGAAGATTCATGTAGGGGTCAAAAGCACTGGATTCAAATCATGGACCTGTTACTTACCACTCATGTGACCTTGGGCAAATCACTTGACCTATATGGACTCCAGTTTTCTTATTTGGAGAATGGGAAAGACCTCGATTGCGGTGGTGGCTGCAGGTTGTGCAGGCCTGAATTAGATTGATGGTGTCAAACTCATAGAAATGGAGCCCTGCAGGCCACACATTGGCTTAGAAAACCACAAATTAACATTGTCTCTGATGTACTGTATTTTTCTTCATATTGTGAACCATTTCCCAAGCACATTTTAATCTAGTTTAGGCAGCAGTTGGGGGTATTGAGGGCCCTTCCTGTGCAGCTGAGGGCCCCAAGTTTGACAAATCTGGACTGGGTGCTAATTAAGTTAATAATAGTAGCTAGCGTTGATAGGGTGCTTTGTATAGAGCAGAGCTTTCCAAATGTTACCTCATTTATCCTCACAACAACCCTGCAAGGCCAGTTCTGTTCTTATTCTCATTTTACAGAGGAGGAAACAGGCAAACAGAAGTGAAGTGACTTGCCCAGGGTCATACAGCTAAGTAAATGTCTGAAGCTAAATTTAAATTCAGGTCTTCCTGACTCTTTAGGTCCAGATTTCTATCCACTGAGTCACAAACTGTTTTAGAACAGCTACACAGTTCTTTATTTGTTACTGTTGCCTATACAGGAAAAGACTCAAGGCTTAAGGCTCCTTACTACTACTACTGCCACCACAAATGCCACTACTATTACTACTACTACCACCACCACCATTCCTATTCCTACTACTACTACCACTGCCACCACCACTACAACTACCACTACTACCATTATTACTATTACTACCATCACTACTACTACCACAATCACTACTACTACCATTACCTCTACCACTTATTAAGCACCTACTTTGTACAAAGCTCGAAGGCTGAAAGAGAGAGACCAATAAATCAATCTCAGGACCTTTCAGGGACTTACAATCAGGCCTAAATTTACTTCCCTGAAACTCACCCGTTGCTCTTGGTTCTGAGCCCTCTTTTGCATGAGAACTCTTCAAAGATTAAAGGGCAACTAGCATGTGCCCCCAACACTTCTCTTATCCAGGCTAAACATCCTTAGTGGCTTCAATGGATTCTCTCATGGCATGGTCTCCAAGACATCGAGTGGCAATAAGGTGCTGTGAAGAGGGCCTTGGACTTGGCATTTGGAAGACTTGGGTTCACACCTTACCCTTAGACACTTACTATCTGTGTGACCCCAGGCAAACCTCTGAGCCTCCATGCCTCAGTTTCCTCACCTACAAAACGAGAGGGGTTGGACTCATCCTTAAGGTTTCTTCTAGCATGATATTTGGGACCCTCTGTTCAGACAGCCGTAGGAACCGTCTTCTGGGCTTGTTCTTATTTGTCAAAGTACTTCCTAAAATAAGATACCCCCTAAATATGACGCAGTACTCCAGATGTGCGCTGATCGAGGCAGAGTACAGCAGAATTATCACCTCTTTCATTCTTTTTATTTTTCTGTCAGCAAAGGATAAGGAAAGGCTTTTTTGGGAATTTTAGTTTGGGACTTTTAAAACTTATGTTACATTACTGAGTGATGACTCCTGACCAGGACCACAGTATACACAAGAATCTTAGGATCATGGATTAAAAGCTGGAAGAGGCCTTAGAAGGCATTGAGTCTAACCCCTTCATTTTACAGCTGAAGGAACTGAGGTACAGAAAGGCTGTGCCTTGGTGTCTAGGGTCACATATCTAGTAAGTGTCAGATGGAATTCGAATCCAGATCTTCCCAACTACGAGTCTAGTGAGTATGCCAACATACCCTGCTGCCTCAGTGTACTCGTGGGCCCCCAGACAGGTAAGTAACTGGGGTAGGGAGGGGACTTCCAATTGGGGTTGGAGCATCCCCAAGGTGAGCAATACCCCAGCATGGTCACAGTTTCTGTCTATGGTGGATGTGATTGATGGAGATGATTGATGCAGAGAGATTTGAAGACGTTGGGAAGCCCATCATGCAGCTCAGAGGGGAAGGCATGGGCACGTGGGAGGAAGGCAGGAGGCAGACACACTTGGGAGGAAGCTGGAGAATGGGAAGAAGTACATGAAAAGAGGCGTGGCTGGCCACTGGTGGCAGCATTTCTAGGCTTAGAGCCACGATGCACCGTGGGCATCTAGAGTCAGAGAGTTTCTCGGTGATTTACTATGAGGGAATAGGGGATTTTTGTTTGATCAGTGCCTGAGATCCCAGCATTGCTGATCTATTCCTATCACCTTCTTGAAAACATAAATATCTCTGGGAGGAGGAATCTCTTTGATCCACCATGTAAATTAGTTCTTTTTTTTAATAACATAAAGCTCCAGTGTGATGGGGGCAGGGCATGAGGCGGAGGAAGGAGGGTGGAAAAAGGGAAAGGGGGACAAAAAACGAAGGCAGGGTTGCCAAATTTCCCATCCATCACCATTTTGCCTGTAACAGGACCTTGAAAATCAAGGCAATAGCTAGGAATTCTTGAGACAAGGGCAAATTCAGTTGGGATTGAGGAGGTAGAGCACTTTCAGAGGTCAGTATTACCAGAAGTAACATTACCAGAAGGAAGAGGGGATGGTCAGTTTCCCAAGAGAGTCCAATCTGTGCCTTCATGGAGCTTGGGGGAAGGTGGGCCCCAGGACAATTGGATTCCAGGCTGGTGGCCCAGGGCACAGTGATGAAGGAGTACTGAGCCTGGGGTCAGGAAAACCTGAGTTCAAATCCAGCCTCACACACGTGCTAGCTGTATAACTCTGGGCAAGTCACTTAACCTATGTCTGCCTCACTTTCCTCAACTGTAAAATGGTAATAATAGCAGCACCGACATATTGGATTGCTGTGAGGATCTAATGACATAATCATTGTAAAGAGCACTTAGCACAGTGCCTGGCACATAGTAGGCATTATATAATACGTATTCTCTTCTTCCCTTTCCCTGTGAGGGGAGACATGGAGAAAGCTATTACCTCACAGAGGAAGCGTACTCCTTGGTACAAAACTCAGTGACTCAGGCTCATTAAGCTCCACTGAGAAGAGCTGAGCCTAGGAGTAGACTAGTTTTAAGGACAGAACGCAAGGAGAAATAGCATTCTCTTACCTGGGACTGTCTACAAATGAAGACAGTCTGGAGGACTTGGGTTCAAATCCTCCCTCATACCACTCACTACCGGTGGGGCCTGCAAGTTACTTCTTCTCAGCGTCTCATTGTCCTCCTATGGAAAATGAAAGGTTTGGGCCAGATGACTTCTGAGGTCTCTTTCAGCTGGGACTTGATGAGTATGATGGGAAGGGGGCAGAATTTGAAGTTGGGTTTGAATTCTGTCATTAACTCTCTGTGTAACCTTGGGCAAATGATTTCATGTCTCTGGGCCTCAGATTCTCATCTGTAAAGTGGGAATAATCATACCTATCACACCTACAGCTGTTTCGAAGCTTAAATGACATGATATACCCAAAGCAGGCACTGGATGGAGATTTCAGAGAACCTGGGTTCAAATGCTCCCCTTTTCCCAATACTACTTGTGTGATCCTGGGCAAGTCCCCTGACCTCGATGTACCTCAGTACCT
>NW_020946392.1:0-22504 GCF_900497805.2 Vombatus ursinus | reverse complement strand
CACACACACACACACACACACACACACACACACACACACACACACACCCCAGTTCTCTCTTTTCATCTCCTTACCTGTTGCTATTTTGGAACCAGCAGCCTCCAAATACAGAGCTCAAATCATAGGTTTCTGAGGCTGATTAGAATGAAATGAGTTTTCACTGAGAAATCGGGCCAGCTGAACAGTTCCTTGGTAGCTTAATGACACAGAGAATGAAGGGTGAGTGTACCCCATCTGCATCCCTCCATTTGTAAGCAGCAGCATGGGAGGAGGAGAGGGAAGGAAGAGAGAGGGACAGAGAGACAGAGAGAGAAGAGGAGAGAAGGGGAGGGAAATAGATAAGAGAGAAGGAGAAGGTACAGAGAGGAAGAAGAAGGAAGGAGAGAGGAGGGAGAAGGGAGGAGGTAGGGAGGGAGAGAAAGAGACAGATTGACAGACAGAGAGACATACAAATATGAATTTGCAATTAGGCCCTAGATTGGCTCATAGCTCTGCTGCCTTCTACCTGGGTGACCTTGGTTAGATAAGTTACTCAGCCTCTCTGGGTCTCAGTTTCCTCATCTGGAAAACTGAAGAGATTGGACTTGAGGAACTTTATGATCTCTTCCAGCTCCAGATGTAGGATCCCAAGGTCCTATCTTGGGGACAAGGTGGGGATTGTCAAGAGCAGTGTCAGAATTCATAAGAGAAAGTATGGAGGGCAAAAGTAATTGGTCAGTAGCATTATGCTCCCATCATCAGGCAAACTGATCAGAGGCCAAGATGAGAGGTAAAGAAATGGGGCCTGAGGTCATAGCAGCCTAGGTAAATTTTAGCAAGCACTCTGTCAGGGACTGTCTTGAAAGCTTCAGACTTTGGGGAAATAATGGAGCCAAAAGCCAGTGTCACTGACAATGCCATGGGCTTGGTAGCCTGTGTGGAGCAGAGCATGATGCAATGGAGTGTTGGGTTCATTTTGTCTCTCAGACCTTTACCCTTGCCTTTGATGTAGGAAGGTGCCAGCATGCATACTATGTTGGCATCCAGCTCTTAAGCTAAGCCTTAAGAAACAGTGAATATGTGGAGGTCAGAGAAGCATAGGAAGACTAGTAAGAACTGATGCAGATGGAAGAAAGCACAACCAGGAGATGATAATGGAAATGAATGCAATACTGAAAGGTAGGTGACACCTGATGAATTGCAATGACCACCATTGATCCAGGAGTATGGATGACAAAACATAGTTCCCTCCTCTTAGTTGAGAAATGGGAGATTTTAGGTGCTCTTGAGATGCTTTCCTTCCTCCCCTTCACTTCTTAGGCTTTCCTGTCTTCCTTCATACTCACCTCAGATCCCACCTTTTGCTAGAGTCCTTTCCCAATCTCCCCCATCTTCTTTTGAAATGACCTTCCATCTACCTGAAATACAATTTGAATGCACCTAGTTATTCCATGTTGTCCTCCCGATTAGAATGTAAGCTCCTTGAAGGCAGGGACTATTTTTGACTTCCTTTGTATCCTCAATACTCAGGCACAATTCCTAGCACAGAATAAGCCTTAATAAATGCTTGTTGACTGACTGACATGGCTTCCGTGTCCACTGGGTTTATGGAAAGGGTTTTCTTTGTTACAAAGGAGGAGTGAGTGGATACTAGGAAATTAACATGATGTTGAAACAAACAAACCCAAAAGGCATTGATAAAACTTGCTCCAGAGATATTCTAGGAATAGTTCTCATGGGTTGTTTCTTCTGGCTTCTGGGGAGTGGGAAGGGCCAAGGAACTGCTGCTTTGCTTTGTAAGTATTGCTTGTTTGCTGAGCAGAGAAGAGTTGATAGGAATGTGCTGGCATTACTGTCCTAGCAGTCACCCAGCTCTGCATGACCTCCCTTTCAAGGTTGGGTACAAGGATCCTCAAGAGTAGACTTTGCTGTGGGATAGTTTTGGAGTGACCCAGTTAGTTAGTGGTAGAGCCCAGAATCCAGGGATCCTGATATCATATAAAGAATGCTGAAAGGATCTATTATTATTCACACCCTTGTGAAATAAATATTTGTTAATTGATTGACACAGATCACAACTCTTGTACCCCATTCAATTCAATTCAACAAATATTTATTAAACCCTTACCATGTGCCAAGTGAAGACAAAAATGGAATTTCCTTGCCTTCAAGGAGTTTCCATGATATTGTGGTGATGCTACATGTACACAGATAAATAAAAGTAGGCTACAAAGGCATTAACATTTGGAGAAAAGAGGAAAGGCCTTGGATAGGAGGTGGCAGCTGAGCTGTGCTTTGAAGGAAGCCAGGGGTTGGAAGAAACAAAAGTGAGGTGGAAAAACATCTTAGTAAATGTTTTCTGGATTAAGTCTCCCAGAGTGAGACCTGCTACATGTCTCCTCTAAATGCTAAGGCCTGTGAAGGGTTGGGAAGTCTCTTGTTAATGCTATTAGTTTGAGCCCCCACCAGTGGTGTTTTCCCTACAGTTATGTGCCAATGAATAGGACCTCAGTTCCATTTAACCACTTAACATCAGTTAGCTTTTACAAATGACAGTTATATCAAAGATACAGCAAGAACAAAAGTACAAACATTGCTCCCCAACACCTCAGCAGCACACTGTCCCCTAAGCTGCCTTGGTCACTGAGGACAGTGAGGCTCAACCTTAGCACAGTCTCTACAAAGCACTGGTCTCACCAAGTTCATGCTCACATCCGAATACGGCATGGCTACAGGATGAGTCCTTGTCTCAGCTATTGCCAGGTTGGATCTGAAGGGACATATCTTGCTCCTCAGGGCACTGATACTGAGCTGGCTGCAATACTCAGATAGCAGGATGCAAGGACACTCAGAACTTGCCCTCCTGACCTTTCAGAACTCAAAAACTCATAATCTCCAATTCTTTTACCTAAAATGGAAAAAAAAAAGCTAAATCTGCAAAGACTCAAGGTCCATTTTTTCACAAGACCATATGACCTCAGAGGGCAAAAGGTCCAAGGTCTCATCTCTCCATCACCATATACCATATCACATCAAACCAACAGAGAACAGCCTGACAAAATGGCCAATTCTCCGGTTGCTAGTGCCTTTTGGAAGGAAATCCAGTTCCAGCTCCCCAGCTAATAAAAAAGTCTTCTAACCACATGGTTAGCTGACCACAGTCAGTTAAGGAATGTCTATACATGCTCTGCAGTCTCTACAAGGCACTTCCGTTATAGGTTATCACAACTCTCCTGAAAGCAGCTCCTCTTCCCCACTGCCCTAGCCTCTTCTATGTAGTGAGTAGTATCCTAGTTGTTCAGCACATAGTCTAGACCCTGTTCTGTAGACAAGGACATGGGCTCTGGAATGTCGTGTATGGGGAACATCAAGGAGGTAGGTATGACTGGAGTGTAGGAGAATTTTCCTTCATTTTACAGCCAGGCTCAGAAAGGAGCCATGACTTCACCAAGGTCACATAGGAGATATGTAGTAGATCCATTGTTGCCTTCTTTGTCTTTGATTATGGCCATAAAATTAACTAGATAACATCCCTCCTATATCTAAATCTATATTCTTAGTCAGGGGTGTGCTGGTAAGTATTTAATAACAGGAACTTCAGAAAAAAGAAGTACACATGACACACTGTTAAATTTAACCTACATTATTCATATTTTTTCTATCACTTTCTTAAGTCTAGACAATCAACAAAACAATAAATCAAGTCCTGATTTGTAGCCGTTGCTGGTTCCTGGGGGATAAGTGCTCACATTGAAAATTTAATAATCAGCTCTCATGGTTATTGGTTTCTGGCTCCAACACGCCCCTAATCCTAGGATCCTATGCTGTTCAGGAAAGGGAAAGAAGAATGTGGGCTGAGGGGCCAGGAAAATGATCAAACTTGACCTTGAATGGTTATCTAAATCGTGCTGTCATTTCTACACAGAGACCAAAGGGGTAAAACTGACTCAGAATAATAGTTTCTTAAGCCAAATGGCCCAGTTAGAAACAGGCTTTGACATGGAGTAAAGAACATAATTAACTGTCTTGAGGTCTCTGGTCCCTATGGTCCTGACCCCAAAGTTCTACCCTGGGCCACTGCTCAGCTCTAGGCCCTACTGTAGCAGAGGAAACGCCCTCCTACTCATGGACTTTGGTGAGCCTTGGGGATTCACAAACTCTATTTAATAGCAACAAAAAGTGATTGACAATTAATTTCAGAAATAGCCCTCTCCAAATAATTTGCTAAATGTGTTCTCTGTGGGTATCTGTTCCACTCACCGTCAAGTTTCCAGCAAACACAAAACAAAAGGAAAGAGTCTAATCTAAGATCAGCCTGAGAATCCCTGGAATCTCTTCTTCCCCTGCCTCCCAACTCACCCCCTTCCTGAAGGATCAATCCTTGTTTCCAGTTTTTCTGTTGCTAGGAGGACTCAGTAGTATCCTCAGGGACTTTGAGACTTATCTTTCTTCCTTCTTAAAATGTATTTATTCTGAATTTAAGAAATAAAAGAAGCATTTCTATAACAGTGTAATAGGGGAAAAAATGATTGTACGTGAAACTGCAAATCTATTATATATGACTTGCTGTTCCTTTTAAATACATAATAAAGTTGTCATGTAACTTTCTTCTTTTTTTCTTCCCTTCCCCTACCATTAGACACAAATATGTGTATGTATATATGTATGTATGTATGTATGTATGTAATATATAGATGTAAAAGCATCCTATATTTACTTGTATTTATCAGCTCTTTCTCTGGCTGCAGATAGCATCTTCATACATCCTTTGTAGTTAATTTGGTTATCTATGATAATCAAAATTACTTAGTCACTCAAAATTGTTCTTGAAACAATATCGTTGTTATACTGTATACAACGTTCTCTTGGCTCTGCTCATTTTGCTTTTCATTGTCTCATGCGAGTCTATCCATATTTTTCTAAGGTCATTGAGCTCATCATTTCTTATAGCACAGTAGTATTCAATCACAATTAAATTAAAAAGTTTTTTTTAACAAATAAAACAAATGTAGCCATGATCAGAAGGAAAGCAGAAAATTGGGGGAAAATTATCTAGACAGATTCTCAGATAAAGGCCTCATATCTCAAATACATAAAGAACTTTGTTAAATCTGTAAGAATACTAGTCATTCCCCAATTGATAAATGGTCAAAGGATATGAATAGGCTGTTTTCCAATGAAGAAATCGAAACAATTTATAGTCATATGAAAAAATGCTCTAAATCATTATTGACTAGAGGGCTTATCTTTCTAGTTAGGAATACCCAGGTTCAAATTCTGCTTTGACAGTTAACTAGTTGTACCTCTAGACAAATCATACCCTCTCTCAACTTGTTTTCTTATCCATAAAATGAGGGTAATAGTATCTGTAGTACCTACTTTACAGGGTTCCTGTGAGGCTTAAATAAGATAATCAATGTAAAGTGCCTTGTAAATTTAAAGAACTCTTTGTCAGTAGTTATTATTATGCAGGGTATGGGTTTTCTCCAAGCTCCAGCACTAAGCCTCATAAGCACAAATGGAAGTCAGTCTACATCCTCCTGTGTGACCTCAGGCAAGTCCGTAAACCTCCATGGGCCTCAGTTTCTTCATATGTAAAATGAGAAAGTTGTACTGGATTGCTTGTGAGGCCCCTTCTAGCTCTATGAATCATTATCGAAAGACAGAACCAAAGAATGTCAGAGTTGGAAGGGGACCTCATATCTAGTCCAAACTCCACATATTTTATATTTGAGGAAACTCAGGCTCAGAGATAAAGTAAACTTGTCCAAATCTATGCCAGAAAGTTAGTAGGAGAGCCAAAACTTCAACTCAAGTCTTCTGGACTTCCAAACCAGTGCTTTTCCCATCACTTTAGGAGCAGAAATCCAGCACTGCACTGGAGACTGAGAAGTTGTAAGTAAGCCTCCTCTTCCAGTTGTCCCTCCAGTCCTACCTATTGACTAGCCACAATGTGCCAGGTGCTGTTAAGCTTGGGACTTGACCTTCTAAATCAGAGGATAGTACGTGATCAGAGGAAGCTTGTTTCCTGGGGTGAGAGAGAAGCAAGAGATGATTGAAATTCTGCTATTAAGTGAAGGGAGCAGAGCCAGGAGGTCATTATACACAGTAACTGTAATATTGTACAGTGATCAACTATGAATGACTTAGCTATTCTCAGCAATACGATGATACAAGACAATTCCAAAGAACTCATGATGAAAAATGCTATTCACCTCCTGAGAAAGAACTGATGGAGTCTAAATGCAGATCATAGCATACTTTTTAAAACTTGGTTTTTCTTGCTTTTTTGTCTGTGTTCTCTTTTGCAACATGGTTAATATGGAAATATGTTTTTGCATGACTACACATGTGAAATCTGCATCAGAGTACTTGCCTTCTCAAGGTGGGGGGATAGGAAGGAGGGAGGGAATTAGGAACTCAAAAATTATTTTAAAAATGAATGTTAAAATTGTTGTGACATGTGATTGAGAAAAAATAAAATAAAAACATTCTTTTTAAAAAGAAATTGTGCTATTCTTAGTCCTGTGTGACTTGTTTGAGCAGAAACAGCAGACAGGGCTTTATTCTTAGAGCTCTCAGAAAGCTACAAATCAGCTTTCAATGTTTAGCTGACAGAGTCAGGATCCCCAGAAAATGACCAGGAAACATCAATGGGCCAAAACGAACAAGATGAAATGTAAGAGGGATAAATGCAAAAGACCGATATTTGCATTTTCAAAAAATCACCTTCACAATTACAGAAGTGGAAGAAGCATAGTTCACGGTAAACCGTTCACCTAAAAAGTATCTGGAAGTTTTAACGGACCTACCTCCACGAGAAAGTTAATGCTATCTTAGGCTGCATGAAAAGAATAAGGTGATGATTAGTCCTGCTGGCTGCTCTGTCCTGGTTAGGCTACATCTGGGATACCATGTTCAGTGCTGGGTACTGTATTTTCAGAAGGATATTGACAATGATTCCAGAAACAGGTAGGTGACCAGGATGGTGAGAGGACTGGAGACCATGCTGTAGGAGGATTAGTTGAAGGAAATGCAGATGTTTAGCCTAGGGAAGAGAAGATTTAAGAGTGACATGGCATCTGTCTTCTAGTATCTGAAAGGCTGACATTTAGATGACAAAGGATTTAATTTTTTTTCTGCTTTGGTTCCTGCAAATCTAGGAAACTGCAAAGGAGCAAATTGAGTCCTGATATCTGTAAAAACATCCTAATACAGTTATCCCTTTCACATCATGGGAGTTAGGGGTGTGGTACCACCTTGATCTGGAAAACCTGTGTAAAATTTTTGGCCCTCCCTTCATACTAGAGAAGAAGTCTGAATTTTTTCTTTTTCTTTTATGGGGTATCTTATTGTAAAACTTGGGTACATTTACGGTACTAAAAGCTAAAATATCTTGATATTATACAATGCTGTACATATATTTTCTGCTTGTCTGAGTTTCTAAACTTTTTGTGTCATCTGCTGGCCTTTCCACAAAACTCCCCCAAAATTCCCATTTAATTTCTTATTCTGACCCATGATATAATGAAACCCCGATGGGGAATGTTGTGATGTGGAAGAGATAATTGTAATTACAGCTGTCCAAACAGGAAAGGGACTGCCTAAAAAGGTAGTAGATTTCCTTTCCCTGAGGTTTTCAAGCCCAGGCTCTGAGGACTACTAAACAGGCGTAAAGGGTGTAAAAGGTGACGTTATTTTTCGTGCATATGTTATTTCATGTAGGCAGCTAGTAGCCCAGTGGGTAGAATGCTGTATCTAGTTTTGAAGGACCAAGTTCAAATAAAGCTTAGGCCCTGGGACAATTACTCTGGGCAAATCATTCAACTTCTGTCTGGCTCAGTTTTCTCATCTGTAAAATGGGGATGATTACAATAGCACTTGCCTCACAGGGTTGTTGTGGGGAGCAAATGAGATATTTGTAAATAATTTTGCTTAAATGATTATTTAAAACTTAAAACACTATGTGAATGCTAACTATGAGCTATTATTCAGATAGATTGGCCTAGTTGGTCCCTGGAACCCCTTCCAATTCTGCAATTCTGTAAATGACTTGGGAAGTTTATTGATCAAGACCATCCTTAGGTAGAATAGGTAGTCACCTATTTGCAAGGGCAAATACAGGGGGCCCTACAGGGGCCCCAGAAGGTCACATTCCTCCCTTCATAATAATTTTCCCCACAAGACCCTTGACACCTGAAATTCCTCTATCAGGAGAAGAAGGCTTTCCACAAATATTGTTAATGTTTGAACTGCAATTCCTGCATTGAGTTAAATTCCTATCAAGGTGTAAATGACTGATAGCAGATTTTTTTTCCCTTGGAGAAGGCTTTGAGAAGGTAGAGGGCACTGAGCCACTGAAGAGTGAGGAAGAAGACTGAGGAAGAAGAAAGGAGAGTGCATCAAAGAGACCATAAAAAAGGGAAAAGGACTGACACGTACAAAAATATTGATAGCAGCTCTTTCTGTGGTGGCAAAGAATTGGAAATTGAGGGGATGCCCATCAACTGGGGAATGGCTGAACAAGTTGTGGTATATGAATGTAATACTATTGTGCTATAAGAAATGATGAGGAGGTAGATTTCAGGAAAACCTGGAAATATTTACATGAACTGATGCAAAGTGAAGTGAGCAGAACCAGGAGGACACTGTACACAGTAACAGCAACATTGTTTGATGATCAACTATGATAAACTTAGCTCTTCTCAGCAATACAACAATCCAAGGCAATTCCAAAGGATTCATGACAGAAAATGCTCTCCATATCCAGAGAAAGAACTGATGCAGTTTGAATGCAGATGGAAGCATACTATTTTCACTTCATTTTTTTTGTGGTTTTCTCTTTTTGGTTTGTTTCTTCTCTCACAGCATGACTAATATAGAAATATGTTTTACATGATGGAACATATATAACCTATATAAAATTGCTTACCATTTTAGAGAGCGGGAAGAGAGAACTGGGAGGGAGGGAGAAAATTTTTAAAAAATGAATGTTAAAAATTGTCTTTACATGTAATTGGAAAAAATAAAATACTATTTAAAAAAAGAAAAAAAGAGAAGAATGCAGAGAAGAAGGAAGGGTATGGAAAGCAGAGGCTTGAGGGTATCTGAGTTTATTTTCATCTACTTTAAATCTTACCTAGAGCTAATCCCTGCTTGCAATAGACTCATAGCTCCATTGAGGAAACACATATACCTCTCCAGGAAGACAGCCTCTCTGATCCACATTAATGTGTACTCTAGGTCTCTTTCTAGTGGGTGCTTACGGTGCAAATGGGGTCACTGAATGACTGGAATGGGACGTTTTCCCTGAGAATCTCCTTTATCATAGGACCCCTCCTTTTCCCTATGTCCAGAATCAGATTTCCACAGCTCCCTAGGCAGTCCTAGACTGCGAGAGGATTTCTACGAGCCATCAGAATTTTCATTATCATAAAGAATCAATTGAGGATGTAAGGCACTGTACTAAGTACTTGGGATGTATTCCTCTATGTACCCTTTCCTGGTGCCTAAGACATAGCTGTGTCCTTGGATAGGGAAAAGGGGAACTTCACCTTAGTTCTGTCTGTTTGCTCAGTGCCTAATTGGATTCATGGGATAACATTCTTTCCTGACCACAGTAGAAAAACATGGGCTTGGAAACCTACAGTTAAAGTAGACCCACAAAGGATTTGTAATTTAACCCTAATTAGATGCAGTGGCTGCTGCTCAGCGTTGCTCTGCTGGCCTTATGGCTTTTGCTAGTTGCTGCCATGAATAGTTTCACTAGGCATAAGCTTGAAGAGCTTCCATCTGCTTCCAGCTTCTGGTTTCAGATGGGGTCATTGGCCAAGCTCTTCCTCAGAAGAATGGACTCTGCCATGCTCTTTAAAGTGCCAAAGCTTTCCAGAACTTATAGCATACAGAAACCCTTACCATCCTCAGCCATTGAATTGGGGGGAAAATCTCAGAAAAACAACACTTTTCGGTTTTTCTTTTATGAAACATGTATCCTTACGTGTCTGCTTCTTTCAGAGGCTGGACAAGAACAGACCCACTCTAAGAATTAGGAAATCTGAATTCTATTCCTGCCTCTGCTACAAACCAGCTAGGTGACATCGGGTCCTCTCTGGGATTTTCTCATATGTAAAACTAAGGGGTCAGACCAGATGGCCTTGAAGGTCATTTCAAACTCCAAAATTCTGAATAATCACTCTGCAAATATTGTAAATGATTTCTGCTCAGGTATGCACTAGACCAGATGACCTTTGAAATCTCTTCCCACTCTGAGATTCTGGGGTTCCAGGTGGGCCTCTGAGGCCAAATTACCTCATAGCTATGTCTTTAAGTCCTATTTGTGCTTTGCTCCTCAAAAGCTCATTGGAACTTCCTTGCTCACCACCCAGCATGCTTTTCTGCCTATGGGCTCTCTATCTAGAATGCTGTCCTCTGCCCCATTCCTAGCACATCATACCCATAACTTGCTTGATTCTTCCGTGATGCCTCCTCTCACCCTCCACTTCCCCTCCACCTGTCAACCCCTGCTTCTATACTAATTTCTAGCTGACCTTAGATGAGTTGCTCCAACTCTCTGTGCCTCAGTTTACTCACCTGCAAAAAGGGTGATAATGTTTACCTACTTAAGTATTGTTCTAAGGATCAAATAACAATATATACGTGTACACCCTCACTTGCGGCACTTTGGAATGACTTGTACATGTCTGACTTCTTGCCCAGACTCAGCTTTAAGGAAAAGGACCTTGTCTTGTACCTCATTGTACCCCCTACAGGGTCAAGCATACTGTCTTTGCTCAGTGCGGGAGCAAAATAGATGTTGAATGCATTTTTCCAGAGAAAAGCTTACTGGAATCCTGCTAATTTGTTTCATTTGGGCAATCAACCTCTCTCATTTAAATTGGGCAATTAGAAGCAAAGTACCAACTCTCCTGGATCCTCTCTTGCCTGCCCCTGGCACCCTTCCAACCCCACAAAAGCACAGACCTCATCTCTGTTTCCTTACCCTCACTGTGGGACGGTTTCAGACCCTGCATTCAAACATTCATACACACCTCGTATGCGGATCTAAATAATTAGCTTGGCTCCATCCTTAGGGTTTACAACCCAGATTTAAATGCAAATGAAAACACTTCAGGTTAACCCGTGGGGTCCACAAATAATCCGTCAGCACTTCAGTTGGAGAAAACCAAAGTCTGGACTCCTAGGGATTAACAAATCAACAGCATTGCAAGGGAAAAAATAAACAATAGCAGCAGTAATCAGATTCGGAGCTTCTGTGTTCTTTGCATAAATTCCTTACCTTCCTCTGGGGATCTTAAGGCACATAAAAGAGATGAAATAGAGAAGTGGGAAGAGTGCTGGAGTTGGGAGACCCGGATTCAAATTCTAGTTCTCATTTAGCCACTAACTAGTTAAGTAATCTTGAGAGATCTCTTCATTTGTCTGGGCTGGTTTCCTTATGTGTGAGAAGGATAAATTCGATCTGGGGCAGTCTGCTGAAGCCTACTTCTCAGAATATTGTAATTAAATGTATAAAGTTAAATATATAGGATTACAAAGGAAACCAATTATATTGAAATAGTTATCTATATCTAGCTATCCATCTATCTAAATTAAAAAAAAAAGTTCATGAACTCCAGGTTAAGCGTCCCTGGACTACATGGTCCGTCTCTAAAGAGAGCTCCTTTTGGAAGACAGGACCTCTGTCTGATAACAGAGATGCTGAAGCTCCCACATCACTCCCCATGAAGCCATCTCTGAGAGCCTATCAACAGTTTGATAACTTTACAGTTAGGGGGCTCAAAACCAAGGGGAAGGAATATGACTGGAGCAACATGGCTGGAGGGAGCAGGTTAGACAACAAGGGACTTTTTAGGCTCTGCAAAAATTCTCCAATAGATAGTCAAGTGCAGACAAAAAGTCCTAGTGATGGCTCTGGGGTCTGCTTTTACTGGTAGCTTAAAAAATACCTAGGCTTTAAGCCTTCAAGGGCAGCTTCAGATAGATGTCTTATGTTTTTATCCTGAAGAATTGTTCTTATTTCTTTTTAATTGTGTTGAAATGAAGACAACCTGTACTTTACTATGGGGAGATGGCTGCATGCTTTACTATGGGGAGCTGCTAAAATTTCTTGTGAAATTAAGAACTCTTTTTTTCCTCCCAGAAGTCCTTTTCTCCTGCTAAACACTTTATATTTGGGATTTTAAAAGGAAAAAAAAAGAAAAAGAAAACACACCTTTTATATCACTTGGCCAAATTCATTATGCTGTCACACAATTATAATTACTTCAAGTTAAACAATTAAAAGTTTTACTATTCTTTTGCAATTCAGTTATAAGGAGAAAATAGAGCAGACTGATGTGGGTTTGGAAATAAGGTTCCTTTGGGTGTGAAAGCTGCTGTCAGGCCTCCAGTTGATAGCCACCACTGTGATTCTCTATTGTAGAAACATGACAACTGATTGCTAAGGCAACAAAGAAAGAGAGGCTGGGAGGGAGAGGGCCAGGGAGGGAGGGAGGGGGAAAGCTGACTCTCGCTCAGGGTATGTGTGTAAGAATTGGCTGTGTGGCCAAGTCCTTATTTTCACTGGATAATTTTTTCCTAAATGAACCCAAGCCCTGCTACAGAAATGTCAAGCATTTTCCTAGTGTCTTTCCAGGTAGAATCAGTCAATTTGCCATTCTGAGAAAGCACTTAGACCCCAAACTTTGGGAGCAGATGTCAACGTTTCTTGGACCTGCCTGGTTTTATTAAAGGTGCAGGTGTCTGGCTGGCGTGAGGAAAAGTGCCGGGGCAAATAACTGGCATCCGTGGTAAGCCTAACAACTCGTCATTTCCCCCAAAACACATTAATGAAGGAGACTTGGGGAAAGATGAGACATAAATTTAAAAAATACATATTTCTTAATCAAAATTAGGTGTGAATTCCAGTCATAAACAGAGACTAATAATCCCAAACCGCGGACGTTACTTCATTCTCATGTGTAATGTGAGTATCTGCCAGATATAGCATTTTGGGCCAGAAATACTGTGTCGTTGTTTCACAGGTATAAAGCTATCCTGCCCTGCCTACTTCCCTCTTTCCCCTAATCCCTCATTATTCTGCCTTTACACTTATAGGCTTCTGCTACCTTGAGCAATGGCTCATGGGAGTGCCCAGTACACAGTGCCCTTTGCACTGGCTGACCCCCATGCTTAGGATACTTTCTTTTTTCAAATCTTGCCCTAGAAAAACAGGCGCTGAGAAGGCTCGGTGAAAAACTTCCAGCAGACAATTAGGCAGCCTCCTTGGGCCAGTACTCCTAGTCAAACTGCACCTTAAAAAACAACATCAAAAACAAAAATATATCACTTTTTTCTGGGCCTCAGTTTCCTGATCTGTAAAACGAGAGAGCTGAATTAAATGACTTGTATGTTTCCTTCAAGACTCCATGAAGCTTTCAAAGAACACTTTAAAACCTTCCAGGAAGACTGAACCCCTTCCCCAATTTGTCTTCCTCATGGATAGAAAATGATAGATAGAAAACTACTTGGGGTGAGTGAGTGAAACATGCAGGAAATCTGGATTCTGCCCCAAATCATTCACACATGAGACCTAGAATAGAGGGGACCCTAAAGATATTCTGTTCCAACCCCATTTTACAGATCAGTAAATAGAAGCTGAGAGAGGAAAGTGATTTGTTTCAAGAGCAGGGTTTCAATAGCAGGGTCTGATTCAAACTCAGTTCTTCTGATTCCAGTTGTTCTTTTCATGACATTATTCAGTTAGTCAATAAATTATTTTATTTAAACACCTACTATATTTATTAAGCACCTACTATATGCCAGGCACTGTGCTAAGCTCTGGGAATACAAAAAGAGGCAAAAGACAGTGCCTGCCCTCAAGGAGCTTACAATCTAATGGAGGAGACCATAAGCCATACACAGGTTAAATAAGAAATAAGTAAGAGAGGAAAGGTCTTAGAATGGAGAAGGGATGGGAAAGGCTTCCTATGGAAGAGAGAATTTTAATTGGGGCTTGAAAGAAGCCAGGGAAGCCTGAAGGTTGACATGAGGAGTGAGTGTGTCACAGGCATGGGAGACAGCCAGAGAAAATGGCAATAGTTTAGAAGGCTAAAAGAAAACACAAAAGGACACAGGCAGTTTTCATTTCCAAGTGGAAATGCAGAATTTTAGCCCTTCCTCATTCTTGTCAAAAAATGAAACCAAAAAAAATCTCGCTTTCTTAAAAAGTGGAGCCATCACCTAATGAAAAAAATGATGCATCTGATACACCTCCACCCACTGTTTGGTAATCCCACCTGCTTCTCAGGTGCTCCCTTGTGCCTGATTATTCATGAATTGTTAATGAGCTGGACAGTGAGGACAGAAAAAGCGGACCAGACTGACTGCTTGTAAACTCCGGATAGGCTTTATTGAGGTCACCCACCGTCCACTTTCTCTCTGGGGCATAAATTGTGTTATCGTCCGAGGCTCCATCCCACTCTGCAATGCCTGCTCAGGTCCCCAAATCAGTCTTCTCTTGGCATTTTCTCTTGGTGTTTAAGGGTTCATCCTGGGACAGGTCATTTACTTTTGGGGGCCCTCAATTTCCTCACCTAGAAAATAATGGGATTGAATGAAATAATTCTAAAGTACCTTACAACTCTGTGGGAGTTTAAGGACACTTAATGACTCTGTAAAGGAACTAATCTAATGACCTGGAAATCCTCATAGGCCTTCCTTAGGAGGTATCATGATGTAGTGGTCAGGGTACTGAACTTGGGGATGGTAAAATCGGGGTTCAATTCCCAATTCTGACACTTAGTAACTACATTATTGTATGTCCTTGGCCGTTGAATGTCTTTTTTCTCATCTGTAAAGAAGGATTAACTGTCACAGTGATTTTTCCAAGGCATTAGTCTGACCACTTTACCCCTACCACTCAAACTCCAGTAGCTCCCTCCTTGAGGAACAAACATCAATGGTGCTGTTCAGCATTTAAAGCTCTGGATAATCCTGGTTCTCTTTATCTTCCAGTCTTCTTCTTCTTCTTTTTTTTTTTTTAAGGCAATTGGAGTTAAGTGACTTGCCCAGAGTCACACAGCTAGTAAGTGTCAAGTGTTTGGTCTGAGGCTGGAATTTGAACTCAGGTCCTCCTGACTTCAGGGCCAGTACTCTAACCCCTATGCCACCTAGCTGCCCCAAGTGTTTTGTTTTGTTTTTGTTTTTTTTTGGTGAGGTAATTGGGGTTAAGTGACTTGCCCAGAGTCACACAGCTAGTGAGTGTTATTGTTATGTGTCTGAGGCTGGATTTGAACTCGGGTTCTCCTGACTCCAAGGCTAGAGCTCTACCCACTGCACCACCTAGCTGCCCCTATCTTCCAATCTTCTTATACTTTACTTCCTTCCACATACCCCATAATCCAGCCACACTGGCTACATTACCATTCCTCACACACAAAATTCCATCTCTCATCTCTTACTGGCTGTCCCCATACTTTGAATGCTTTCACTCCTTCAAGTTGACCTCTTAGAACCTTAGCTCAAACATGGGGCTCCAGCTACTAGAACTGCCTTCCCCGCTAGAGTTATTTTATAGCTACTCTGTACGTATCTTACATACCTAATAACATCAATGATGTCTCCCCTATTAGAATGTAAGCACTTTGAGGGCAGGCCCTGTTTAACTCATGCTCCATATTCCCATAGTTTAGCACCATGCCTGATAAATAGTGAGCTTAATGAATGTTTGTTGATTGATTATTGTTGTGAGGTACAAATGAGACGTCTGTAAAATATTTTATTTGTTTTAAGGAACTGTACATGTCAGTCATTATTTTAGGAGTGCTCTGAGATTCCACTCTGCTGACTATATACTTCCAGCTTTCTATCTCCCCATAAATCAGTCTCCTCTCCTTTTTGGGCACATGTTTCTTTGTGCAAATGTAAAAGTTTCCTTAATTCTAATTAGCAAGGTACAGTTCTCAATTGGCACCCTTTTTTGACACATGAGTATGACTCTAACAGTCTAATTAAGAAGATCCTAACAGCAGCTAGGTATTTTTAGGCACCCAGACTAGAGAGTTTCAAGATGAGCTCCTCCCTCCCGGATTTTCCAGTCCCTCCTTCTGGCCTGTCCTCCATCTGGCAGATAGCCAGGGTGCAAAGAGATTTAGATCCACAGCCTGGAGACAAGTTCTAGCTCAGGCTTTGCCACTTACCAGCTATGTGAACTTGTACAAGTCATTTAAATCTCCCAGAGAGCTTTTGTTTCTTCATCTGCTCAGTAGGGACCAGAATATTTGGCCTATCTCAGGCGGATTGTGAGGTTCACGTGAAACTAAGACCATGAATGTTGTATAATTTTGGGGGTACAAAATAAGGAGAAAAGTAAGACTAGAGAAAATCACCAACAAAGAAAAAGCAACATAGCATACTGGAAAAAGCGATGGAACTGGATGATTTTGGTTTAAAACCAATCCTCCTTATTGGCTATGTGACCATGGACAAGGCTTGTCAAGGCTTCCAGTGTCTTCGTCAGAAGGCAAGACTAGAAAATCTCTACGGTTCTTGCCTGCTAAAGATACTTTGAATATTACAAAATTGCCAGCAATCAGACCTATCCAAAAGTGGATTGGGTGACCTCAAAAGGAAGTGAGTTTCCTATCCCTGGAGGTTTTCAATGGTTTGATGACCACTTGCTTGGAACGTTGTAAGGAAGGTAATTGTTCCAGTTTGCCATGGACTAGATCTGAGGTATCAAACATGCTACACTCTTGAGTGCTGCCCCAACATTAAAATAAATTGGGAAATAGTTAACAAAATAAATGAAATTACGATAGAACATAGATAATGTTATCACATGGTTTTCTAAGTCAATATGCAGCCCAAGGGAGCCTTATGTTTGGTTTAGTGACCCTGATTCTCTTTCATTTTGACTCCACAGGATTAAATGACCTCTGAATCCCTTCAATTATGAGATGCTGTGAGCTCATGATTAAATCTCCCCCATGACTGCTATTATCATGATTATATCTTACATGCTGCCTTTCTAAATTTGCAACAAAGACTTATCATTTTTTTATAATAAATAAAACATCAGAGTGCATATTTTTGATTATTCCCCACCCCCAACTCTACCTCCATATCAAGCTGCCTGATTTACACACATTACTTAGATTTGCCCAATGATTTGCTTTCTCGGTTTCCCACTTAACCCTGTGGGGTCATTTGCCAAACAGTTTCCTTCTTGTTTTTAATCCTAGGGTAAATGGGGAGGAATTAATGAATACAGGGTAAGTTCGAAGCAGAGATGAGCTGGAGACATGTGGAGAAAGGCAATTGTTTAATTTTCATTATGAGCATTTACACCTTGGAAATCGGCAAAAGTTACAACCAGAGCTTTGTTTGTTGCTTTTTTGATTGTTTAGATTTAAAGGGAGAAAATGTTACTAATGCAGATTAAATTTAAAAATGTGTTGTTTGTACATTTTTTTTTCAGAGACAGATGTTAACTATCCATAGGCCACCGCTGGTTAGAGGGCTCATACTGTAGCCTTGACTCCCCTACATTTTATAAATATCGTTCTCTAAAGGTAGGAGAATCAGAAGCAAAGGTCCACCTTGCGTCAAGCCTCTTGGTGCCTTCCTTCTGCCGATAATTTCCAATTCACTCTGTATAGAGTTTGTTTGTTCGTAGTTGCCTACATCTTATCTCCCTCAGTTGATAGTCAGCCCGTTGAGGGCAGAAACCGTCTCTTCCTTTCTTTGTATCCCCAGCATTTGGCAAAGTGCCTGACACATAGCAGACACTTAATACGTGTTTATTGACTGGTAGTATACATGCCATATTCCTCCTTTTCTCTCCCCCACCCATTACTTTGTGAATCCCTTAAAGATTTGGACTTTGCCATTTTTTGTCTCCCCTGGACATAGCAGAGTGCCTTGAATGTATTAAATACTAAAAAGTGTGTTGAATGGATCTTGTTAAAATTAAAATGTTTAAAAAATGATAAATGCCTATTCAAAGCATTACTTTTATCTTCACAATGTTAAATCACCTGTCAAGGCAACAGGACTATATACTCTATACATTTTGGGCAAAATGCTGGTGGTCCTTTTTTTTTTTTTTAAGGCAATTGGGGCAAGTGAAGTGACTTGCCCAGGGTCACACAGCTAGTAAGTGTAAAGTGTTTGGTCTGAGGCTGGATTTGAACTCAGGTCCTCCTGACTTCAGTGCCAGTGCTCTATCCACTGCAAAATACTGATCTTCTTTCAGGAATTCCAAGGCTACCCCTTTTTGTCCCATACTAATGGCATCTGAGTTTGCTGATTTGGCCCCTGTAGAGTAGGGCCAAGATGTCTTTAAATATTTGAAACAAAAACAAATGTAAAAAATTGTTTTTATATGTAGTTAGGGAAAAAGTGAAATATTATTAAAAAAGATAAATATTTGAGGCAGGAATAGGTGGCATGGTGGATGGAGTGCTTGACCTGGGGTTAGAAAGACCTGAGGTCACTTGTTGGGCAGTGGTTTAGTGTAGATGACCTCTGCAGTCTCCCTCTACTCTGGGATTTTGTAATTCCTCCATTTTGACCTAGACCTGAGCAGTCCTTTGGCAGCTTCACAGATTAGGAAACTGACGCTGATCCTAAGTTTCTTGACTTACTTTGGTCACTGGATTATTCACCTCACTACCATAGGACAGATTGTCTTTCCCAGTTAGAGCCTATGAAATCCAGCTCCCTGCTCCACCTCCCCATTAAAGAGAAGCAATGTAAAAATATAGGTTTAGAGGCAGAGAACCTGTGTTCAGACTCCAGCTCTCACACCACCTCTTTGGGCCTCAGTGTCCTCATCTGTCAAATGAGAGGTTAGATCGATGATCTACAAGGTCCTGTACAGCCTTAAATCTTGTGATCCTCTCATTCAGGATCTGGGTGTTACCAACAAGTTTGGGGAACTGTACCTGTGATTTCACTGATGTAGGGAATCCCCTCTCCTTTTTTGCAGCTTAGAGTCTTAGAAAGTTGCCTAGAGCCCTGAGGGGTGAAGTCACTTGTATGTCAGAGGCAGGATTTGAACTCACCTGTCTCTGACTTCAAGGCCCGCTCTCTACTACACCACACTACCATCAAGTAGGCATTTAATGAATGTTTGTTGAGTGGAATTGTATTAGTACTCATTGAGAAATTAGTATCTGGTTTGTTTTCTCTTGCTGTGTGAATGATAACATCACACGGGGGAAAGGGTTCCCTTAGAGGAGTACTTTGGTGATTTAAAAAAAAATAGTGGAGTATTGTGCTTAAAAAAAAGAAATCTACACACTGGTGGGGTTAGTTATTATAATCCCTTAAAATGGACCATCTAGTCTAAAGAAGCTTAGCCTAAGGTTCACAACTTTTTTTTTTAAAGATCGATACAGCTATGTAAATGTATGTATGTGTGAATACATATGTGTGTGTGTGTGTATGTGTGTAAAACTAGGGGTGTGGAACCTGTGGTCTTGAGACCACACATGGACTTCTAGGTTCTTGGGTGAGGCCTTTTGACTGAGTCCAAGTTTTATAGAACAAATCCTTTTATTAAGGGACTTTGTTCTGTGAAGTTTGGATTCAAAGAGTTGCATTTGAGGACCTAGAGGGCCACAGGTTCCCCACCAGTGGTATAAAACTATTTCAATATAATTAGTTTCCTTTATAAGCCTTTAGAGCAAAAATTCTTAACTTAGGTTCCATGAACTTAAAAAATATTGTAATAACTATTTCAATATAATTATATCCTTTGATTTTCTATGTATTTTTATTTTCAGCTTTTAAAAACTTTATTCTGAGAAAGGGGTCCCTATGCTTCGCCAGACTATTTCCAAAGGGACTCATGACATAAAAAAAGTTAAGAATCCCCTTTTTTTAAGAGGCTATTTAATTTGTCTACTTTCCATAGTTTCCCTGGAATACAAGCAATGATCATTAAAAACCAATCTGGGGGATTGAGCTTCTAGCCAAGACTTCAGGGTTGTGACCCATCATTCACAGGCCTGGGCAATATTAATAAGATGGGAGAGGCTCTAAGTGGGATCAGGCTGGCTCATTGGGAACCAGTAGTTGTGGAGAAATCTGGCGAGGTAATTTGAAAATCATCCTTTGGGGGTCATATATTTTAACGTCAAGATCTTAATACATGAGAAGGTTTGTTTAATAAGGAACAGGCATGGGAGACGCTGGATTCCACCGAGCTAAGGAAAATTGTTCACTTTGCCAACTAAACCAAATTTGTGTACGAAACGCTCGGTGTGGTTCTGGGGCTGTGTGTGTTGGGTCCAGAAGAAAGCATGTGACAGCTTTACTGCTTGGTTTGGGTGTGTGGAATTGGCAATGGAAGGGGAGGAGGGATGCTTGCTTCTGCTTTCACTCAGCTTGATTTATTTTAATTTCCCTCCATAATTATTAAGAACCTCATGTGAACATTTTAGAAATTCTGGGAGTGTCCTGGGGCTCAAGGCTGCAGAATATGAAAACCTTTGAAGACCGAACAGGGAATCCTGCCCTCCATCCTACTCTCCCCAAGCAATTATTTGTTCTTTGGGGTGTGTCCCCATGAGGGATGAGCTCCCAGCTACGGCTGTGAGGGAGCAGGCAAGCCCTGGGTAGTTAGGGTAAAAATAGACCAAACCAGATTGTGTTTGTGTTGGCGAGGAGAACAGGAAAACCTCCGAGATGGCATGAAAGGATGGCAGTAATGGAATGTGAACAGAATTCTCATCCCCATGTCTAATTACAAAGTAGAGTAATTCACTTAAAATAACATTCATCAGATCTTAAGGATAAAAGTTACAACCCAACCAAAAGCCACTATCTTGACCCTTGAAGGCCAAGTGGGAAGCAATTTCCAATAGCAATCCCAACCTCAAGACACCTCCAAAGTAGACGCACGGCAAAGATGTGTGTCTGTCTCTTTGTCTCTACTTTTAGCATTCTATGAGAAATGAATCAGGCCGTTTCTCTGTTGCTATTATATCAAATTTATGCCCCAAGTATTTTCAGGTAGGAATTCAATGACCTTTTTATGGAGTTAGAAAGGTGTCAGCCTGAGGACAGTGCTTTGTAGCCATTTTATGGATACCCTAATTCTTAACTGATTGTAGGCAAGTGTTGCTGGGCACATAGGATTGAGGCTACAA
Source organism: Vombatus ursinus (assembly GCF_900497805.2). Lineage (NCBI taxonomy): Eukaryota > Metazoa > Chordata > Mammalia > Diprotodontia > Vombatidae > Vombatus > Vombatus ursinus. The sequence continues at coordinate 1,367 of NW_020946392.1, read as the reverse complement.
TACTTAACCTCATTCAAAATGGCCACACTCAAGTTCCTTGTCTCCCCAAGATTTCTGAGTGGGTGGAGGGTTTCGCCAGTGACAAGAGAGCTCTAGTGACTTAATGACCATATTTAGATTTATGAGGGATCAGTATGCAGAGAATGGTGACCAGCTGTTCTCTATTTCCACCAAGGGCCAAATAAGCAGTAATGGGCTTAAGATGCAGCATGAGTGATTTCAGATAAAAATAAGAGAGGTGGCTCCCATGCATATATTAAATTCATATAGAACTACTTGAAAAAGCTGAGATAACTTTGTACAGTGGCCAAAGATTACTGATATCAAATGAGACATTAAAAAGAGAAATGTATGCTTGCCAAGGGTGTCGGTCACTGTCATGAGGGATGCTCGGCCCAGAGTCCAAGTTGAAGGATTCCCTAAAGATAATAGACAATAAATAGATAATTCCCTTAAGATAATAAACTTTTTTCAGATGCTCCTGTTTGCCGATGACACTATGTTGATTTCTTCATGGTCCCAAATGCTCCAGAACCTCCTAAACAAGAATCATTATTGCTCAAGGATCCAGCCTATCTATAGAGGAAAAACCAAGCAGATGAAGAATGACTATTGTTCAGAGTATGATATATAGTGAGATCAGGGATTTTTACCCTGGAATTCATGGATCCTAAAGGGTCTGCGGATAGATGTTAGTTGAGCTGATTAACTTGAATAGGAAAAAAAGGCATCTTTATAGTCACTAACCTCTAACTGAAATTTAACATTTCCTTCAATTATTTAAATTTATTATTCTGAAAAAGGGTCTATAGCCTTCACCAGACTACCAAAGGGTCCATAACACAGTAAAGAGTTAAGAGCCCCAGAAGTAGATGGACAGCACACAGAGCTTGATTAGTGTGCATGCATGTAGGAATGTATATGCATCGATCCAAAATTAGATCCTGCAAATGGATAATGAACTGGGTCCAGAATTGAAGTGCAGGAGAGCAAACAGGATGACTTCAGAAACATTGAAGAATTTTTTTTTTATGACCCCAAGCTTCTTCCTGAAACAAAGTCCCATCTTCTAAACACCAGTATTGTCCCGGTAACATGTGGTTGTGAGTCATGACATATTATAGTCTCTGAAGAATTGATATTAAGCTTAAATCAAGAGGTAATGAAGAGGTGCATGATGGGTATGAGTAAGCTGCAAGACATCACAAGCAAGAAAATGTGTAGAGAAACCATGTGAAGATGCTATCAGAGAAACATATGACTAGAAACAAAAAGATAGACTGGTCATGTAGGAAGAGTAAGGGATAACCAATGGACCGCCTATGTTCCTATGGTACCCACATCACGTCAAAAGAATGGGCAAAAGG
>NW_020946391.1:0-32500 GCF_900497805.2 Vombatus ursinus | reverse complement strand
AAATTCCAGCTCTCTTCTTAATGGGGAAACCTTCATCAGTGGTGATAGAGAAAGCTTTCCATTCAATTAGAGCAGAAAAAGTAAGTCCCTGCAATCCTTGTTTTCTCTGCTTCTCTTAGCAATCCTGTGACATCTGGAGGCATATCTCCACACAGTAGACTGATTAAATGAACACTTGCCCCCTCTCCAACCCCTCCTCCTCCCTGCAAGAAGAGAGAAAGAATTCAACGAGCATAATCCTCACTTATCCAAACACTATTTGCCCTTCTTGCAGTTGGTTTCTCACTGATGTTAATCTGAGGACAGACAGTCTGAACAGCAATACCTCCTTTTGGGTTTCCCTGAAATGAATTTTCTTCTAGACAAGTGGTCTCTGTACCAAGAACCTTAAGGAGGAACCTTTGCACCAGGCGAAAGTGGCAGTAGGGATGAGGGTTTCACTTGATTATGAAGTTGTGGGGGAAGCAGGGCCCAGGCCTACTGTTGGCACTCTCTCTGGCCACCAGACAGTAACTCCTCACAAGTTACAGGCTTTGCTGTGAGTACAAGTTGACTCAATAATTCTCTCCCACTGACAATCTAATTCTTCATTTATGGATCTCTCTCTGACATTCTGAATTGGCATGTTCCACTCGGCACAGCCTCTACTGAGTCTCTGGGGCCTGGGGCTGATCATGGCGAGAAAACTCACTTATTAGAGCCCTGGAAAAAACTACCAAACCCAAAATAGATTTCTAGGTTGAAAAGAGCTTTGGGAGGGGAGCAAACCTGGACAGAACTTGTACCTTTTAAAAGGAAAAAACAAGAGATGATAGGGAGAGTTTTTCTCTCAACTCCCTCATTTACTTTACTATTGAAAAAGAGATCTGACCTCATATCCTCTGTCACCTTCTGAGTTTCCTCGCTCCTCTTGCCTCAAAATTGTTTCCGTGTGGTGACTTGGATAGATGGCACTGCAGGTGTGTGTCAGATAACATCCATATTGTGCTGGTATAACCAAAGAACTTGCACATCCATTATTACTGCATTAGATAATTACCATAACCTTATTTAGCAGGTAGGGAGGCAGCTAGGTGGCTCAGTGGATAGATTACTCAGCCTGAAATCAGGAAGATTCACCATTACTTCTTCTAATCTTTACCTCTAATCACCACTCTGAAACATTCACCTTCTAATCAGAACTGCCTTTTTATTATTCCATGAAAACACCATACCTCTTCCTCCTTTTCTCGTTCCCTCTTTTATCTCTCCCTTTCTTTTCTTTTCTCTTTCTTCCTTTCTTTCTCCCTCTCTTTGTTTTTTACCTTTCTTCTTTCCTTACTCCCTCTCTTCCCCTCTTCCTCCTTCCCTCTCTTCCTTCCTCCCTTTCTCCTCTCTTTTCTTCTTATCCCTCCCTTTCTTTTCTTCTCTCTTTCTTTCTCCCTCTCTTTCTTTTTTACCTTCTTTCTTCCCTTTCTCCCTTCCCCTCTTCCTCCCTTTTTTCCTTCCTCCCTCTCTTCCTTTTTTCCTTTCTCCCTCCCTTCCTCCCTCTCTTCCTTTCTTTCTTCCTCTCCCTCTTTTCCTTCTTCCCTTCCTTCCTTCCTATCCAGATCTTGCCCATGACTTAGAGCTTAAGAACTCCTGTCTTTGTAGGATTCTTTCCTTTCCCTGGGAGTAAAGGACCAGTGGTAAATGTTGCCAAACATGGAGTTCATTTAGATGTAATGCCCAAGAGGCTCATTCTGAATCAGTCATTTTTAACAGAATTCCAATGTCTCTACTCATTCCCTCCTGGCCTCCTTTTATGACTGGAGGAAAAAGTTTCTTAATTCTTCCATGTGCCATTTCATGGGGCTTCAAGGAGAATGAAAATGATGAACACACTGCAGTTCTTGTGGAATAAATAGTTCTTACACAGCCAAACTAAAGCGAAGTGCTTTGCAATATGGATTTTCTCCTCCAAGTTATTAGAATAAATTCGGTCAGCACATTCAGCTCCCATCCTCTGTGATGCATTAAGTTAACACAACACTTCTCTCCTCATTTAAAATTTTGGATGGAATCTTGAGTTTGTCTTGGCAAGTTGGGCAGAGGGAGGTGGGGGCACGGGGAGAGTAATTTGTGGATTTGTTTTGTTCAAGTGAGATGATCAATTTCAATTCCTATGTTGAGTCAGAGGCTGGCCCTGGCAGAAGAAGGGATCTAAATTGGATATTGAAGCCACTGGACCTTTAGTAGTAATAGTAATAATTATCATTAGAGTAGGGAGTTGGTCAGAGAACCCTTAATCAATTGAATTTCCCTTCCCCAATCCACTTCATGAACTTAAAGAGCATGACATCAAAAAGTGGCATTTCTCTTAGAACTGAACCCTAGCTTATGCACCCTAGCTCAGTGCTAAAGGATATATACTCTGAAACTAAAATAGCAATTCTGATTAGTCTCCATGTGTCCCCATGATTAAGAGATTGTGTCATTACACTGGTGATGGAGTCAGAAACAATCTTTTCCTTTGGTAGTCTATAACAGAGGTAGAAAAGACTTTATCAACTCCCTTTGGGCCCGGCCTCTTTTTGGATGAATGAGAGATGGGTAAAAGGTGTGTGTGTGTATGTGTGTGTGTATGTATATGCGTGTATTTATGTGTATAGAATTCATTTATTAAGTACCTACTATTTGCCAAGTGCTGTGTTAAGCACTTTACAAATATTATCTCATTTGTTTCTTACAACAACTCTGGAAGGTAGGTGCTATTATTATCCCCATCTTACAATTGAGGAAACTGAGGCAGAGCAAAGTTAAGTGACTTACTTCAGGTCTTCCTGACTCCAGGCCCAGCACTCTATCTACTCTATCCACTGCTCTGCCTAGTAATTTTCATACCTTCTCTCCTCTCCCATTGGCAAAGGTGGTAACAATAACATGGCAGCAAAAACATGGGCCTGCCTAGGAGAACTTTAGCCACTTGCTTCTGAATGCCAAGGTAAATGTAAGATATCCATTCAACATTCCCACAGAGGGCCTTCACCTTTCAGTGGGTGAGGGGAGAAATATAATGATTACAATGAGCTAAATGAGATATTTCATATTTTTGTACTTTTCATGTATTCTTATGAGTGTTTAATATTTTCAGTGGTCAAGGAAATAAACTGCCATCCTGTCCCTATAATGTACAATGTTTACCTTTTCTAAAAGGGACCCTGTTAGTCCCTTTTGAAAGAGATCTTATGCACTAACCATATCTAAGTCTTGTGTTAGAGATTTTCCCTGGAGTCACTGAGGTGGGAGGCGACAAGCCTCCAGAGGGAGAGAAAAGCCTAGGGTCAAGCCCATACTCAGCATCAACTTGATTCTGTTTGATCCAAGAGCAGGTCACTCCTTATAGTAAGGAGCCTGCCCTGAGCTGGGGAATGACATCAACATTGCCAACAACATCAACATCATCATCATCATCATCATCAATGTGACCATCACAATGCTGCTGCTGCTAACTGACATTCTTATAGCATTTTAAGGTCTGAACACACTTCACATATATTAAATCATTTGATCCTCTGAGATAAATGTTATAGGTATCATTATCCCAGTTTTACAATTTAAAAAAAAATTCAATGGGGCAGCTAGGTGGCACAGTGATAGAGCACCAGCCCTGGAGTCAAGAGGACCTGAGTTCAAATCCGGTCTCAGACACATAACACTTACTAGCTGTGTGACTCTGAGCAAGTCACTTAACCCCAGTTGCCTCACCAAAAAAAAAATCCAAGGATTTCTTAAGAGAAGTGAAGTGATTTGTCCAGAGTCACTCAGTTAAAGTAGTGGTTCAAGTGGAATTAGAACCCAGGTCTTCCTGGCACCAAGTCCAGTTGCCCCATCCATATTCTTCATTTCAATTCCCAGTGACTTAATAGAAAATGAAGGCAGCAGACAGGAGTGGTCAGGGCCATCGATGTTATGCAACAGTTTGAAAAGTTTCCTTTATTTTCCCCTTATTTACTTGCAAAGTTCTAGTTCAACCTAAACCCCATTTAAGTGATTTATGGCCTATCTTAAAATGACCACCATATGACTGTTTGCCATAATGCTGTAGCAAAAAAATTTAGTGTATCATAGATACACCGTGTCAGTGACACAACCCTGTATTGCAGGGGTCAGCTAACTATGGCCCATTCATCGAATGTCCCTGCCCCTTTTGGTACAGCAAGAGTTAAGAGTTAATTTTACATTTATGGCTACACTTGGCCCGAGCCTTAGTTTTCTGACTCCTGCCCTATTCCATTGATCTCATTAGAATTAGAGTCAGACAAGCTATTTCATGTTTATTTCCAAATTAACAAATAGTTATTAGGCACTGACTGTATGCCCAAACACCACCTTGTTTGCTGATTCAGAAGATACCCCATTGCCTTTGAAAAACTTACAAGTTAGTTGGGAATAAGAAGTAAAACAGCTAGAGACCAGTATAAGACAAGACTATGTCAAGAGCTAGAAAGTATTATTTATTATAAACACTGTAGAAATTCAGAGAAAGGAGAGATTAATATGGGTTTGGGATAATAAAGGAAGACCTTGGGAAGGAGATGAGATTTTTACAGAGCCTTGAAGAAAGCATTTGGATTTCTGAAGAGGGCATTCCAGGAGTTAATATGGAAAATGCTTTCCCAGCCTTGGGGATGTTGTCTTCAGTTTTGCCTTGTCTATGGAGATATAGTGTGATCTCTAATTTTCTTACACAAAACCTCCCAGTTTCTTTCCAACCAAGCCTTGGCATTCTTACTTGAATTTACCTAGTTTTTATTCAAAACCAAGAAACATTCTCTTTGTTCCAGTGTACTTAGTGCCTGGGCTGAGGTAAGATTGTAGATGTTGAAAATGATGTGCATACATCATTAGAAGGAACAAATATATTAAGTGTTTCTGAGAACTGATTCCCTATGCTAAGTGCTTCAAAATACAATGAGACACAAGATATGACCTCTGCCTTTAAAGAGTTTGCAGTCTGGTGAAAGAATCAGGATACATATGTAAGTGGATATGGGGTGTTTTGCCCAGGGAGGTGTGTCCACATAAGTCTGTCTAGCTGTGGTTCACAGGGAGGCATGAATAAATAGTTCTAGAATCTCCTCTGCTTGCCTTTCTCCAAGTGAAACTGTGATTCCTGCCAGGATAGGAGGCAGAAGAGACTGGTACCAGAGGCTGGCCACTCTACCCTACTCGAAGAAAAGGTGCCAGGCAAGAATTATACCTATCTACTCTACTAAATATTGGTAGTCTGGCAGGGGGAAATCATTTTTAGGTTCAACCTGAACTCCTAATCACTATTCCTTAACAGGGAAGGAGTGTCCGAAGCTATATACCCAAGATTTTATTCCCTTTCCACTAAATACAGTTCAACCATGAACAGACGTAGCAAACCTCAGATAAACCCATTAATCCAAGATGATAGCAAACAGAAATCAGAGAAGGTGTACAGACGAGAATACATCAGACAACACATAGAGAATGAACTCTTCTTGAGAGTGAGATATCTCAGCTCAATCAAGAGAGATTCCCAGAACTCACCCAAGTGAAAGTTCCTGAAGTTTAGTTTAGTAAGCTGAGGATAAGGACTTGATCAAGGTGCGAATTCCTCTACATAATGGTTTCTTCCTCAAGTCTTTCTCTCCCTTCAGGAACTTGAAGAGAGTATGGAGCTGCATTTCTTCTTTCTTGAAGCTGGAAGCCAGAATACCAGGATCTCTTTTCTCTCTCAAGCTCTGACCAAGTCTATCTTTCACAGGTGAGGAGCATTGAGTAATCAATTTCCAGTAATGAGGAAAGTTCAAATGGGCTTTGAGCTATGGGTTACAAATACATAAAAAAGACAAATAAAGTAGGTTTTCAAAATTCATTATTGACATGGAATTTACTACTTTATAAGTAGCTGGTTCTATTGCTAGAAAATAAAATTGTTGGGAAATCCTTAGGTGAACTGAAATGTTTTTCTGTAACTTCTCTGGTGGACCTAATTCTACTCTCTGGAGGAAAACAGAAAAAGATAATCTTTCAGGTATTTGAAAATAGCTATCCCATCTCCTTTTGGTCTTCTTAAGACTAACTACCTTTAGTTGCTGCAGTCATCCTTCATATGAGATGGTTTTCATCCAGACCTTTCACCATCTCCTTTCTTAAAGGGTTCTTAATCTGAGACCCATGAACTTTAAATATATATATATAACTATATTTCAATATAATCAATATAGTCAAATGAGTTAGCATTTATTAAGCTCCTACCATATGTCAGGCACTGTGCTAAGGGCTAAGGATACAAAGAAAAGTCTTTGTAATCTCACATATTTCATGCATTAAAAAAATTAATCAATTATACCAAGCTGATAACCTCTCCAAATATTACAGTTCCAACCACTATGTCTGGGCAGCTTAAAATCAGGTCTCTCTGCATTATGACCAAATCACAACCATGATGTCATGAAACTCTACTATTAATGTCATGTTACTGATAACCTGAGATACATGGCTTCTATATAACTGTCTCGGGCAGCAGTGTTTCACCTAATGTAGAATTTTCATGGTACTTGTTTATCTAGTCAGGTGGGGATAGGCCTGGACAATATTAGTACCAAATGGTCAGTACAGACAGAAGATGCTAAAGGTATTCAGATCCCCGTGGGTGATTATAGTCTTTTTGACTCTTGGTTATCCCTGCTAAAGAAGGAATCAATGATCCCAAACTGCCTACTTTCTTTTTTACTTTGGAATTTGTAACAAGATTATATCTGTTCTTTAGATATGTCTTCCTAATTCTGTTTTTGCACAGGTCAGTATCAAAATGAGTTTTGTCCTCTGAGCACAGATGGTAGGGAGAAGCAGCCCAGATAAACAGGTAAGCCAGTTTGGGATTTAATACAAGTTAACACTTGTAGAAAATCCACATATGGCTAATCGAGGGTTAACCTCCTTCTCCTCCTCCTCCATATATTCATTCATTCTCATTCTCATTCTCATTCTTATTCTCATTTTCTCTCTCTCTCTCCCCCTCCCTCCTTCCCTCCCTCCCTCCCTCCCTCCTTTCAGTCAGGCATTCTGTAGAATGTCAACTAGCCAGTGGAATGGCTAAAGGTAGGCAGCTGAGTACACAAAAAACTAGATTTTACTTAAGTCTTTGGGCGTTTGTAAAATGAAGGAACTCAGTACCTTGATAATATTTCAAATATAGGACTAATAGAAAAGAGAAAGGCCAAGAACAACTCCCCTCTTCCCTATACCTACCCACCCTTGGGCACAGTAAAATCAACCCCATATGACCACATGTATTCTTTAGCAGTAGTCCATAGGCAGTACATTAAAAAGGCTTATTTTTATTGATATCTTTTTTTCTGTCACTTCCATTTCCAAATATTTCCTGCCCAGTCTTGCTCCCCAGCAAGTCATCCTTTGTAGCAAAGATTTTATTAAGAGGAGAACTAGAAAACAGTTCAGCCAAACCAATCAACACATCAGTTTTTGATTCAGTATTTGCTCTCTTCCACACCCACTAACTCTCCTCTTCTAAAAGGAGGATGGGGAGAAGTCAAGCCAGATCATTATAATTCCCCAGCATCCCTTCTCTTCTTTTTGCTATCTTTCTTTAATCCTGTCTCTGTGTACATTCTGCTCTTACATATATAACCGTAGAAACCCAACCCAGTGGCTGGTGCAACCCCTGGATAGGTCAGTAGCTCAAGATTCAAGAGACCTGGGTCCCAGCTCCCTCCCCAACTAATTCCCTGTGTCGCCTTGGGAACAGCTTGGCCTCTGGGGCTCAGTTTCCCCCAGAGGTGGGACTGGACGGTTCATTCTACCTCTTAACTTCTATTCTTCCCCACTGCTTTTGGATCTGGCTGAGCCACCCTGAACAATCTGTGGATGGGGCCGTGGTTTTGAACTTATGAGCTGCACTCCATTGACAAGCATGGCAATAAAAATTCACAGTGTATTTTTTTAACCTTTGCCTTCCTCCCTCCCCCTTCCTCCCCCAGTTTCTCTCTGGTACATGTCTGCATCTGGTTCTGGTAAAAGAAAAAGATGCTTCCCATTGATGAGTTTACTACTGTATTTTTTTCCTTGGTGATGGAGCTTACGTATTCTTCCTTTCCAGATGTACTAATGCACACTCCCCATCTGGAGCTAGAAAGGCAAAGGGCCTCCTTTAGACCGAGGCCTCAAGGTGGCTGGCTGGGTGAATCCCCCCAAACCTCTCGCTTTCAGCTGCCTGAAGTCTGAGAAAACTCTTCACTTTGATTCTGCAAACACCTCAGGAAGGAAGCTCTGGGGCCTGGAAGGGATCCGGGAACGCCAGGGCAGAATCACCATGGCAATATGTCTCCCAGTTTTGCTTCTTTCCCACCTTTATCCAGCTATCCAATAGCACTATGATTGAGGATGACTGCGTGTGGGTGGTTCAGGAGGGGAGGCTGCCAGCGCTAAGTCATTCCCTTAGTACTGGGAGTGCTTGGGGGAAGGGAGTGAAGGGGCTAGACAAACCCCTAAAGATCAAGGCCCTGGAGATCTACAGCCATTTGTCTTATTTCCTTTGGGGTGGGGTGGGGAGGTTTGAGGGGGAATAGAGTAGCTTATGATTTTTAGTGACTGTTTTTCTCTTGTATAACTTTGATCAGTTATTTCAGTGTCCAACTCTTCGCGACCTCATTTTGGGTTTTCTTGGCAAAGATATTAGAGTGGTTTGCCAATTTCTTCTCCAGCTCATTTTACAGATGAAGAAACTGAGGCAAACAGGGTTAAGTGACTTGCACAGGGTTACATAGCTAGTAAGTGTCTGAGGCCAGATTTGAATGCAGGGAGATGAATCTTCCTGATCCCAGGACCAGCCCTCTATCCACTGGGCCACCTAGCTGCCCCCTTATATAACTGCTTTTATGCATTAGAGTTATACATTACCTATTCCTCCTTCAGAGGAGGAGAAGGTATTCAGAAGTTCCTTGCCCATTCAAGGAAACAGTGGAGGTCCTGGGTTACCAGTGAGCTTGGCTCTGGCAGAGAGGAGGGAGAAAGGCAGGCAGATACCCGAGTTTTCTTGCTGCTTGTCTAGGAAAGGCAGTACAGTTATCCCTTCCACATTGTGGGGATTAGGGGCACCCCTGCAATCTGGAAAATCCACGTAAAATTTTTTGGCCCTCCCTTCCTACCAGAGAAGTCTGAATTTTTTTCTTTTTCTTTTATGTGGTGTTTATAGTACCTTATTGTAAAATTTGGATTAAGTGTTTAGTCATAGGCTCTGTGTCATCTGCTGGCCTTCATGTGTCATCTGTTGCTTCTGCAAAGCTCCCCCAAAATTCTTCCAGAAAGCTGCCCCCAAATTTCCATTTAATTTCTTATGCTGAACCATGGTGTATCGAAACCACCATGGGGAAAGTCACAATGTAGAAGGGATGACTGTGTAGAGGAAAGTTCACTGGGTATGATGTCAGAGGACCTGGGTTCTAATTTTGGTTCTAGCAGGCAGTATCTTGAGCAAGTCACTGAACCCTTCTGGGCATCAGTTCCCTCATCTGTAAAATATGGGGGAGGGGGTTGGACTGGATCACAAAGGATCATAGATTTTAGAGTTGGGAGGGACATTCAGAGGCAGCCCAGCTTAAATCCCTCAATTTTCAGTTAAGGAAGCTGAGACCCAGGGAGATGCAGTGACTCACCCCCAAATTCACACCCTCTAGCTCCAAACCCATCATTCTTTCCATTGTATCCAGTTGATGATCTTGAAGATACATTCTAGTCCCAAACTGTATGGTCCTGGTGATTCAAAATCAGGTCTCTTTAAGAATTCAAGTTAGTTGACTGAGTAAAGGAAATACATACGCTCCTTGCTCCAAGGAAAACAGCCCAATGTTGAGTTTAGAGGGGAATATACTAAGGCCAGGGACCTCTGGTAAATGCTGCTCCATTCTCCCAGCTTCCAACTGGGAAAATGAACTAAGACCTGTGACAGGCCTACTGCCTTCCTTGGAGTCTATTTTCCAGTGACCTGAAATTTGATGTCACCTGCATGCTCAATTTTTTAGCACACACGTGGACATGAAATTTCAGGAGTTTCAGATCTCCGTGATCTGGGAGAACCATGATATGCTCTTGTGTATACAGACATAAATACATACATCTACATACGCATACACACCACCTCTAAGTAAATCTCTAAAGCAAACACCTCTCTAACTTTCTGAAGCTGTGCTCTGCCACTGATAGAATATAAGGTTCTGCTCTGTACAGGAAGGGTTCAGATTGTACAGCCATTCTGTAAAATACCCAATTGTGAACTCTACTCACAATATGCCCACAGAAAACTACATGTAATAGAATATGAGCATACAGTATAGTGATTGCGTAGATATGTGCTCTGTTGTAAGTGATCCTCTAATAATTGGCTGTCCCCCCCCTTCTCTTGGGGATGCTTTAGAGGAGAGTATCAAACATTATGTGCAGTGGCCTCAGGGAGAAAACAGATTTCCTTCCTTTGCCTACCAAAAAAAAAAAAAAAAAAACCAAACAGGGAAATCCATCATATTTTTTAAAAAAAATTTAATTTGAAAATTCACTGGTGACATTTGGGTAGAACAAAATGTTGAAAAAAATTCACCAAAATGTCTTTTTGATGTGCTTAGAGCTGGGTTAACAGCTCTGGAGATCACAACAGAGAATGTCAGTGTCAGTAGGGCCGTACTTTGCTTAGCATCATGGTTCCTCCAAGCCAAAGGAAGGCTCAATATACCTGGGTGGGTGGGACTCGATGGAATCCAGGATTCAGGGAGTCAGAAACAGTGATTTCTGTTCTTTACCCAGTGCCTGAGTTTCCTATATAGACTTGGGGTTGCTATTAGAGTACTATGTATCTCAGTTTCCCTCATTATTAAAATGCTCTTTTAAATCTGTCAACGTGATATCTCAGGCTTTTGAACAACATCCGAGTTAAATTTATCACTGTCTAAGCATCCTCATCTTCTATCTGTTATAGGGTTGTGGCAACAGTCTTGGTCCTATATTTTCACTCTGAAACCAATCTGCATATGCTTAAGCCCTGCAACAGAGATCTTTGCTCCCACCCCAACGAAGGTGAAACACATTTCATAAAATGGTCAGTCCCAAGCTTGCTTGGAGCAATGAGGCTTTTCCCGTGGTTCGCCACAGGGACCAGAAGCAGGGCCGGTAGCTGACACGCTAGCCCCACCAGAGACAAGTGATGCATTTCGTTCTCGTTGCCTGAGCGGTACATTTGCCTCCAGTGACTCATCTCTTCTTCTACACATGTGCCCAGCCTGGTTAGTGCCTGAAGCCTCTCAGAGACAAGGATTTGGCTCTTTCAGGATCCATTCTGAACAACAGTCGGGCTGCCCTGACCAAGGGGAGAGTGAATGGGCAGCCCACAGCGTGTGCATTCATAGTTAATTGAGTGTCATGAATATGGATGCCATTACCAATTTAATAATGTGGAGAGGTCTTAACCTGCCCTCTGCGAAGGGGGCATAGCCAAGGACTTCCCTTTTCTCATCTTTGTTCATATGAGAAAGCCTTAAAGCGCTCTTAGGAACCTTACTGCGGGTGTGGCCGCTGGTCCCATTTTTCCTGAGCTGAGGAAACATTTATAATGCCCTCTTGCACTAGGCCTGAGTGGCCCTGCCTTCTATCAGCCATTATCAGTCACTTTAATTACCAGACAGGTATGTTCCCCAGCATCCAAATTGTAATCAGATTGAAATGTAGCTGTAATGATATCTGATCTGGGAATATATTCTGAAGCTTTCCTTTTCCACGATGGTTTTCATTTCCTGTAATTTAGCTCTGGAAGCATTTATGGAATATCACATGGTTTTAGTTTACACAGGAAACCAGCTGCAGTTGTGAGAAGATACTGACTTTGTATTTTTTTTAAGGGAGGGAGCAAGAAGAGCTTGCAATGCTGGGTTTTTTTTTTTTTTTAAGTTATTTTTGTTGTCCAGAACCTGTGTTCTGGAGAGGGATCTGCGATTATGTAGAAACCAGCAGTTTATTTCTGACCCATGGTAATCACTCTGTGCGCAGAAAACCCCGTATAGGGAAAGGCCCTTGGAGGAAGCCAAGGGTGGGAAGGAAAAGGGAGATCGCACATCTGGAGTAAAAGATTCACATTTGGAGATGGAAGAGACGTCCCAAAGACCATGATCACAAGAGGGCTGAGGGAGCCCAAACTGGATTAAAAACAGAAAAGGATGTTTTTCTAACTTTCTTTTTGGCCAGAAACAGCTATCAGGGCTCACATTATCACAGTTCAAGGAGGAAACCAGGATCTGTTGGCAGAAGCTGCCCTACAATCAATCACCTCACCCTAAACCTTAAAATAACAGCATCATCTCCTCCCTTCCTAAGTCCTCCGCCCACTCAAAATGTAGTATCCATCCCCCCCTTAGAAATTCTCAGTCACCCCCTCCTACACACACATACAAACACTGAGAAATGGTTAGGGGTTTTTGAGTGGTTTAATTTAGACCTTCGGGACTGAAGAGAAGAATAGATTTCATGTCCTTTATTCCAACCACCTAAATATAGACACCTTCTAAGTTACGAACATATGACTTCCAAATATCCTTTACATATGAATTTGGGGAAATTAGTTCCCCACCACGCTTTCCCATTCCAAGCCTCGGAAAAGGGAACAACCAAGCTGTCCTTGCCTACAGATGCCATCTTGTGGTGATCCAAGGGAGCTATTCAAGGCAACATGAGAGACATTGAAAATTCATATGTGCCTTTTTTTCACCAGTCATGACTCTACTAGTTCCATCTCATACAGATTTTCTTGGATTATGGATTTAGAATTCGAAGGGGAGCCTCAGAGGTTATTGAGTTCAATCTCTTCATTTTACAAATGAGGAAACTGAGGTTGATGGAGATTAAGGGACTTGCCCAAGATTACACGGCTAGGACACATCTGAGTCAGGATTTAAATTCAGGTCTTTCCAAATACCAACCCAGCACTGTGTCTTCAGTACTACCTGATTGCTTCTGCCACACAGCCTCCTTAATGGCTTTCCCTTCTTTTTTTTTTTTCCCAGTTCTTATTCCAGGGCAGATTTTCTCTTTTTATTCTTCTCCCCAGAGGGCCTCAAATGACCCTAATCATGACTGATAAATCAGCCCCATAAGATTTTAGAGTTGGAAAGAGCTTTTTGAGGCCATTTAACTGAATCCCCTCATTTTACAGGTCATGAAACTGAGGTCCAGAGAGGTTAAATTAATCACTCAAGGTCATATAAGTAGTCCAGTGCCAAAGCTACTACTGGAACCTAGGCCTTTAACTCCAGTTCCAGGGCCCTTTCAGCTACTTTACACTGTCTCCATTTAAGAGTTGTGCCAATGATATAGAACTTTATCAAGGACTATCACTTTATTGCTGAACAGTAAAGCAAAAAGTTTTTTCAAGTGAAGTTAGAACAAAAACATAGTGTTATTGTCGATGTTAGAAGGGACCATTCTATTATAAACATTACAATGTATACATTATAAACATTATATATATTATATATAAATATATAATATATATAATAAACATTATTCTATTCACATCCTTTCATTTTAGAGAGGAGAACTGAGGCCAAGAGAAGCAAGGTGATTTGTCTATAGTCACAGAGTTAAAGGCAGATCCCAGATATCCTAGGGCATAGGAATAATTTAATAATTTGTTGAATTATCAATTAATTAATTGATGCCCAGTTCAGCACACATTCTATTATACCTCTGTTGCCTCTAGTCAGGGATGACCTTACTTGTGCTGGGGACGGCTTTCAAAAGCTTATTGTTAAATTTTCAGTGTGAACAGTTAAATGTTAGAAATCAGCAAAAGCTACAAACCAGGGCTTGATTATTTTGTCGATTGTCTAGACTTAAGGAAAGTGATGAAGAAAATGTTAATTCAGATTAAACTTAAAAATATGTCCTGCATACATTCTTTTTCTCCAGAGAGCTGGTTGTTAAATATTTACGAGCATACCCCTGCTGATAAACCACCTATTTTATATGGTTTCAAAGATGGTAGTAAAGTTGCCTTAACAATGACAATAACAAAAAATGAATTAAATCCAATGAAAAATCATATACCCCATTAATAATGCATTTGCATCTCTGTATATGTATAACTATCAGCTGATAGTTGTATGTTGGGTTTTTTTTGTTTGTTTTTTTTTAGGCAATTGGGTTAAGTAACTTGCCCAGGGTCACACAGCTAGTAAGTATCAAGTGTTTGGTCTGAGATCGAATTTGAACTCAGGTCCTCCTGACTTCAGAGCCAGTGCTCTATCCACTTCGCCACCTCGCTGCCCCTTGATAGTTGTATGGATGTATGTGCATATAGGTCTCTAAAACATGTATGTGTTTAAGTATGCATGCATATGTGTTTCTGTTCTACTGGATTCATGATGCCTAAAATTCTTTAATTAAAGCAGAGTTTCTTCAACTGGGGAAACCTGCCCTTTTAAATATAATTTTGATAACTACTTTTCAATATCATTGGTTTCCTTTGAATCCTATGTTTTTTATGAATTTAAAAACACCATTTTGAGAAGGGGTCCACAGGCTGCTTCAGACTATCCAAGTGACACACACAAAGAGCTTAAGAAGCCCAGAATTAGAGATTCATGTTTCTCCTTAAAGCTTAATTTTCAGTTAAATGCAAATATATCCCTAGAAAGGCTTGTGATTTAAGCCTCATCCATCATTCATTTAATGAATTTATTGGATTGATTCCTGAGATAAGGTTTTGAGGTGGGAGTTAGGGGACTTCAAAGGACAGGAAGACATTGGGTACCTAGAATGAGGAGACGGTAGAATGGCAGAGAAGGTGACTTCTAAGAAAAACTGTAGTTCCCCCTCCCAGGGCCTGTAAGAAAACATTTACTTCTCACCAAGTCCCTGCTAAGTGGGGTCACTGCTTCCACCATTAAGCCTTAGGCTGGACATGCTGGTGGCCCCTAATGATTTTTAGCTACCACTACCATCTCCCTTGTTTGGACTGAGTTCCTCAAATCCAGCTCACCTGTGGGTGAAGAAAGCTGACTTTCAAGCTGGCTCCTCTCCCTGCTCTCTCAAAAACAGCATCCTAACTATTTTAAAACACTGATTCCTACCATGTGTGGGTACTTCCTTCAATGGCACAGATCGCAACCCATCCAAGAGTGACCATCCTGCTGAGGACTTCTGAGTCCTGTACATGGGGGGTATGGTTAACAAATCCAGGAAAATTATAGCATTCAGGCAATCCCCACCCTTCTATGCATCCTTTCTGGCTGACCACCTTGCTTCTTTTAGATCATTTCTCAGAGTCAGCCCATTCTATGTTACCTCAGTCTCAAGGGAATGAATGTGATTGGCAAAGATTTCAGTATTTCAGCCATCTGAGAATCTACTCTTCTAGCCCTTAGTTCTGGTTCTAGAAACCTCAATTTCCCTGATTCCTTCTTTCTCCCTCCTCATTCCACTATAGCTCATCTTTCCCCCTTGCCATGAACTTGTGAAGTTCTAGTCTTACCCTGGAGCCCTGGATGCTTGAGACATTTGCCTGTTGTGCACTACAAGAAGAATTCTCCCCTTTGGATTTAAGGCTATAAGTTCAACCATCTACATTCCTTCTTCTCCCTCCTTTCCAGAAGGGCTTCTGGCCTCTGCAGGCTGTCTCTATGTTTCTCTCTGTCTCTGTCTCTCTGTTTTTCTATGTCTGTCTTGGACTCCCTTGTTCTGTCTGTCTTGTTCTCTGCCTCTGTCTCTCTCTCTCTCTCTCTCTGTATTTCTACATCCGTCTTTGTCTCTCTTGTTCTGTCTCTGTATTTCTGTCTGTCTGTCTATCTGTCTTTGTCTCTCTTTTTAATCTAAAACCATTCACTCAATTTGGGTCGGCCTGAAACAATTCCTGTAGCCTCTGCCTGCCTTTGTTTAAAGCTGAATGGGCAACGCTGACATTCTAGCCTGGTCTTAGACTCCATCCTCTTCAGAGAAAAAGCCACTGCAGGGAGGTAAAGTCTTCCAACCCTGCCCCTCCCCCCCACCCAGCAGCACACCAGCACCACCATGTTCCTTCCAGCATGGAACTCAAAGATGATTACTTTTTCATTCTTCCAAACTTGAGTCCTCTCAGGTTTCTCCTATCAGGGTTACCTTTTCTACCCTCTGTCCGCATTAGTCAGATGGTGCTGACAGGCAAGAAGCAAAATTAAATTAGGCTCCCTCCCTTCTTTTACCCTACACTCACTTCTAAGCATCATGGCTTTGATACTACTAGATTTCACATTAATTACAGATGATATTTGGGAAATCACACGTTGACATATCTCCCATACCCTCCCCTTTCTAATAGCTAAGGCTGGTGTTTATCGCCACATAAACACAATCTACGGCATGTTGGGGACCAAACTTCCTTGTAACCAGAGAGGTTTTAAAGGGTGAAGGGTTGGGCCTTTCCATTGTCATGGCCTGAGGGTGGGAACTCTTTGCAGATTCCGACTTGGGGCTGCACGCTTAAATTTAGCCTACTTCTGGGCGGGGGGGGGGGGGGGGGGGGGGGGGGGGCGCATCAGCTCACACATGAGTTTGGATTTCTCAAGAATCCACAACAGCTGAGCCATGTTTCACTGGGACCCTCTGCAAGCCTTACCATGACTGTCCTTATCCTTCCCTGTCCCTCCACTGGGAAATGAATGGCCAGCTGCATGAACCTTCCCCATCATTTTTTAGCGGAGACTGGAGGACAAGTGGTTGGAGAAAGGCTTTTTCCCCTCAGATTTTAATTCCTTAAATCCTCAACTGTGTAACATGAACCACTCCCTGAAACCAGATCCGATAAGTGACACCCCACAGCCGGCCCAAGTGAGCGTGCAGTTGTGCTGAGAAAACCCCAGGCTGGCTTTGCTGTCGGCTGTGGCTGCGGGGTCAGGGCCCTGGTACTGGGGCAGGGAGCGTCCCTCTAACTTCAGCAGACAGCTGTGGCCTTCGTCACAGTCTGGGACTGGTCATTAGATATGTCACAGCGTGTCAGCTGGGCCTTCTAGCTCTATGAAAGGAGCCCTGTTCCTTCCCAAGGAGGCACTGGGAATGTCTCAGAGTGCCTTCTGTTTTCCTCCTAGGATTCTACATTGACTTCATGTCGGTTATTACTTAACTGATGAACCATTTTAGTTTGTTTGGTGCTATTTTGAAAGTCCTCAGTGCTGGCCCATGAATATTATTTTGCATTGA
Source organism: Vombatus ursinus (assembly GCF_900497805.2). NCBI lineage: Eukaryota > Metazoa > Chordata > Mammalia > Diprotodontia > Vombatidae > Vombatus > Vombatus ursinus. Next base: position 15,277 of record NW_020946391.1, on the reverse strand, counting down.
GGATACGGAGGAGAAGAATATATTTCATGGTGTAATGAATGCAGTTGTTTAATATGCTTGAAGATCTATTCTTTCCTCTTTCTCTGTTTCTGCCTCTCTGTTTATCTCTTCCCTCCCTCCTTCCTTGCTCCCTCTGCCTCTATCCTTCCTCCATTCATGACAGGCAACATTAGCATAATCAGAAGAATGCTAGCCTTGGCATCAGGAAGCTGGTTTCAGATACTTATTAGCTATGCCAAGTACTATACCTCCTCTCAGCCTCAGTTTCCTCATCTGTAAAATGGGGATAAAATGGCACATCTACTTCACAGGGTTGTTACAAAAATGAAATCAATCAAAAAAAGAATCTACTAATCTGTGACTATGGGCAAGGCCCTGTACTAGGTAGGAGGAATTCAAAGATGATGAATAAAACAATCCCTACTCAAAAGTTGCCTACATTCTAACGGATGAGACAACAGGGAGGGAGCGTTGTGGTCTGATCCCCAGAACTGGTGTTAGGAGCATATCTGAGTTCTGATCCTTCCTTGGACACTTGGGTGATCCCGAGCAAGTCACTGACCCTCTGGGGACTTCAGTTTCCTCATAAACTGAATTTCTTGCTAAAGACCCTTCTAGCTCTACATCTGATTGAATAAGTGTGTATCGTATGGACATACACTTAACACCTTCCACATCACGACTTTCCCTATCGTGGTTTCAATACATCACGAGTCAGCATAAGAAATTAAATGGGAATTTGGGGGGGAGTTGCAAAGGCTAGCAGATGACACAGAAAAAGTTTAGAAACTCAGAAATGCATAAAATATGTGTATAGTATCATATAATATCAATATATTTTATCTTTTGATACCGTAACAATTCAGACTTCTCTGGTATGAAGGGAGGGCTCAAAATTTTTATGTGGGTTTTCCAGAATGCAGGGGTGTCGCATCCTTCACCATGATGTGCAAGGGATAACTGTATGTATACACATGTATATTTATGCATGTATATATTTATACATGAATAAAGTGTGTGCGTGTATATACATACATACACGTATATGTATATATACATACATGGAGGGAGAGAGAGAGAAGCACGGCTGGGTGGCACAGTGGATAGAATGCCAGGCCTGGAGTCAGGAAGACTCATCTTCCTGAGTTCCAATATGGTCTCGGATACTAATGAGCTATGTGACCCTAAGCAAGTCACTTAACCCTGTTTGCCTCAGTTTCCTCATCTGTAAAATGAGCTGGAGAAGGAAATGGCAAACTGCTCTAGTATCTTTGCCAAGAAAACCCCAAATGGGTCACAAAGAATCAGACATGACTGAAAAATGACTGAACAGAAAATACATACACATGTGTGTATGTACACACATGTGTATAAATGTAAAGAGAATAAATCCAAAGTAGTTGGAGAGGAAAGACATTAGGAACTGGGAATTGAGAGAGGAGGAATTAGCGGGCTCCAGGCAATGAACATAGCCAGTGTGCTAAGGTGCAGAGAAGGAAGATGGCCTGTGGTGTGGGAAGAAAAGAGTGAAGGTCTATTTGACTGGCCTGCAGGAGGGATGGCTGAAGCACCCTCTGCCCGGTGATCCCTCCTTCTCATTGGCTGCCTCCTCCCAGAACCTCCATATAAGGAGGCTCCCCAGGACAGCAATGCCTCCTTCCTCCCAGGCACCATGTCATCTTCATATAAGGTAACTGAGGCTCTAAGAGTTTAACTCACTTGCTCGAGGTCACATAGTGAATGTCAGAGAAGGAACAGAACTTCTGATGCAAAGTTCATTGATCTACCCGCTATACTACTCTGCTTCTCCCAGACGAATGTTTCTTGTGTTGTATGACCACCTAGGCAATTCTGAAGATTAGTCAGGTAGGGAGGGGTCCGGCATCTGATCTGGGCTTTGGAGGCAGCTAGGCCTTCTACAAGGCCATCCAGGTATGTGGTCCCACCTGGGCAAAGGTAGGAGTGGGGAACAGCAGTGAACACACCTGGACGTGTGGAATAGAAAGTGCATGGAGGAGCATAATAGGAAATAAAACGAAAAGCATCTTGGGGGGTGGGAGGGAGAGATCGAGCCAAATTGTGGAGGATTTTAAATGTCAGATTGAGAATTCTGCATGTTATCCCAGGGATAATAGGGAGCCCTTGAACATTTTAAAGCAGAGGAGTGACCTCATCAGATCTGTGTTTGGGAATATCCATCTGGCAACCGTGTGAAGGATGGATTGATAAAGGGGTCCACTAGAAATCTAACCCACTGAAGTAGCTCAGGACTAATGGAGCTCATTTGAGAAAACGGTGGATTTGTTTGTTTGTTAGTTTGTCTGTTTGAAAGGCAAGTCCGAGGTTGAGGGGCCTGCCACATACTCTGAACTCCTGGCCTGCCCTGGGTTGGCTGGACGGAGCCCTCCAGAAGCGCAGGAATTCTGCGTGCAGATAGCGATCCTTTGCCCAAAGCCCAGCCTGGCTGCCGCCGGGGCCAGGAGAGGACGCTGTAAGCAAACGTCGCTGGGACGCTGCAGTTCTGCGCAGATGTATTTCCCATTCTGAACTAGATTTTAAACAAATTGACATTTTAATATGCATTTATTCCAGTCGCAATAAAAAAAAAAAACCCGCTGGTAATATGCCAGAACGCGATCTATAATGATGGTGTTTAGCAGCAACTGTGTCATTTGGTGTTGTTGACAGTAAAATAAATTAACATAATAAACATAATTTGCTCAAAAACAGCTAAGTAAAAACAGATGGTTAAAATACTTGGGCAGGACCTGCTGGTCCAGGATCGCACGTCTGTTTAGACGTTTGCACAATGTATAACATATGCTCCTCGTTTCATGGCATCCCCTTCAAGCGGGCCCATCGCGCGGGAGCCATGGCAAACACAGAGCATCCCTTAATGAGGGAAGGAGGTGAGCTCGCCCTGCTCCCTAATTAACGAGGCGCTTGCCCGGGGCCTCGCTCCTCAAAGGAATTTCAGCCTTTGCTCTAGGACAGATGCAAGGGAGAGGGCAGTAGTCATGGAAATCCGGGCGCAAACAAATCCCGCGGCCAGGTGGGCCCGCCGAGATCATTTGTATGCTGACATTTTCGGCTCTATTATTGGCTGCAGCGGCCGGGCTGTACAAGCAAGTGATTTGTTGTACCCTCTCCTAACCAGATTACAATGTGCTCTCCCCGCCTGCTCAAACACTCCCTGTGTGTGAGATAATTCCCGCTGGGCTGGTGAGACAGCGAGTCTCTGGGCTCAGCCACAATTAGCATTCACATCTTGTCTTCTACCTAACACCTACCCCTTTGTGTGGCTTGGAACAAGGGGCCTTTTCTTTCCAGGGAGGAAAAAAAAAGTCTAAGGGGTGGGGGTGGGGGGGGAGGCCAAACTGCTTCCTGGGGCTCTAGTTCGGCAGAAGGGGACTGTGGTGCTCAGTGCCCGCATGGCCTGGCATGCCAACGTGGGCACGGAGCAGCGTTTGTGTGTGCTTCTGTGCAGGTGTTTGTGTGAGCTTGAGTGCACACGTGTGAAAAAAGTGGATCCTGGGCGCAACGTAAGCGTCAGTGTTAAAGGTTTGGGAAACCAGACATCAGAGGGGCAGATTTCCATCTCTTCCCAGGCCCTAGAGCAGGGGGCTTGGGGGAGTTCCTTTGGTGTCACGGTCCCCTTTGACAGGCTGCTAAAGCTTTAGAGCCCTTCTCAGAATAACGGTTTTAAATGCATAAAATAAAACACATTGAATTACAAAGGAGACCAATTATATTCAGTTTTTTTGTTTAAAGAGGTTCCTAAAAGCCAAACCAAACCAAAAAACCAAGTTCATGGATCCCAGATTTAGAATGCGTTTACACGGATATGATGATAACAGTCTGAAAGTCTAGTCTGTTTTCTCCATGGCCTTCCGGGATTCTGAATATGCTCTCTCTGCTTCCAGGGTTCATTCATCCCTTTCCTTTCCTTTCCTCTCCCCATCATTCCCCCTTTCCCCTCCCCTCTATTCTCCCTGTCCCCTCCCCTCTATTCTCCCTGTCCCCTCCCCTACCACTCCTCATCCCCTCTCCTTCCTTTCCCTCCTCCTGGTCCCTTCTTAATCTCAATGCCTTCCCTCTGAGATTACTCCAATACATCCTTTATAGATCTCGTTTGTACCAAGTCTTTTGCATGCTGGCTCCTCATTGGCCTGTGAGGTAAGCTCCTGGAGACCACAGATTTTTAAAAATTATCTTTCTTTGTCACCCCTGTGCTTAGCATAGTGCATGGCTTGACAAATGCTTATTGAGGTGAGCTGATTTGACTGCCCCCAGAAAGTGTCTTTTTTGACCTGGAATCAGGCATGACCAGGGGCAAGGCTTGATTGCATCTGGGTCTGTGCTCTCAAAAAATTAAACAGGATCAGAGGCTAGTCAGTAACAGGATAACTCAAACTCTGATTTTGTTGTTATTGTTGAGTCATGTCAGTTGTGTCTGACTCTTTGTGATCCCTTTTGGGGTTTTCTTGACAAAGATACTGGAGCGGTTTGCCATTTCCCTTTCCAGCTCATTTTACAGATGCAAAAACTGAGGCAGAGTTAAGTGACTTGCTCAGGGTCACATGGCCAGAAAGTGTCGGAGGCAGGATTTGACCTCAGGTCTTCCAGACTCCAGGCCTAGCACTCTATCCACTGCATCACCTGCCTCCCCCTTTAGCAATGCCCCTTTTTCAGGGTCTTCCGTGTGGCACTCCCTTCTCCCAAATTAAAACTGCTGTGGAGTATAGCAGGGAGTACAACAAGCTATGAGTTAGTGTGTTCTAACTCTGGTCTCTATGTTAGCTCATCATGTGACCTTAGGGGAGTCACTTAACTGTGCCTTCTTTTCATCATCTGTAAAATAATGAAAAAAGATAAAAAGAAACAAAAAGATAAAAGGACTGGGAAAAATGTAAAGTACCATATAAATTTAAGATAGGATTCTTTGTGACCTCCTAAAGGAGGTGAATCAGGAGAAGTTCCCAATCAAATTGGGGTGTTTATTCCTAAACAACTTGATAACATGATAAATAGAGGTCATCAGTGGCCAATGATCAAACTGAAGTTGCTCAGTTAGCCAGAGAAGATGGTAGGGTGCTGGCCATTGGATGATGACAACGGATGGGGCACCAGGAACTTTTCATGATTGGCAGAGAAAATCCACATACCTCTTGTGTCCCAGATAAAAAGTTAGATGACCTCGTTCCGCCGACGGGAGGAAAGATCTATATCTCTGAGGAAGAACTGAGCTCTAAGCTCAAAGACTGCTCTTCACTCCTACTTCTTGAAGAGAACAACAGGAGATTGGAACAACAGAAGATGGATTTCCCTCTTCTCCATCTGATCCTCCAGAAGCAATGGCGGCTATAAGCAGATGGTGGTGAGAACATGTACTTCTCAAGTCTAATCCAAGTCCCTGAGCACTTGTCTTTTCTGCTTCCTTCCCTAAGGACAGTTCAGTGAACATCTGTTCTAAGAAATGGATGTTTGTTTTCAGCTGTGAAGGTCACTCCATGAGTTTGAAAGTTAGAGTTCTTGGTTCAGGTGCTGGCTACAGGACCCTGTAGCAATATGCCTCTTAGAAGAGATGACAACCAACAGGACCATCCTGAAACCTGAAGGATAAAAGAGCTGCTGTTTGCTAGCTGAGAGATCTGGGTGTTTTGGTTTCTTGGGCAGTATAGAAGGAGAGTTGTGTGTGTGTGTGTGTGAGAGAGAGAGTGAGAGAGTGAGAGAGAGAGAGAGAGAGAGACAGAGACAGAGAGACAGAGACAGAGAGACAGAGACAGAGAGAGACAGAGAGAGAGAGAGCACTTCATCACCCTGGAGATGGGAAATCTCAGAGTCTAGACCCCCAAAGGTACAAAGATGGCCTGGCTTCCTCTCCAAGACTAAGGTTTCTGGTTCTTTCTGAAAGTCTAACAGTGCCTTTCCCAAGGCTTTCACTTAGGCAGAGACAATGATCAATGTTTAGCAATGTGTTTAGAAATGTGCCCTGAAAGAAAGCAGACACAGTAAATCTAACATAGCAACAAGCTTAATCGAGACATTTTGCCCAGGGAGAGGCACCATAGACAGGACATCAGAGGGCCTACCAAGCCAAAAGCGTGAGCTGCTGGTCCACAGATGTTCCTCATGTGTGAGAGCCTTATGCATAATCTCTGTGCTCCATCAATCTCTTCATTGTTGGTTTATGTTTTCAGAAGAGTCAAGTCAACAAGGATTTATTAAGTGCTTACTATATGCCAGGCGCTGTGCCAAGTGTTAGTGCTAGGAATACAAAAAAAAGGCAAAAAATACCTCTGCTTTCAAGAAGCTTGCACTCTAATGGGGGAGACAGCACGTAATCACCTGTGTATAGGATAATTTGGGGATAGTCTCAGAAGGGAGGCACTAAGATGGAGGGGACTGGGAAATGCCAGTTGAAGAAGGTAGGGCTTTAGTTGAGACTTGAAGGAAGCCAGGGAAGGCAGGGTAGAGGTGGTGATAAGGAAGGAGAGATGAGGGAAGCTGTTCCGGTATTGGGGAACCACCAGGGAAAATTCCAGAGTTGGCAGGAATGTTATATTTGAGGAACAGCAAGGAAGTCAGTGTTACAGGATTACAGAACACCTAGAGGGTAGAAAGGTACAAGAAAACTGGAAAGGTAGGAAAGGGCCAGCTGATGAAGGACTCTAAAAGTCAAAAATATTTTCTAGTTGATCTTGAAGATAACAGGGAGCTACTGGAGTTTATTGAGGAAGGGGAGACACGGTCAGATCTGTGTTTTAGGAAAATCCATTTGATAGCCGAGTCGGGGATGATCTGAAGCGGGAAAGGGCTTCAGTTAGGCAAACCAAGCAGCAGGCTGTTGCAGTCATCCACACATGGGGCAGCTGCCAGGGTGACGGCAAATTCAGAGGAGAGAGGGTACATACAGAAGGGCTTGTGAGGCGTACTGTTAAGAGTACAAATCCACAAAGTTCTTTGAACCTAGGGCAGTGATCCTCTAGCGAACTTCCCTTTCAAGTTGGAGGAGTAGCTTATGGGGTACTACACAATTAAAATTATGATAGCTGAGTACCATCCTTGGAGAGTATTTTCAATGGTACATGGAAATGAACTAGCTTGATAAAACTATCCATGCTAATGGAAGAAGGCTAGAGGAAACCCTTGGAGGCCTTCACAATCCACTCCCTCATCATCACCTCCTGTCCCCAGTAAGCCATACATTTTAACAGTAGTTTCCAAAAGATAATGTCTGCTTCTAATTGGAGTAGTCTATACCCACCATCTATTCACTCCTCACACCCTTGTGATCCAATATCCATCCCCATCATTCTACTGTGTAATACTCTCCCCCTGCTCCACAGTGTGGCAGCTCATCTGTAATTTTTAGTCTTAGACTGCTGCTGGTGGCATTGAGAGGTTAAGTGACTCACTTGGTCACACAGCTAATGTGTCAAAGATAGGGCATGAATCCTGTCTTCCTAGTTCCAAGGTTGGTCCTCTATGTCAGGCTGCCTTTCTATTAGATAATAATAATCTCACATTTTTTTATAGCAATTCAAGGTTTCAAAGAACTTTCTTCACAGCAACCTTGTGAGGTAGGTAGGTAGCATTAGACCCATTTTACAGATGAGGAAACTGAGGCACAGAGAAACTAATGACTTGCTGAAGGTCACACAGCTAGTAGGCATCAGAGCTGGGACTAACAACTCAGGTCTTCTGATTCCAAGTCCAGTGTTCTTTCCTTTGATCCAGGCCACTGAAATTGCTCTTTTTTATAGTTTACTAATAGTTCTTGACTCTCATCCTTTTAGATACCCTTGGGTTCTGGGGCATTATTGTTTCCTGATTCTCTTTCTTCTTCCCTTATTACTCCTCAGCCTGTCACTGACTCCTGTTCTTAGGATCATATATATGGCGCCGCAAAGGACTTCAGAGACCATCCAGTTGAGCCATCTTGTATTCTAGCCGAGGAAACTGAAGTCTAGCCATATTAAGTGACTTGGCCAAGGTCACATAGATAAAGCAAATGAGAGAGCTAGGATCAAAATCTGGGTCCTTGGGCTCCAAATCATATGATCTTTCTGTTATGCCATGCTGCCTCAAAGCTTGTCTCTACCCTCTTCTCTTGTCTTGGCTATACCATTCAAAGTTAAGCACCAGTCATGAACCAACCGGAATTAGAGCTGGAAGGAACCTCAGTCCAATTCCTTCATTTTACAGATGAGGAAACTGAGGCCCAAAGTGGATGACCTGAGGTCCCTTCCAGCGCTGCATCTATGATCCCAAGAATAGGAGTCAGTGACAGGCTGAGGAGTGATAAGAGAAGATAGATTAAGTGATTTGCTCAAAGTGGCTCATGCAAGTCAGAGATGGGATGCTTGAGTATTTGTCTTGTATCTTTTCACCTCTGTATTTGATGCCTGAAATGACCTTCTTTTCTCCTTCATCCCATTTCTACCTGTTGAAATCCTGCTTACCAAATCAAATGACACCTCCCTTACCATCCCTTCCCCAGTCCAGAAGTGAGCTGTCCTACCTGTGAATTCTCATGGTGCTTTGTACTTCTCTTGTGTCACCTAATCACATGGGTCCTTGTTTTATAGCTATTTATGTATATACCTTATATGATGATGATGATGATGTTGTCTAACATTTATATCATGCCTAAATGTGCCAGGACTATGCCAAGCATTTTAATTCTCATAAGAACCCTGCGAGGTAGGTGCTATATTATCCCTATTTTACAGTTGAGAAAACTGAGACAAATAGAGATTAAGTGCCCAGGATCACACAGCTATTAGGTGTCTGAGGCCATATCAGAACTTTGGTGTTCCTGACTGCAGGACCAGCCCTTTATCCATTGTGCCACCCAGCTAGTAGGTGGCATATGTACATAGGTTAGAACACACTCATACCGGAGGAACCAGGGCTTTGCCTCTAAGTATCAAATTCAGAGGTGATTGAATTAGAAAACGCTTTCAGTCCCCAAGCAGTGTAGGAACAACAGAGCTTTGAGCCTAGTTAGCAAGAATAATTAGTCTAGGAAGCTCCAAGATAGTAGCTACCATGATGGCAGCTCCAACAGAGGCTTGTACCTGTGTCCTTGGGTCTTTGGCTCTCTGTTCAATTTAGGGCAGAAATATTCTTGGCTATAGCTCTGAATTAGATTGTGCCTTTTTGAGAACAGGGACGTTTTATTAATTTTTGTATCCCCACGATTCTTAGAAATACCTTCCACACAGTATGTGTTCAACATATTTGTTGAGTGAATAAATAGTTCTATTGCATAATGTGTTCAGTTGTTTTTCAGTCATGTCTGACCCTTTAGGACCCCATTTGGGCTTTTCTTGGCAAAGACACTGGAGTGATTTGCCATTTCCTTCTCCAGCTCATTTTCCAGATGAGGAAACTAGGCAAATAGGATTAAGTGACTTGCCCAGGGTCACATGGCTAGTAAGTGTCTGAGGCCAGATTTGAACTCAGGAAGATGAGTCTTCTTGACTCCAGGCCTGGTTCTCTATCCACTGTGCCACCGAGCTGTCCTTCTCTACCATATTACACAATAGCATTTTAGAAACCTTATCTACATCAGTCTCATTTTTGTAACTGAGAAAATTTATATTGGGGGAATGTTAAAGGAGGTGCCCGTGTTCACCCAACTAGCATTATGGAGGAAGCAGAGTAGAACACAAATCTCTTGTTCAGTGGTCTTTCTCCTATGCCTTGCTGCTGCTGCCTTTATTGTCTAGCTCAGAGACCGACTCTTGTGGTGGAAACAGAACTCAGTTAGAAGGAGGAGACTCGTAGGTGCTACCTTTAAAGGATCAGAGTGTTCTAGCACCCCTCAGATGAGATCCTACAGGTGGCCTTACCCTCCTTTTATCCCTGGGCTCAGTTTTGTCTGACCTAGGACAGTGCCTGGCACACGGTAAGCTCTTAATAAATGCTTGTTGACTGACTGACTGACCGAGACAATAGCTTGGGCAATGAGAGCTTCATCCCCTGCAGCCATGATGAAGAAATGCTTAAAAAGTCCTCAAGGACTGTCCCCGTTTCAGGGGCCATGCTGGCTGAACCCTTATACCAGCTGCATGTGCCACATTTCTTTCTCATTCTCAAGATTCTATTTTCCTCTGAGGGATGGGCTATGAAGAAGGGAGGAAGGTGAGATAAAGTTACAAATTCCTTCTGACAACTTGTAAGTTTCAAAACAGATTTTTCTAATCCATGCCCCACCTGGTAGTCTTCTCTCCACACTGCCTAGAGAAACAAAAACAAGTGCCCCGGATCACCAAATGCCAATTATACCCAGTCCTTTTGGACTAACAAACCAAGCCCTTCTAAATAGAGTACATACTGTACTAAGGAATCATCACCAAACTATTTACAAAAATCCTTGTCCCAAACTTAGGCTGTGGCAGCTGAGGCACAGATGTTCAGGGCAGCCGCTAATGTGTTGTTGAGTTTCACTAAATACTTAATAGGTATGCGATATGAAATATGTAATGGCCACACCACAGTGGCGATGATGATGATGATGATGATGATGATAATAAGACCTGACTACATAGAGTCATCTGCAATGAAGTGAACATTCTTTTTCATGTATACTTTTCCTTTCTTTTTTTTACCATGAACTTAATGATCATTAGCAAATGCTGACATGACAATGTACAAAAACCCTAATAGAGTATGCTCATAAACCTGTGGGTTTGTAACATAGTTTTTTTTAAAATGCATGTTAAATTTAACAAAGTGGTAACAAAGTTGCTCTTTTTTTGTGAATCAACTTGTATCTTCTTTTTCTAAATTCAATTTTTCTCAAATGAAAATCCACTTTCTCTCCCTCCCACCTCTACCCCATTACCATCCCTTCTCCCTGAGAAAGTAAGAAAAACAAAATCCCTGTCACGCACATATATAGTCAAGCAAAACAAATTTCTGAATCGGTCATGTAAAAAAAAAAACTATGCCTCAATTTGCACTGAATCTATCACCTCTCTATCAGGAGGTAGGTAGCATGTTTCATTATGAGTCCTCTGGAATTATGGCTGGTCATTGTGATGATCAGAGTTCCTAAGCCTTTCAAAGTGGATTGTCTTTATAATGTTGCTGTTATTTTATCAATGATTCTCCTGGTTCTGCTCACTTCACTTTGCATCAGTGAATACAAGTCTTCCCAGGTTTTTATGAAATCATCCCTTTCGTCATTTCTTATAGCAAAATAGCATTCCATCACACTGACATACCATCACTTATTCAGCTATTCCCCAGCTGATAGATGGCCCCTCGGTTTCTAGTTTTTTGCCACCACCAACAGCTGCTGTAAATAATTTTGTACATATGGGTTCTTTTCCTCTGTCTTTGATTTCTTTTGGGACTAGACTTGGTAATGGTACTGTTTTATAGGCACTGTTTAATAGGTTTTTGGGCATAGTTCCAAATGGCTTTCCAGAGTGGCTGGACCAGTCTGTAGCTTCACCATAGGGCATTAATGTACCTGTTTTCCCTCAGCCCTTCCTGCAGGTGTCTTTTTTTTTTTTGGTCAACTGCCGATTTGAGGACATGGAACATCAAAGTTATTTTAATATGCATTCCTCTCACTACTACTGATTTAGATAATTTTTTTTATATGGCTATGGGTAGGCAGAGTTTCTTCCTATTCATATCTACCTGTTCATATCCCTTCACTATTTTTATCAATTGGGGAATCAAGCAAATATTTTCAACACTTGAAGCTAATCCTCCAAAATGGAAGATTGTATTTAATACAGTGTTAATTAGGTGCTTTGGTCCCCGTGGGTCATAGGTTCTCATCTGAGTGCTAACTGGTCAGGTTGCCTGTGGACATTGTACACTGCTCACATGCTAAACCAGGTCAACCCAAGTTGGGCTCTCCCAATCAGGGAACCACCCTTTGGCGTTTCTCTTAACAGCTGCCTCCTCCGATTGTGGTGGAACACTGAGGCTGCTCTGAACCAGCTGTGATCAGCTCCAGATGTTGTCAGCTGGTCACAGCCAATTTAAACGAAATAAATCCCAAACTACATACAAATCCCCTGGGGTACCCAGTTAGTGCCCTGCTCTTATGTCAGAGTCAGAACAAGCTCATCTATCAGAAAATGCAGGTTAGTTAAACTGAATCTGACTCACGAAACTCACCCCAGGGGTTTCTGGAAAGGAAAATTATAGAGTTAACTTCTTAACCCACAGAAGCACAAAAAATAAGGGGTTGAAGTCAATTCTAATGTGTCACAGAATCATGGGATTTTAAACTGGGAAGCAGACTAAGAAATCCTCCAGCCTAACCCTCCTTTTCCAAATGAGGAAACAGGCCCAGAGTTTAAATGATTTGTTTAAGGTCACAATTTGCCAATTTGAGGAGTGTGACATGGAACTTCAGGCTTGTTTAAATGTGTGTTTCTCTAACTACTAGTGATTTAGGTATTTTTTTTTTTGCCACATGGCTATGGTGATAGTAACTGGGATTACTATTGCTGAATCGGCACTAGAACCCAGGCCTCCTGACTCACCGTTCTCATTTCATTCCTTCATCAAGCACTCACATACCAAATATTAGTACTGAAACTTCAATTTAATCACCGCTTGATTGTTCACCATTCATTTTAAATAGCTCTCATTTGAGGTTGTTTATTACAGGTAATTATGTAAATCATCAATTCAAGAGAAATTCTACCAGCAACTTCTAACATTAAAACAAATGCCAAGACATTGTCTTCTAATGTAAACATATTTTCGGGGGGTACTTAAGGAATTACATTACCAGCTGCTGAAGTTGATTCCTTAAATTGCCTGTTGGGTCGGTAGGGATATGACTGCAGTGGAGACTTCTTGCAAGTTTTATAACAGTTTTATAATTAACAAGTTTTATAATTAAAGCCCTGCCAATTGTGAAACAAGGCCTTGGTCATTCTGACGTAGCTAAGTGTGGGTCCGTGTGATTGGGGCTTCAGAGACAGGAAGTGGACTGAGGAGTCCATGTATTTATGTTTTCTTTGCTTTATGGAAGGATTCACTTAGTTCAGGGATGGGGAACCTGCAGCCTGGAGGCCACACGTGGCCCTCTAGGTCCTCAAGTATGACCCATTGACTGAATCCAAACTTCACAGAACAAATCCTTAAGTCTGGATTCAAAGGGCCACACTTGAGGACCACATGTGGCCTCCAGGCCTCAGGTTTCCCACCCCGACTTAGTTCAATAAGACATCTATGGAATGGGGTAAGGTGTGAGCATTTACACCTTGGAAATTGGCAAATACTACAAATCAGAACTTCATTTTATTATTTTGTTGATTGTCACTCTAGACTTAAGAAAGTGATAGAAAAATGTCAATATTGCAAATGAAATTTAAAAATATGTCCTTCATACATCTTCCCTCCCAGAAAGCCAGTTGTTAAACATTCACCCAAGTGACAATGTCTCTGCCCGTGTCCCTTGGAAGAATGACTGCTGGTACTCTGTAAGTGGTCTATGCATCAGTCTCTCCAAAGTGAATCCAATTGTGATAAGACTGTCCACACACTGGCCTGTTTGTGGGTTGTAGAACTGTAGAATCCTGGTCGAGGGGAATCTCTGCTCCATAGTGCAACAAGATCAGCAGAAGCCTCAGGCCCTGACAAAATGGCAAAACCGACTGGATTTGGATTGAAAGTACCTGGCTTTAGATACCAGCTCTCTGCTTACTATCTGCGTGACCTTGGACATGAGACCATAAGCAAAGAGCTGGAAGCCGTCCCATTCCACTTCCTCATTTGACAGAAGCGGACCTGAGGCCCAGGGATTTTGAGTGCCTTGTCAGAGGTCATACAGCTAGTATTAATGGCTGTATTTGAACTGTGACCTTCTGGTTCTAGGGCTCTTCCTACTCAACCCCTCTGAATCCATTACTTCTCTGGGCCTCCATTTCTTCTTCTGTAAATGAGAGGCTTGGATGAGGGGGGATCTAGGGTTTCATCCAGCTCTGACAAGTTAAGCTCTGAGGTCTCTTGGAAATAGTTCTCAGGTGTGACCTTTTAAAGGGGAAGGGCAGCAGCTTTGTAGGTCGGTGGATATGGGATCACAGAAACACAGATTTAGAACAGGAAGAAACCTTGGAGGGGCATTCAGTTCAAGCCCTTTATTCTGCAAGTGAGGGGACTCACATATGTGTGCATATATACATGTATGTGTACATACATATATGGAATTGCCCTGCATAGATACACACATGTATGTGTGTGAAAGTATGTTGCTATATAATGTGTGTGATGTGCACACATGCATTGTATACATATATGTGTGTAGACACATGTATGTATATATACATACATATATGTGTACATACCCACACTTCTACAAGTTTGTTTTCATTGAATTCTTACACTACCCCAGAGACATGTCTCTAGTCCCATGTATGTTCCAATCCCTTCACAAGCCTACCCTTATCTTGAATTGAAACTCAGATTTGGTTTCTAGACCTGTGATTTTCATCGCCTGGTCTACACCTTCCCTCCACTCATGCAGATCAATAACTCCTCCAATTGGGAGTCTTAGAGAGCTGGATGAGGTACCAAGAAGTTAGATGGCTTTCCTGGGGGTCACACACAGGGAGTACGTGTCAGAGGAAGGCCTCGAACCCACACCGTCCCTACTTCAAGGGTGGCCCACACCCACTCCACTAACACTCGCTGCCTCTCCGAGGCTCCAGATCAAGGCTTATGATGATCAATGCCTTTCCCTTGCAGAGAAGATGTTGTGTCTCTTTGCCAAGGATCTCTCTACCACACAGCTCCTTAGCTCTGATGAAGAGGAGGTCCTCAGCCGGGCAACCAGCCTGGTAAAATAGCCAGGGGGGTAACTGGCAAGATCCAACAAGGACAGCATTGATTGATTTCTCTCATTCATTTGGATAAGTTGTTTGGTATTAATTATACCTGATAATTCAATGTCGTCTTAGTGACAGTCCTCCCTTCCCCACCCCCCAAGTCCTGATAGTAAATCTTTGTTGAAGTGTAGAAATGAGGCTACTGGGCGTTTTTTGTTTCATTTTTGTGTGTGAGAGAAAGAAAGAGAGAATTACAGGATTTGCAGTCAGTGAAGGGGCGATTATGCAAAGTTCCCTGTTCTAGAAAGAAATTGCATTCCAAAGAGGCTAAGTCCACAGTGGCTGTGGGAAGTCTGTTCCCAGGCCTGAGAGAGAACCCCACAGTCCTTACAGTCCTTACTCCCAGGCCCTGCTTCTCACACACACACACACACACACACACACACACACACACACACACACAC
>NW_020946390.1:0-32460 GCF_900497805.2 Vombatus ursinus | reverse complement strand
AAATTCCAGCTCTCTTCTTAATGGGGAAACCTTCATCAGTGGTGATAAAGAAAGCTTTCCATTCAATTAGAGCAGAAAAAGTAAGTCCCTGCAATCCTTGTTTTCTCTGCTTCTCTTAGCAATCCTGTGACATCTGGAGGCATATCTCCACACAGTAGACTGATTAAATGAACACTTGCCCCCTCTCCAACCCCTCCTCCTCCCTGCAAGAAGAGAGAAAGAATTCAACGAGCATAATCCTCACTTATCCAAACACTATTTGCCCTTCTTGCAGTTGGTTTCTCACTGATGTTAATCTGAGGACAGACAGTCTGAACAGCAATACCTCCTTTTGGGTTTCCCTGAAATGAATTTTCTTCTAGACAAGTGGTCTCTGTACCAAGAACCTTAAGGAGGAACCTTTGCACCAGGCGAAAGTGGCAGTAGGGATGAGGGTTTCACTTGATTATGAAGTTGTGGGGGAAGCAGGGCCCAGGCCTACTGTTGGCACTCTCTCTGGCCACCAGACAGTAACTCCTCACAAGTTACAGGCTTTGCTGTGAGTACAAGTTGACTCAATAATTCTCTCCCACTGACAATCTAATTCTTCATTTATGGATCTCTCTCTGACATTCTGAATTGGCATGTTCCACTCGGCACAGCCTCTACTGAGTCTCTGGGGCCTGGGGCTGATCATGGCGAGAAAACTCACTTATTAGAGCCCTGGAAAAAACTACCAAACCCAAAATAGATTTCTAGGTTGAAAAGAGCTTTGGGAGGGGAGCAAACCTGGACAGAACTTGTACCTTTTAAAAGGAAAAAACAAGAGATGATAGGGAGAGTTTTTCTCTCAACTCCCTCATTTACTTTACTATTGAAAAAGAGATCTGACCTCATATCCTCTGTCACCTTCTGAGTTTCCTCGCTCCTCTTGCCTCAAAATTGTTTCCGTGTGGTGACTTGGATAGATGGCACTGCAGGTGTGTGTCAGATAACATCCATATTGTGCTGGTATAACCAAAGAACTTGCACATCCATTATTACTGCATTAGATAATTACCATAACCTTATTTAGCAGGTAGGGAGGCAGCTAGGTGGCTCAGTGGATAGATTACTCAGCCTGAAATCAGGAAGATTCACCATTACTTCTTCTAATCTTTACCTCTAATCACCACTCTGAAACATTCACCTTCTAATCAGAACTACCTTTTTATTATTCCATGAAAACACCATACCTCTTCCTCCTTTTCTCGTTCCCTCTTTTATCTCTCCCTTTCTTTTCTTTTCTCTTTCTTCCTTTCTTTCTCCCTCTCTTTGTTTTTTACCTTTCTTCTTTCCTTACTCCCTCTCTTCCCCTCTTCCTCCTTCCCTCTCTTCCTTCCTCCCTTTCTCCTCTCTTTTCTTCTTATCCCTCCCTTTCTTTTCTTCTCTCTTTCTTTCTCCCTCTCTTTCTTTTTTACCTTCTTTCTTCCCTTTCTCCCTTCCCCTCTTCCTCCCTTTTTTCCTTCCTCCCTCTCTTCCTTTTTTCCTTTCTCCCTCCCTTCCTCCCTCTCTTCCTTTCTTTCTTCCTCTCCCTCTTTTCCTTCTTCCCTTCCTTCCTTCCTATCCAGATCTTGCCCATGACTTAGAGCTTAAGAACTCCTGTCTTTGTAGGATTCTTTCCTTTCCCTGGGAGTAAAGGACCAGTGGTAAATGTTGCCAAACATGGAGTTCATTTAGATGTAATGCCCAAGAGGCTCATTCTGAATCAGTCATTTTTAACAGAATTCCAATGTCTCTACTCATTCCCTCCTGGCCTCCTTTTATGACTGGAGGAAAAAGTTTCTTAATTCTTCCATGTGCCATTTCATGGGGCTTCAAGGAGAATGAAAATGATGAACACACTGCAGTTCTTGTGGAATAAATAGTTCTTACACAGCCAAACTAAAGCGAAGTGCTTTGCAATATGGATTTTCTCCTCCAAGTTATTAGAATAAATTCGGTCAGCACATTCAGCTCCCATCCTCTGTGATGCATTAAGTTAACACAACACTTCTCTCCTCATTTAAAATTTTGGATGGAATCTTGAGTTTGTCTTGGCAAGTTGGGCAGAGGGAGGTGGGGGCACGGGGAGAGTAATTTGTGGATTTGTTTTGTTCAAGTGAGATGATCAATTTCAATTCCTATGTTGAGTCAGAGGCTGGCCCTGGCAGAAGAAGGGATCTAAATTGGATATTGAAGCCACTGGACCTTTAGTAGTAATAGTAATAATTATCATTAGAGTAGGGAGTTGGTCAGAGAACCCTTAATCAATTGAATTTCCCTTCCCCAATCCACTTCATGAACTTAAAGAGCATGACATCAAAAAGTGGCATTTCTCTTAGAACTGAACCCTAGCTTATGCACCCTAGCTCAGTGCTAAAGGATATATACTCTGAAACTAAAATAGCAATTCTGATTAGTCTCCATGTGTCCCCATGATTAAGAGATTGTGTCATTACACTGGTGATGGAGTCAGAAACAATCTTTTCCTTTGGTAGTCTATAACAGAGGTAGAAAAGACTTTATCAACTCCCTTTGGGCCCGGCCTCTTTTTGGATGAATGAGAGATGGGTAAAAGGTGTGTGTGTGTATGTGTGTGTGTATGTATATGCGTGTATTTATGTGTATAGAATTCATTTATTAAGTACCTACTATTTGCCAAGTGCTGTGTTAAGCACTTTACAAATATTATCTCATTTGTTTCTTACAACAACTCTGGAAGGTAGGTGCTATTATTATCCCCATCTTACAATTGAGGAAACTGAGGCAGAGCAAAGTTAAGTGACTTACTTCAGGTCTTCCTGACTCCAGGCCCAGCACTCTATCTACTCTATCCACTGCTCTGCCTAGTAATTTTCATACCTTCTCTCCTCTCCCATTGGCAAAGGTGGTAACAATAACATGGCAGCAAAAACATGGGCCTGCCTAGGAGAACTTTAGCCACTTGCTTCTGAATGCCAAGGTAAATGTAAGATATCCATTCAACATTCCCACAGAGGGCCTTCACCTTTCAGTGGGTGAGGGGAGAAATATAATGATTACAATGAGCTAAATGAGATATTTCATATTTTTGTACTTTTCATGTATTCTTATGAGTGTTTAATATTTTCAGTGGTCAAGGAAATAAACTGCCATCCTGTCCCTATAATGTACAATGTTTACCTTTTCTAAAAGGGACCCTGTTAGTCCCTTTTGAAAGAGATCTTATGCACTAACCATATCTAAGTCTTGTGTTAGAGATTTTCCCTGGAGTCACTGAGGTGGGAGGCGACAAGCCTCCAGAGGGAGAGAAAAGCCTAGGGTCAAGCCCATACTCAGCATCAACTTGATTCTGTTTGATCCAAGAGCAGGTCACTCCTTATAGTAAGGAGCCTGCCCTGAGCTGGGGAATGACATCAACATTGCCAACAACATCAACATCATCATCATCATCATCATCAATGTGACCATCACAATGCTGCTGCTGCTAACTGACATTCTTATAGCATTTTAAGGTCTGAACACACTTCACATATATTAAATCATTTGATCCTCTGAGATAAATGTTATAGGTATCATTATCCCAGTTTTACAATTTAAAAAAAAATTCAATGGGGCAGCTAGGTGGCACAGTGATAGAGCACCAGCCCTGGAGTCAAGAGGACCTGAGTTCAAATCCGGTCTCAGACACATAACACTTACTAGCTGTGTGACTCTGAGCAAGTCACTTAACCCCAGTTGCCTCACCAAAAAAAAAATCCAAGGATTTCTTAAGAGAAGTGAAGTGATTTGTCCAGAGTCACTCAGTTAAAGTAGTGGTTCAAGTGGAATTAGAACCCAGGTCTTCCTGGCACCAAGTCCAGTTGCCCCATCCATATTCTTCATTTCAATTCCCAGTGACTTAATAGAAAATGAAGGCAGCAGACAGGAGTGGTCAGGGCCATCGATGTTATGCAACAGTTTGAAAAGTTTCCTTTATTTTCCCCTTATTTACTTGCAAAGTTCTAGTTCAACCTAAACCCCATTTAAGTGATTTATGGCCTATCTTAAAATGACCACCATATGACTGTTTGCCATAATGCTGTAGCAAAAAAATTTAGTGTATCATAGATACACCGTGTCAGTGACACAACCCTGTATTGCAGGGGTCAGCTAACTATGGCCCATTCATCGAATGTCCCTGCCCCTTTTGGTACAGCAAGAGTTAAGAGTTAATTTTACATTTATGGCTACACTTGGCCCAAGCCTTAGTTTTCTGACTCCTGCCCTATTCCATTGATCTCATTAGAATTAGAGTCAGACAAGCTATTTCATGTTTATTTCCAAATTAACAAATAGTTATTAGGCACTGACTGTATGCCCAAACACCACCTTGTTTGCTGATTCAGAAGATACCCCATTGCCTTTGAAAAACTTACAAGTTAGTTGGGAATAAGAGGTAAAACAGCTAGAGACCAGTATAAGACAAGACTATGTCAAGAGCTAGAAAGTATTATTTATTATAAACACTGTAGAAATTCAGAGAAAGGAGAGATTAATATGGGTTTGGGATAATAAAGGAAGACCTTGGGAAGGAGATGAGATTTTTACAGAGCCTTGAAGAAAGCATTTGGATTTCTGAAGAGGGCATTCCAGGAGTTAATATGGAAAATGCTTTCCCAGCCTTGGGGATGTTGTCTTCAGTTTTGCCTTGTCTATGGAGATATAGTGTGATCTCTAATTTTCTTACACAAAACCTCCCAGTTTCTTTCCAACCAAGCCTTGGCATTCTTACTTGAATTTACCTAGTTTTTATTCAAAACCAAGAAACATTCTCTTTGTTCCAGTGTACTTAGTGCCTGGGCTGAGGTAAGATTGTAGATGTTGAAAATGATGTGCATACATCATTAGAAGGAACAAATATATTAAGTGTTTCTGAGAACTGATTCCCTATGCTAAGTGCTTCAAAATACAATGAGACACAAGATATGACCTCTGCCTTTAAAGAGTTTGCAGTCTGGTGAAAGAATCAGGATACATATGTAAGTGGATATGGGGTGTTTTGCCCAGGGAGGTGTGTCCACATAAGTCTGTCTAGCTGTGGTTCACAGGGAGGCATGAATAAATAGTTCTAGAATCTCCTCTGCTTGCCTTTCTCCAAGTGAAACTGTGATTCCTGCCAGGATAGGAGGCAGAAGAGACTGGTACCAGAGGCTGGCCACTCTACCCTACTCGAAGAAAAGGTGCCAGGCAAGAATTATACCTATCTACTCTACTAAATATTGGTAGTCTGGCAGGGGGAAATCATTTTTAGGTTCAACCTGAACTCCTAATCACTATTCCTTAACAGGGAAGGAGTGTCCGAAGCTATATACCCAAGATTTTATTCCCTTTCCACTAAATACAGTTCAACCATGAACAGACGTAGCAAACCTCAGATAAACCCATTAATCCAAGATGATAGCAAACAGAAATCAGAGAAGGTGTACAGACGAGAATACATCAGACAACACATAGAGAATGAACTCTTCTTGAGAGTGAGATATCTCAGCTCAATCAAGAGAGATTCCCAGAACTCACCCAAGTGAAAGTTCCTGAAGTTTAGTTTAGTAAGCTGAGGATAAGGACTTGATCAAGGTGCGAATTCCTCTACATAATGGTTTCTTCCTCAAGTCTTTCTCTCCCTTCAGGAACTTGAAGAGAGTATGGAGCTGCATTTCTTCTTTCTTGAAGCTGGAAGCCAGAATACCAGGATCTCTTTTCTCTCTCAAGCTCTGACCAAGTCTGTCTTTCACAGGTGAGGAGCATTGAGTAATCAATTTCCAGTAATGAGGAAAGTTCAAATGGGCTTTGAGCTATGGGTTACAAATACATAAAAAAGACAAATAAAGTAGGTTTTCAAAATTCATTATTGACATGGAATTTACTACTTTATAAGTAGCTGGTTCTATTGCTAGAAAATAAAATTGTTGGGAAATCCTTAGGTGAACTGAAATGTTTTTCTGTAACTTCTCTGGTGGACCTAATTCTACTCTCTGGAGGAAAACAGAAAAAGATAATCTTTCAAGTATTTGAAAATAGCTATCCCATCTCCTTTTGGTCTTCTTAAGACTAACTACCTCTAGTTGCTGCAGTCATCCTTCATATGAGATGGTTTTCATCCAGACCTTTCACCATCTCCTTTCTTAAAGGGTTCTTAATCTGAGACCCATGAACTTTAAATATATATATATAACTATATTTCAATATAATCAATATAGTCAAATGAGTTAGCATTTATTAAGCTCCTACCATATGTCAGGCACTGTGCTAAGGGCTAAGGATACAAAGAAAAGTCTTTGTAATCTCACATATTTCATGCATTAAAAAAATTAATCAATTATACCAAGCTGATAACCTCTCCAAATATTACAGTTCCAACCACTATGTCTGGGCAGCTTAAAATCAGGTCTCTCTGCATTATGACCAAATCACAACCATGATGTCATGAAACTCTACTATTAATGTCATGTTACTGATAACCTGAGATACATGGCTTCTATATAACTGTCTCGGGCAGCAGTGTTTCACCTAATGTAGAATTTTCATGGTACTTGTTTATCTAGTCAGGTGGGGATAGGCCTGGACAATATTAGTACCAAATGGTCAGTACAGACAGAAGATGCTAAAGGTATTCAGATCCCCGTGGGTGATTATAGTCTTTTTGACTCTTGGTTATCCCTGCTAAAGAAGGAATCAATGATCCCAAACTGCCTACTTTCTTTTTTACTTTGGAATTTGTAACAAGATTATATCTGTTCTTTAGATATGTCTTCCTAATTCTGTTTTTGCACAGGTCAGTATCAAAATGAGTTTTGTCCTCTGAGCACAGATGGTAGGGAGAAGCAGCCCAGATAAACAGGTAAGCCAGTTTGGGATTTAATACAAGTTAACACTTGTAGAAAATCCACATATGGCTAATCGAGGGTTAACCTCCTTCTCCTCCTCCTCCATATATTCATTCATTCTCATTCTCATTCTCATTCTTATTCTCATTTTCTCTCTCTCTCTCCCCCTCCCTCCCTCCCTCCCTCCTTTCAGTCAGGCATTCTGTAGAATGTCAACTAGCCAGTGGAATGGCTAAAGGTAGGCAGCTGAGTACACAAAAAACTAGATTTTACTTAAGTCTTTGGGCGTTTGTAAAATGAAGGAACTCAGTACCTTGATAATATTTCAAATATAGGACTAATAGAAAAGAGAAAGGCCAAGAACAACTCCCCTCTTCCCTATACCTACCCACCCTTGGGCACAGTAAAATCAACCCCATATGACCACATGTATTCTTTAGCAGTAGTCCATAGGCAGTACATTAAAAAGGCTTATTTTTATTGATATCTTTTTTTCTGTCACTTCCATTTCCAAATATTTCCTGCCCAGTCTTGCTCCCCAGCAAGTCATCCTTTGTAGCAAAGATTTTATTAAGAGGAGAACTAGAAAACAGTTCAGCCAAACCAATCAACACATCAGTTTTTGATTCAGTATTTGCTCTCTTCCACACCCACTAACTCTCCTCTTCTAAAAGGAGGATGGGGAGAAGTCAAGCCAGATCATTATAATTCCCCAGCATCCCTTCTCTTCTTTTTGCTATCTTTCTTTAATCCTGTCTCTGTGTACATTCTGCTCTTACATATATAACCGTAGAAACCCAACCCAGTGGCTGGTGCAACCCCTGGATAGGTCAGTAGCTCAAGATTCAAGAGACCTGGGTCCCAGCTCCCTCCCCAACTAATTCCCTGTGTCGCCTTGGGAACAGCTTGGCCTCTGGGGCTCAGTTTCCCCCAGAGGTGGGACTGGACGGTTCATTCTACCTCTTAACTTCTATTCTTCCCCACTGCTTTTGGATCTGGCTGAGCCACCCTGAACAATCTGTGGATGGGGCCGTGGTTTTGAACTTATGAGCTGCACTCCATTGACAAGCATGGCAATAAAAATTCACAGTGTATTTTTTTAACCTTTGCCTTCCTCCCTCCCCCTTCCTCCCCCAGTTTCTCTCTGGTACATGTCTGCATCTGGTTCTGGTAAAAGAAAAAGATGCTTCCCATTGATGAGTTTACTACTGTATTTTTTTCCTTGGTGATGGAGCTTACGTATTCTTCCTTTCCAGATGTACTAATGCACACTCCCCATCTGGAGCTAGAAAGGCAAAGGGCCTCCTTTAGACCGAGGCCTCAAGGTGGCTGGCTGGGTGAATCCCCCCAAACCTCTCGCTTTCAGCTGCCTGAAGTCTGAGAAAACTCTTCACTTTGATTCTGCAAACACCTCAGGAAGGAAGCTCTGGGGCCTGGAAGGGATCCGGGAACGCCAGGGCAGAATCACCATGGCAATATGTCTCCCAGTTTTGCTTCTTTCCCACCTTTATCCAGCTATCCAATAGCACTATGATTGAGGATGACTGCGTGTGGGTGGTTCAGGAGGGGAGGCTGCCAGCGCTAAGTCATTCCCTTAGTACTGGGAGTGCTTGGGGGAAGGGAGTGAAGGGGCTAGACAAACCCCTAAAGATCAAGGCCCTGGAGATCTACAGCCATTTGTCTTATTTCCTTTGGGGTGGGGTGGGGAGGTTTGAGGGGGAATAGAGTAGCTTATGATTTTTAGTGACTGTTTTTCTCTTGTATAACTTTGATCAGTTATTTCAGTGTCCAACTCTTCGCGACCTCATTTTGGGTTTTCTTGGCAAAGATATTAGAGTGGTTTGCCAATTTCTTCTCCAGCTCATTTTACAGATGAAGAAACTGAGGCAAACAGGGTTAAGTGACTTGCACAGGGTTACATAGCTAGTAAGTGTCTGAGGCCAGATTTGAATGCAGGGAGATGAATCTTCCTGATCCCAGTACCAGCCCTCTATCCACTGGGCCACCTAGCTGCCCCCTTATATAACTGCTTTTATGCATTAGAGTTATACATTACCTATTCCTCCTTCAGAGGAGGAGAAGGTATTCAGAAGTCCCTTGCCCATTCAAGGAAACAGTGGAGGTCCTGGGTTACCAGTGAGCTTGGCTCTGGCAGAGAGGAGGGAGAAAGGCAGGCAGATACCCGAGTTTTCTTGCTGCTTGTCTAGGAAAGGCAGTACAGTTATCCCTTCCACATTGTGGGGATTAGGGGCACCCCTGCAATCTGGAAAATCCACGTAAAATTTTTTGGCCCTCCCTTCCTACCAGAGAAGTCTGAATTTTTTTCTTTTTCTTTTATGTGGTGTTTATAGTACCTTATTGTAAAATTTGGATTAAGTGTTTAGTCATAGGCTCTGTGTCATCTGCTGGCCTTCATGTGTCATCTGTTGCTTCTGCAAAGCTCCCCCAAAATTCTTCCAGAAAGCTGCCCCCAAATTTCCATTTAATTTCTTATGCTGAACCATGGTGTATCGAAACCACCATGGGGAAAGTCACAATGTAGAAGGGATGACTGTGTAGAGGAAAGTTCACTGGGTATGATGTCAGAGGACCTGGGTTCTAATTTTGGTTCTAGCAGGCAGTATCTTGAGCAAGTCACTGAACCCTTCTGGGTATCAGTTCCCTCATCTGTAAAATATGGGGGAGGGGGTTGGACTGGATCACAAAGGATCATAGATTTTAGAGTTGGGAGGGACATTCAGAGGCAGCCCAGCTTAAATCCCTCAATTTTCAGTTAAGGAAGCTGAGACCCAGGGAGATGCAGTGACTCACCCCCAAATTCACACCCTCTAGCTCCAAACCCATCATTCTTTCCATTGTATCCAGTTGATGATCTTGAAGATACATTCTAGTCCCAAACTGTATGGTCCTGGTGATTCAAAATCAGGTCTCTTTAAGAATTCAAGTTAGTTGACTGAGTAAAGGAAATACATATGCTCCTTGCTCCAAGGAAAACAGCCCAATGTTGAGTTTAGAGGGGAATATACTAAGGCCAGGGACCTCTGGTAAATGCTGCTCCATTCTCCCAGCTTCCAACTGGGAAAATGAACTAAGACCTGTGACAGGCCTACTGCCTTCCTTGGAGTCTATTTTCCAGTGACCTGAAATTTGATGTCACCTGCATGCTCAATTTTTTAGCACACACGTGGACATGAAATTTCAGGAATTTCAGATCTCCGTGATCTGGGAGAACCATGATATGCTCTTGTGTATACAGACATAAATACATACATCTACATACGCATACACACCACCTCTAAGTAAATCTCTAAAGCAAACACCTCTCTAACTTTCTGAAGCTGTGCTCTGCCACTGATAGAATATAAGGTTCTGCTCTGTACAGGAAGGGTTCAGATTGTACAGCCATTCTGTAAAATACCCAATTGTGAACTCTACTCACAATATGCCCACAGAAAACTACATGTAATAGAATATGAGCATACAGTATAGTGATTGCGTAGATATGTGCTCTGTTGTAAGTGATCCTCTAATAATTGGCTGTCCCCCCCCCCTTCTCTTGGGGATGCTTTAGAGGAGAGTATCAAACATTATGTGCAGTGGCCTCAGGGAGAAAACAGATTTCCTTCCTTTGCCTACCAAAAAAAAAAAAAAAAAAACCAAACAGGGAAATCCATCATATTTTTTAAAAAAAATTTAATTTGAAAATTCACTGGTGACATTTGGGTAGAACAAAATGTTGAAAAAAATTCACCAAAATGTCTTTTTGATGTGCTTAGAGCTGGGTTAACAGCTCTGGAGATCACAACAGAGAATGTCAGTGTCAGTAGGGCCGTACTTTGCTTAGCATCATGGTTCCTCCAAGCCAAAGGAAGGCTCAATATACCTGGGTGGGTGGGACTCGATGGAATCCAGGATTCAGGGAGTCAGAAACAGTGATTTCTGTTCTTTACCCAGTGCCTGAGTTTCCTATATAGACTTGGGGTTGCTATTAGAGTACTATGTATCTCAGTTTCCCTCATTATTAAAATGCTCTTTTAAATCTGTCAACGTGATATCTCAGGCTTTTGAACAACATCCGAGTTAAATTTATCACTGTCTAAGCATCCTCATCTTCTATCTGTTATAGGGTTGTGGCAACAGTCTTGGTCCTATATTTTCACTCTGAAACCAATCTGCATATGCTTAAGCCCTGCAACAGAGATCTTTGCTCCCACCCCAACGAAGGTGAAACACATTTCATAAAATGGTCAGTCCCAAGCTTGCTTGGAGCAATGAGGCTTTTCCCGTGGTTCGCCACAGGGACCAGAAGCAGGGCCGGTAGCTGACACGCTAGCCCCACCAGAGACAAGTGATGCATTTCGTTCTCGTTGCCTGAGCGGTACATTTGCCTCCAGTGACTCATCTCTTCTTCTACACATGTGCCCAGCCTGGTTAGTGCCTGAAGCCTCTCAGAGACAAGGATTTGGCTCTTTCAGGATCCATTCTGAACAACAGTCGGGCTGCCCTGACCAAGGGGAGAGTGAATGGGCAGCCCACAGCGTGTGCATTCATAGTTAATTGAGTGTCATGAATATGGATGCCATTACCAATTTAATAACGTGGAGAGGTCTTAACCTGCCCTCTGCGAAGGGGGCATAGCCAAGGACTTCCCTTTTCTCATCTTTGTTCATATGAGAAAGCCTTAAAGCGCTCTTAGGAACCTTACTGTGGGTGTGGCCGCTGGTCCCATTTTTCCTGAGCTGAGGAAACATTTATAATGCCCTCTTGCACTAGGCCTGAGTGGCCCTGCCTTCTATCAGCCATTATCAGTCACTTTAATTACCAGACAGGTATGTTCCCCAGCATCCAAATTGTAATCAGATTGAAATGTAGCTGTAATGATATCTGATCTGGGAATATATTCTGAAGCTTTCCTTTTCCACGATGGTTTTCATTTCCTGTAATTTAGCTCTGGAAGCATTTATGGAATATCACATGGTTTTAGTTTACACAGGAAACCAGCTGCAGTTGTGAGAAGATACTGACTTTGTATTTTTTTTAAGGGAGGGAGCTTGCAATGCTGGGTTTTTTTTTTTTTTAAGTTATTTTTGTTGTCCAGAACCTGTGTTCTGGAGAGGGATCTGCGATTATGTAGAAACCAGCAGTTTATTTCTGACCCATGGTAATCACTCTGTGCGCAGAAAACCCCGTATAGGGAAAGGCCCTTGGAGGAAGCCAAGGGTGGGAAGGAAAAGGGAGATCGCACATCTGGAGTAAAAGATTCACATTTGGAGATGGAAGAGACGTCCCAAAGACCATGATCACAAGAGGGCTGAGGGAGCCCAAACTGGATTAAAAACAGAAAAGGATGTTTTTCTAACTTTCTTTTTGGCCAGAAACAGCTATCAGGGC
Organism: Vombatus ursinus; assembly: GCF_900497805.2. Classification (NCBI taxonomy): domain Eukaryota; kingdom Metazoa; phylum Chordata; class Mammalia; order Diprotodontia; family Vombatidae; genus Vombatus; species Vombatus ursinus. The sequence continues at coordinate 20,224 of NW_020946390.1, read as the reverse complement.
TCACATTATCACAGTTCAAGGAGGAAACCAGGATCTGTTGGCAGAAGCTGCCCTACAATCAATCACCTCACCCTAAACCTTAAAATAACAGCATCATCTCCTCCCTTCCTAAGTCCTCCGCCCACTCAAAATGTAGTATCCATCCCCCCCTTAGAAATTCTCAGTCACCCCCTCCTACACACACATACAAACACTGAGAAATGGTTAGGGGTTTTTGAGTGGTTTAATTTAGACCTTCGGGACTGAAGAGAAGAATAGATTTCATGTCCTTTATTCCAACCACCTAAATATAGACACCTTCTAAGTTACGAACATATGACTTCCAAATATCCTTTACATATGAATTTGGGGAAATTAGTTCCCCACCACGCTTTCCCATTCCAAGCCTCGGAAAAGGGAACAACCAAGCTGTCCTTGCCTACAGATGCCATCTTGTGGTGATCCAAGGGAGCTATTCAAGGCAACATGAGAGACATTGAAAATTCATATGTGCCTTTTTTTCACCAGTCATGACTCTACTAGTTCCATCTCATACAGATTTTCTTGGATTATGGATTTAGAATTCGAAGGGGAGCCTCAGAGGTTATTGAGTTCAATCTCTTCATTTTACAAATGAGGAAACTGAGGTTGATGGAGATTAAGGGACTTGCCCAAGATTACACGGCTAGGACACATCTGAGTCAGGATTTAAATTCAGGTCTTTCCAAATACCAACCCAGCACTGTGTCTTCAGTACTACCTGATTGCTTCTGCCACACAGCCTCCTTAATGGCTTTCCCTTCTTTTTTTTTTTTTCCCAGTTCTTATTCCAGGGCAGATTTTCTCTTTTTATTCTTCTCCCCAGAGGGCCTCAAATGACCCTAATCATGACTGATAAATCAGCCCCATAAGATTTTAGAGTTGGAAAGAGCTTTTTGAGGCCATTTAACTGAATCCCCTCATTTTACAGGTCATGAAACTGAGGTCCAGAGAGGTTAAATTAATCACTCAAGGTCATATAAGTAGTCCAGTGCCAAAGCTACTACTGGAACCTAGGCCTTTAACTCCAGTTCCAGGGCCCTTTCAGCTACTTTACACTGTCTCCATTTAAGAGTTGTGCCAATGATATAGAACTTTATCAAGGACTATCACTTTATTGCTGAACAGTAAAGCAAAAAGTTTTTTCAAGTGAAGTTAGAACAAAAACATAGTGTTATTGTTGATGTTAGAAGGGACCATTCTATTATAAACATTACAATGTATACATTATAAACATTATATATATTATATATAAATATATAATATATATAATAAACATTATTCTATTCACATCCTTTCATTTTAGAGAGGAGAACTGAGGCCAAGAGAAGCAAGGTGATTTGTCTATAGTCACAGAGTTAAAGGCAGATCCCAGATATCCTAGGGCATAGGAATAATTTAATAATTTGTTGAATTATCAATTAATTAATTGATGCCCAGTTCAGCACACATTCTATTATACCTCTGTTGCCTCTAGTCAGGGATGACCTTACTTGTGCTGGGGACGGCTTTCAAAAGCTTATTGTTAAATTTTCAGTGTGAACAGTTAAATGTTAGAAATCAGCAAAAGCTACAAACCAGGGCTTGATTATTTTGTCGATTGTCTAGACTTAAGGAAAGTGATGAAGAAAATGTTAATTCAGATTAAACTTAAAAATATGTCCTGCATACATTCTTTTTCTCCAGAGAGCTGGTTGTTAAATATTTACGAGCATACCCCTGCTGATAAACCACCTATTTTATATGGTTTCAAAGATGGTAGTAAAGTTGCCTTAACAATGACAATAACAAAAAATGAATTAAATCCAATGAAAAATCATATACCCCATTAATAATGCATTTGCATCTCTGTATATGTATAACTATCAGCTGATAGTTGTATGTTGGGTTTTTTTTGTTTGTTTTTTTTTAGGCAATTGGGTTAAGTAACTTGCCCAGGGTCACACAGCTAGTAAGTATCAAGTGTTTGGTCTGAGATCGAATTTGAACTCAGGTCCTCCTGACTTCAGAGCCAGTGCTCTATCCACTTCACCACCTCGCTGCCCCTTGATAGTTGTATGGATGTATGTGCATATAGGTCTCTAAAACATGTATGTGTTTAAGTATGCATGCATATGTGTTTCTGTTCTACTGGATTCATGATGCCTAAAATTCTTTAATTAAAGCAGAGTTTCTTCAACTGGGGAAACCTGCCCTTTTAAATATAATTTTGATAACTACTTTTCAATATCATTGGTTTCCTTTGAATCCTATGTTTTTTATGAATTTAAAAACACCATTTTGAGAAGGGGTCCACAGGCTGCTTCAGACTATCCAAGTGACACACACAAAGAGCTTAAGAAGCCCAGAATTAGAGATTCATGTTTCTCCTTAAAGCTTAATTTTCAGTTAAATGCAAATATATCCCTAGAAAGGCTTGTGATTTAAGCCTCATCCATCATTCATTTAATGAATTTATTGGATTGATTCCTGAGATAAGGTTTTGAGGTGGGAGTTAGGGGACTTCAAAGGACAGGAAGACATTGGGTACCTAGAATGAGGAGACGGTAGAATGGCAGAGAAGGTGACTTCTAAGAAAAACTGTAGTTCCCCCTCCCAGGGCCTGTAAGAAAACATTTACTTCTCACCAAGTCCCTGCTAAGTGGGGTCACTGCTTCCACCATTAAGCCTTAGGCTGGACATGCTGGTGGCCCCTAATGATTTTTAGCTACCACTACCATCTCCCTTGTTTGGACTGAGTTCCTCAAATCCAGCTCACCTGTGGGTGAAGAAAGCTGACTTTCAAGCTGGCTCCTCTCCCTGCTCTCTCAAAAACAGCATCCTAACTATTTTAAAACACTGATTCCTACCATGTGTGGGTACTTCCTTCAATGGCACAGATCGCAACCCTTCCAAGAGTGACCATCCTGCTGAGGACTTCTGAGTCCTGTACATGGGGGGTATGGTTAACAAATCCAGGAAAATTATAGCATTCAGGCAATCCCCACCCTTCTATGCATCCTTTCTGGCTGACCACCTTGCTTCTTTTAGATCATTTCTCAGAGTCAGCCCATTCTATGTTACCTCAGTCTCAAGGGAATGAATGTGATTGGCAAAGATTTCAGTATTTCAGCCATCTGAGAATCTACTCTTCTAGCCCTTAGTTCTGGTTCTAGAAACCTCAATTTCCCTGATTCCTTCTTTCTCCCTCCTCATTCCACTATAGCTCATCTTTCCCCCTTGCCATGAACTTGTGAAGTTCTAGTCTTACCCTGGAGCCCTGGATGCTTGAGACATTTGCCTGTTGTGCACTACAAGAAGAATTCTCCCCTTTGGATTTAAGGCTATAAGTTCAACCATCTACATTCCTTCTTCTCCCTCCTTTCCAGAAGGGCTTCTGGCCTCTGCAGGCTGTCTCTATGTTTCTCTCTGTCTCTGTCTCTCTGTTTTTCTATGTCTGTCTTGGACTCCCTTGTTCTGTCTGTCTTGTTCTCTGCCTCTCTCTCTCTCTCTCTCTCTCTGTATTTCTACATCCGTCTTTGTCTCTCTTGTTCTGTCTCTGTATTTCTGTCTGTCTGTCTATCTGTCTTTGTCTCTCTTTTTAATCTAAAACCATTCACTCAATTTGGGTCGGCCTGAAACAATTCCTGTAGCCTCTGCCTGCCTTTGTTTAAAGCTGAATGGGCAACGCTGACATTCTAGCCTGGTCTTAGACTCCATCCTCTTCAGAGAAAAAGCCACTGCAGGGAGGTAAAGTCTTCCAACCCTGCCCCTCCCCCCCACCCAGCAGCACACCAGCACCACCATGTTCCTTCCAGCATGGAACTCAAAGATGATTACTTTTTCATTCTTCCAAACTTGAGTCCTCTCAGGTTTCTCCTATCAGGGTTACCTTTTCTACCCTCTGTCCGCATTAGTCAGATGGTGCTGACAGGCAAGAAGCAAAATTAAATTAGGCTCCCTCCCTTCTTTTACCCTACACTCACTTCTAAGCATCATGGCTTTGATACTACTAGATTTCACATTAATTACAGATGATATTTGGGAAATCACACGTTGACATATCTCCCATACCCTCCCCTTTCTAATAGCTAAGGCTGGTGTTTATCGCCACATAAACACAATCTACGGCATGTTGGGGACCAAACTTCCTTGTAACCAGAGAGGTTTTAAAGGGTGAAGGGTTGGGCCTTTCCATTGTCATGGCCTGAGGGTGGGAACTCTTTGCAGATTCCGACTTGGGGCTGCACGCTTAAATTTAGCCTACTTCTGGGCGGGGGGGGGGGGGGGGGGGGGGGGGGGGCGCATCAGCTCACACATGAGTTTGGATTTCTCAAGAATCCACAACAGCTGAGCCATGTTTCACTGGGACCCTCTGCAAGCCTTACCATGACTGTCCTTATCCTTCCCTGTCCCTCCACTGGGAAATGAATGGCCAGCTGCATGAACCTTCCCCATCATTTTTTAGCGGAGACTGGAGGACAAGTGGTTGGAGAAAGGCTTTTTCCCCTCAGATTTTAATTCCTTAAATCCTCAACTGTGTAACATGAACCACTCCCTGAAACCAGATCCGATAAGTGACACCCCACAGCCGGCCCAACTGAGCGTGCAGTTGTGCTGAGAAAACCCCAGGCTGGCTTTGCTGTCGGCTGTGGCTGCGGGGTCAGGGCCCTGGTACTGGGGCAGGGAGCGTCCCTCTAACTTCAGCAGACAGCTGTGGCCTTCGTCACAGTCTGGGACTGGTCATTAGATATGTCACAGCGTGTCAGCTGGGCCTTCTAGCTCTATGAAAGGAGCCCTGTTCCTTCCCAAGGAGGCACTGGGAATGTCTCAGAGTGCCTTCTGTTTTCCTCCTAGGATTCTACATTGACTTCATGTCGGTTATTACTTAACTGATGAACCATTTTAGTTTGTTTGGTGCTATTTTGAAAGTCCTCAGTGCTGGCCCATGAATATTATTTTGCATTGAGGATACGGAGGAGAAGAATATATTTCATGGTGTAATGAATGCAGTTGTTTAATATGCTTGAAGATCTATTCTTTCCTCTTTCTCTGTTTCTGCCTCTCTGTTTATCTCTTCCCTCCCTCCTTCCTTGCTCCCTCTGCCTCTATCCTTCCTCCATTCATGACAGGCAACATTAGCATAATCAGAAGAATGCTAGCCTTGGCATCAGGAAGCTGGTTTCAGATACTTATTAGCTATGCCAAGTACTATACCTCCTCTCAGCCTCAGTTTCCTCATCTGTAAAATGGGGATAAAATGGCACATCTACTTCACAGGGTTGTTACAAAAATGAAATCAATCAAAAAAAGAATCTACTAATCTGTGACTATGGGCAAGGCCCTGTACTAGGTAGGAGGAATTCAAAGATGATGAATAAAACAATCCCTACTCAAAAGTTGCCTACATTCTAACGGATGAGACAACAGGGAGGGAGCGTTGTGGTCTGATCCCCAGAACTGGTGTTAGGAGCATATCTGAGTTCTGATCCTTCCTTGGACACTTGGGTGATCCCGAGCAAGTCACTGACCCTCTGGGGACTTCAGTTTCCTCATAAACTGAATTTCTTGCTAAAGACCCTTCTAGCTCTACATCTGATTGAATAAGTGTGTATCGTATGGACATACACTTAACACCTTCCACATCACGACTTTCCCTATCGTGGTTTCAATACATCACGAGTCAGCATAAGAAATTAAATGGGAATTTGGGGGGGAGTTGCAAAGGCTAGCAGATGACACAGAAAAAGTTTAGAAACTCAGAAATGCATAAAATATGTGTATAGTATCATATAATATCAATATATTTTATCTTTTGATACCGTAACAATTCAGACTTCTCTGGTATGAAGGGAGGGCTCAAAATTTTTATGTGGGTTTTCCAGAATGCAGGGGTGTCGCATCCTTCACCATGATGTGCAAGGGATAACTGTATGTATACACATGTATATTTATGCATGTATATATTTATACATGAATAAAGTGTGTGCGTGTATATACATACATACACGTATATGTATATATACATACATGGAGGGAGAGAGAGAGAAGCACGGCTGGGTGGCACAGTGGATAGAATGCCAGGCCTGGAGTCAGGAAGACTCATCTTCCTGAGTTCCAATATGGTCTCGGATACTAATGAGCTATGTGACCCTAAGCAAGTCACTTAACCCTGTTTGCCTCAGTTTCCTCATCTGTAAAATGAGCTGGAGAAGGAAATGGCAAACTGCTCTAGTATCTTTGCCAAGAAAACCCCAAATGGGTCACAAAGAATCAGACATGACTGAAAAATGACTGAACAGAAAATACGTACACATGTGTGTATGTACACACATGTGTATAAATGTAAAGAGAATAAATCCAAAGTAGTTGGAGAGGAAAGACATTAGGAACTGGGAATTGAGAGAGGAGGAATTAGCGGGCTCCAGGCAATGAACATAGCCAGTGTGCTAAGGTGCAGAGAAGGAAGATGGCCTGTGGTATGGGAAGAAAAGAGTGAAGGTCTATTTGACTGGCCTGCAGGAGGGATGGCTGAAGCACCCTCTGCCCGGTGATCCCTCCTTCTCATTGGCTGCCTCCTCCCAGAACCTCCATATAAGGAGGCTCCCCAGGACAGCAATGCCTCCTTCCTCCCAGGCACCATGTCATCTTCATATAAGGTAACTGAGGCTCTAAGAGTTTAACTCACTTGCTCGAGGTCACATAGTGAATGTCAGAGAAGGAACAGAGCTTCTGATGCAAAGTTCATTGATCTACCCGCTATACTACTCTGCTTCTCCCAGACGAATGTTTCTTGTGTTGTATGACCACCTAGGCAATTCTGAAGATTAGTCAGGTAGGGAGGGGTCCGGCATCTGATCTGGGCTTTGGAGGCAGCTAGGCCTTCTACAAGGCCATCCAGGTATGTGGTCCCACCTGGGCAAAGGTAGGAGTGGGGAACAGCAGTGAACACACCTGGACGTGTGGAATAGAAAGTGCATGGAGGAGCATAATAGGAAATAAAACGAAAAGCATCTTGGGGGGTGGGAGGGAGAGATCGAGCCAAATTGTGGAGGATTTTAAATGTCAGATTGAGAATTCTGCATGTTATCCCAGGGATAATAGGGAGCCCTTGAACATTTTAAAGCAGAGGAGTGACCTCATCAGATCTGTGTTTGGGAATATCCATCTGGCAACCGTGTGAAGGATGGATTGATAAAGGGGTCCACTAGAAATCTAACCCACTGAAGTAGCTCAGGACTAATGGAGCTCATTTGAGAAAACGGTGGATTTGTTTGTTTGTTAGTTTGTCTGTTTGAAAGGCAAGTCCGAGGTTGAGGGGCCTGCCACATACTCTGAACTCCTGGCCTGCCCTGGGTTGGCTGGACGGAGCCCTCCAGAAGCGCAGGAATTCTGCGTGCAGATAGCGATCCTTTGCCCAAAGCCCAGCCTGGCTGCCGCCGGGGCCAGGAGAGGACGCTGTAAGCAAACGTCGCTGGGACGCTGCAGTTCTGCGCAGATGTATTTCCCATTCTGAACTAGATTTTAAACAAATTGACATTTTAATATGCATTTATTCCAGTCGCAATAAAAAAAAAAACCCGCTGGTAATATGCCAGAACGCGATCTATAATGATGGTGTTTAGCAGCAACTGTGTCATTTGGTGTTGTTGACAGTAAAATAAATTAACATAATAAACATAATTTGCTCAAAAACAGCTAAGTAAAAACAGATGGTTAAAATACTTGGGCAGGACCTGCTGGTCCAGGATCGCACGTCTGTTTAGACGTTTGCACAATGTATAACATATGCTCCTCGTTTCATGGCATCCCCTTCAAGCGGGCCCATCGCGCGGGAGCCATGGCAAACACAGAGCATCCCTTAATGAGGGAAGGAGGTGAGCTCGCCCTGCTCCCTAATTAACGAGGCGCTTGCCCGGGGCCTCGCTCCTCAAAGGAATTTCAGCCTTTGCTCTAGGACAGATGCAAGGGAGAGGGCAGTAGTCATGGAAATCCGGGCGCAAACAAATCCCGCGGCCAGGTGGGCCCGCCGAGATCATTTGTATGCTGACATTTTCGGCTCTATTATTGGCTGCAGCGGCCGGGCTGTACAAGCAAGTGATTTGTTGTACCCTCTCCTAACCAGATTACAATGTGCTCTCCCCGCCTGCTCAAACACTCCCTGTGTGTGAGATAATTCCCGCTGGGCTGGTGAGACAGCGAGTCTCTGGGCTCAGCCACAATTAGCATTCACATCTTGTCTTCTACCTAACACCTACCCCTTTGTGTGGCTTGGAACAAGGGGCCTTTTCTTTCCAGGGAGGAAAAAAAAAGTCTAAGGGGTGGGGGTGGGGGGGGAGGCCAAACTGCTTCCTGGGGCTCTAGTTCGGCAGAAGGGGACTGTGGTGCTCAGTGCCCGCATGGCCTGGCATGCCAACGTGGGCACGGAGCAGCGTTTGTGTGTGCTTCTGTGCAGGTGTTTGTGTGAGCTTGAGTGCACACGTGTGAAAAAAGTGGATCCTGGGCGCAACGTAAGCGTCAGTGTTAAAGGTTTGGGAAACCAGACATCAGAGGGGCAGATTTCCATCTCTTCCCAGGCCCTAGAGCAGGGGGCTTGGGGGAGTTCCTTTGGTGTCACGGTCCCCTTTGACAGGCTGCTAAAGCTTTAGAGCCCTTCTCAGAATAACGGTTTTAAATGCATAAAATAAAACACATTGAATTACAAAGGAGACCAATTATATTCAGTTTTTTTGTTTAAAGAGGTTCCTAAAAGCCAAACCAAACCAAAAAACCAAGTTCATGGATCCCAGATTTAGAATGCGTTTACACGGATATGATGATAACAGTCTGAAAGTCTAGTCTGTTTTCTCCATGGCCTTCCGGGATTCTGAATATGCTCTCTCTGCTTCCAGGGTTCATTCATCCCTTTCCTTTCCTTTCCTCTCCCCATCATTCCCCCTTTCCCCTCCCCTCTATTCTCCCTGTCCCCTCCCCTCTATTCTCCCTGTCCCCTCCCCTACCACTCCTCATCCCCTCTCCTTCCTTTCCCTCCTCCTGGTCCCTTCTTAATCTCAATGCCTTCCCTCTGAGATTACTCCAATACATCCTTTATAGATCTCGTTTGTACCAAGTCTTTTGCATGCTGGCTCTTCATTGGCCTGTGAGGTAAGCTCCTGGAGACCACAGATTTTTAAAAATTATCTTTCTTTGTCACCCCTGTGCTTAGCATAGTGCATGGCTTGACAAATGCTTATTGAGGTGAGCTGATTTGACTGCCCCCAGAAAGTGTCTTTTTTGACCTGGAATCAGGCATGACCAGGGGCAAGGCTTGATTGCATCTGGGTCTGTGCTCTCAAAAAATTAAACAGGATCAGAGGCTAGTCAGTAACAGGATAACTCAAACTCTGATTTTGTTGTTATTGTTGAGTCATGTCAGTTGTGTCTGACTCTTTGTGATCCCTTTTGGGGTTTTCTTGACAAAGATACTGGAGCGGTTTGCCATTTCCCTTTCCAGCTCATTTTACAGATGCAAAAACTGAGGCAGAGTTAAGTGACTTGCTCAGGGTCACATGGCCAGAAAGTGTCGGAGGCAGGATTTGACCTCAGGTCTTCCAGACTCCAGGCCTAGCACTCTATCCACTGCATCACCTGCCTCCCCCTTTAGCAATGCCCCTTTTTCAGGGTCTTCCGTGTGGCACTCCCTTCTCCCAAATTAAAACTGCTGTGGAGTATAGCAGGGAGTACAACAAGCTATGAGTTAGTGTGTTCTAACTCTGGTCTCTATGTTAGCTCATCATGTGACCTTAGGGGAGTCACTTAACTGTGCCTTCTTTTCATCATCTGTAAAATAATGAAAAAAGATAAAAAGAAACAAAAAGATAAAAGGACTGGGAAAAATGTAAAGTACCATATAAATTTAAGATAGGATTCTTTGTGACCTCCTAAAGGAGGTGAATCAGGAGAAGTTCCCAATCAAATTGGGGTGTTTATTCCTAAACAACTTGATAACATGATAAATAGAGGTCATCAGTGGCCAATGATCAAACTGAAGTTGCTCAGTTAGCCAGAGAAGATGGTAGGGTGCTGGCCATTGGATGATGACAACGGATGGGGCACCAGGAACTTTTCATGATTGGCAGAGAAAATCCACATACCTCTTGTGTCCCAGATAAAAAGTTAGATGACCTCATTCCGCCGACGGGAGGAAAGATCTATATCTCTGAGGAAGAACTGAGCTCTAAGCTCAAAGACTGCTCTTCACTCCTACTTCTTGAAGAGAACAACAGGAGATTGGAACAACAGAAGATGGATTTCCCTCTTCTCCATCTGATCCTCCAGAAGCAATGGCGGCTATAAGCAGATGGTGGTGAGAACATGTACTTCTCAAGTCTAATCCAAGTCCCTGAGCACTTGTCTTTTCTGCTTCCTTCCCTAAGGACAGTTCAGTGAACATCTGTTCTAAGAAATGGATGTTTGTTTTCAGCTGTGAAGGTCACTCCATGAGTTTGAAAGTTAGAGTTCTTGGTTCAGGTGCTGGCTACAGGACCCTGTAGCAATATGCCTCTTAGAAGAGATGACGACCAACAGGACCATCCTGAAACCTGAAGGATAAAAGAGCTGCTGTTTGCTAGCTGAGAGATCTGGGTGTTTTGGTTTCTTGGGCAGTATAGAAGGAGAGTTGTGTGTGTGTGTGTGAGAGAGAGAGTGAGAGAGTGAGAGAGAGAGAGAGACAGAGAGAGAGAGACAGAGACAGAGAGACAGAGACAGAGAGAGAGAGAGCACTTCATCACCCTGGAGATGGGAAATCTCAGAGTCTAGACCCCCAAAGGTACAAAGATGGCCTGGCTTCCTCTCCAAGACTAAGGTTTCTGGTTCTTTCTGAAAGTCTAACAGTGCCTTTCCCAAGGCTTTCACTTAGGCAGAGACAATGATCAATGTTTAGCAATGTGTTTAGAAATGTGCCCTGAAAGAAAGCAGACACAGTAAATCTAACATAGCAACAAGCTTAATCGAGACATTTTGCCCAGGGAGAGGCACCATAGACAGGACATCAGAGGGCCTACCAAGCCAAAAGCGTGAGCTGCTGGTCCACAGATGTTCCTCATGTGTGAGAGCCTTATGCATAATCTCTGTGCTCCATCAATCTCTTCATTGTTGGTTTATGTTTTCAGAAGAGTCAAGTCAACAAGGATTTATTAAGTGCTTACTATATGCCAGGCGCTGTGCCAAGTGTTAGTGCTAGGAATACAAAAAAAAGGCAAAAAATACCTCTGCTTTCAAGAAGCTTGCACTCTAATGGGGGAGACAGCACGTAATCACCTGTGTATAGGATAATTTGGGGATAGTCTCAGAAGGGAGGCACTAAGATGGAGGGGACTGGGAAATGCCAGTTGAAGAAGGTAGGGCTTTAGTTGAGACTTGAAGGAAGCCAGGGAAGGCAGGGTAGAGGTGGTGATAAGGAAGGAGAGATGAGGGAAGCTGTTCCGGTATTGGGGAACCACCAGGGAAAATTCCAGAGTTGGCAGGAATGTTATATTTGAGGAACAGCAAGGAAGTCAGTGTTACAGGATTACAGAACACCTAGAGGGTAGAAAGGTACAAGAAAACTGGAAAGGTAGGAAAGGGCCAGCTGATGAAGGACTCTAAAAGTCAAAAATATTTTCTAGTTGATCTTGAAGATAACAGGGAGCTACTGGAGTTTATTGAGGAAGGGGAGACACGGTCAGATCTGTGTTTTAGGAAAATCCATTTGATAGCCGAGTCGGGGATGATCTGAAGCGGGAAAGGGCTTCAGTTAGGCAAACCAAGCAGCAGGCTGTTGCAGTCATCCACACATGGGGCAGCTGCCAGGGTGACGGCAAATTCAGAGGAGAGAGGGTACATACAGAAGGGCTTGTGAGGCGTACTGTTAAGAGTACAAATCCACAAAGTTCTTTGAACCTAGGGCAGTGATCCTCTAGCGAACTTCCCTTTCAAGTTGGAGGAGTAGCTTATGGGGTACTACACAATTAAAATTATGATAGCTGAGTACCATCCTTGGAGAGTATTTTCAATGGTACATGGAAATGAACTAGCTTGATAAAACTATCCATGCTAATGGAAGAAGGCTAGAGGAAACCCTTGGAGGCCTTCACAATCCACTCCCTCATCATCACCTCCTGTCCCCAGTAAGCCATACATTTTAACAGTAGTTTCCAAAAGATAATGTCTGCTTCTAATTGGAGTAGTCTATACCCACCATCTATTCACTCCTCACACCCTTGTGATCCAATATCCATCCCCATCATTCTACTGTGTAATACTCTCCCCCTGCTCCACAGTGTGGCAGCTCATCTGTAATTTTTAGTCTTAGACTGCTGCTGGTGGCATTGAGAGGTTAAGTGACTCACTTGGTCACACAGCTAATGTGTCAAAGATAGGGCATGAATCCTGTCTTCCTAGTTCCAAGGTTGGTCCTCTATGTCAGGCTGCCTTTCTATTAGATAATAATAATCTCACATTTTTTTATAGCAATTCAAGGTTTCAAAGAACTTTCTTCACAGCAACCTTGTGAGGTAGGTAGGTAGCATTAGACCCATTTTACAGATGAGGAAACTGAGGCACAGAGAAACTAATGACTTGCTGAAGGTCACACAGCTAGTAGGCATCAGAGCTGGGACTAACAACTCAGGTCTTCTGATTCCAAGTCCAGTGTTCTTTCCTTTGATCCAGGCCACTGAAATTGCTCTTTTTTATAGTTTACTAATAGTTCTTGACTCTCATCCTTTTAGATACCCTTGGGTTCTGGGGCATTATTGTTTCCTGATTCTCTTTCTTCTTCCCTTATTACTCCTCAGCCTGTCACTGACTCCTGTTCTTAGGATCATATATATGGCGCCGCAAAGGACTTCAGAGACCATCCAGTTGAGCCATCTTGTATTCTAGCCGAGGAAACTGAAGTCTAGCCATATTAAGTGACTTGGCCAAGGTCACATAGATAAAGCAAATGAGAGAGCTAGGATCAAAATCTGGGTCCTTGGGCTCCAAATCATATGATCTTTCTGTTATGCCATGCTGCCTCAAAGCTTGTCTCTACCCTCTTCTCTTGTCTTGGCTATACCATTCAAAGTTAAGCACCAGTCATGAACCAACCGGAATTAGAGCTGGAAGGAACCTCAGTCCAATTCCTTCATTTTACAGATGAGGAAACTGAGGCCCAAAGTGGATGACCTGAGGTCCCTTCCAGCGCTGCATCTATGATCCCAAGAATAGGAGTCAGTGACAGGCTGAGGAGTGATAAGAGAAGATAGATTAAGTGATTTGCTCAAAGTGGCTCATGCAAGTCAGAGATGGGATGCTTGAGTATTTGTCTTGTATCTTTTCACCTCTGTATTTGATGCCTGAAATGACCTTCTTTTCTCCTTCATCCCATTTCTACCTGTTGAAATCCTGCTTACCAAATCAAATGACACCTCCCTTACCATCCCTTCCCCAGTCCAGAAGTGAGCTGTCCTACCTGTGAATTCTCATGGTGCTTTGTACTTCTCTTGTGTCACCTAATCACATGGGTCCTTGTTTTATAGCTATTTATGTATATACCTTATATGATGATGATGATGATGTTGTCTAACATTTATATCATGCCTAAATGTGCCAGGACTATGCCAAGCATTTTAATTCTCATAAGAACCCTGCGAGGTAGGTGCTATATTATCCCTATTTTACAGTTGAGAAAACTGAGACAAATAGAGATTAAGTGCCCAGGATCACACAGCTATTAGGTGTCTGAGGCCATATCAGAACTTTGGTGTTCCTGACTGCAGGACCAGCCCTTTATCCATTGTGCCACCCAGCTAGTAGATGGCATATGTACATAGGTTAGAACACACTCATACCGGAGGAACCAGGGCTTTGCCTCTAAGTATCAAATTCAGAGGTGATTGAATTAGAAAACGCTTTCAGTCCCCAAGCAGTGTAGGAACAACAGAGCTTTGAGCCTAGTTAGCAAGAATAATTAGTCTAGGAAGCTCCAAGATAGTAGCTACCATGATGGCAGCTCCAACAGAGGCTTGTACCTGTGTCCTTGGGTCTTTGGCTCTCTGTTCAATTTAGGGCAGAAATATTCTTGGCTATAGCTCTGAATTAGATTGTGCCTTTTTGAGAACAGGGACGTTTTATTAATTTTTGTATCCCCACGATTCTTAGAAATACCTTCCACACAGTATGTGTTCAACATATTTGTTGAGTGAATAAATAGTTCTATTGCATAATGTGTTCAGTTGTTTTTCAGTCATGTCTGACCCTTTAGGACCCCATTTGGGCTTTTCTTGGCAAAGACACTGGAGTGATTTGCCATTTCCTTCTCCAGCTCATTTTCCAGATGAGGAAACTAGGCAAATAGGATTAAGTGACTTGCCCAGGGTCACATGGCTAGTAAGTGTCTGAGGCCAGATTTGAACTCAGGAAGATGAGTCTTCTTGACTCCAGGCCTGGTTCTCTATCCACTGTGCCACCGAGCTGTCCTTCTCTACCATATTACACAATAGCATTTTAGAAACCTTATCTACATCAGTCTCATTTTTGTAACTGAGAAAATTTATATTGGGAGAATGTTAAAGGAGGTGCCCGTGTTCACCCAACTAGCATTATGGAGGAAGCAGAGTAGAACACAAATCTCTTGTTCAGTGGTCTTTCTCCTATGCCTTGCTGCTGCTGCCTTTATTGTCTAGCTCAGAGACCGACTCTTGTGGTGGAAACAGAACTCAGTTAGAAGGGGGAGACTCGTAGGTGCTACCTTTAAAGGATCAGAGTGTTCTAGCACCCCTCAGATGAGATCCTACAGGTGGCCTTACCCTCCTTTTATCCCTGGGCTCAGTTTTGTCTGACCTAGGACAGTGCCTGGCACACGGTAAGCTCTTAATAAATGCTTGTTGACTGACTGACTGACCGAGACAATAGCTTGGGCAATGAGAGCTTCATCCCCTGCAGCCATGATGAAGAAATGCTTAAAAAGTCCTCAAGGACTGTCCCCGTTTCAGGGGCCATGCTGGCTGAACCCTTATACCAGCTGCATGTGCCACATTTCTTTCTCATTCTCAAGATTCTATTTTCCTCTGAGGGATGGGCTATGAAGAAGGGAGGAAGGTGAGATAAAGTTACAAATTCCTTCTGACAACTTGTAAGTTTCAAAACAGATTTTTCTAATCCATGCCCCACCTGGTAGTCTTCTCTCCACACTGCCTAGAGAAACAAAAACAAGTGCCCCGGATCACCAAATGCCAATTATACCCAGTCCTTTTGGACTAACAAACCAAGCCCTTCTAAATAGAGTACATACTGTACTAAGGAATCATCACCAAACTATTTACAAAAATCCTTGTCCCAAACTTAGGCTGTGGCAGCTGAGGCACAGATGTTCAGGGCAGCCGCTAATGTGTTGTTGAGTTTCACTAAATACTTAATAGGTATGCGATATGAAATATGTAATGGCCACACCACAGTGGCGATGATGATGATGATGATGATGATGATAATAAGACCTGACTACATAGAGTCATCTGCAATGAAGTGAACATTCTTTTTCATGTATACTTTTCCTTTCTTTTTTTTACCATGAACTTAATGATCATTAGCAAATGCTGACATGACAATGTACAAAAACCCTAATAGAGTATGCTCATAAACCTGTGGGTTTGTAACATAGTTTTTTTTAAAATGCATGTTAAATTTAACAAAGTGGTAACAAAGTTGCTCTTTTTTTGTGAATCAACTTGTATCTTCTTTTTCTAAATTCAATTTTTCTCAAATGAAAATCCACTTTCTCTCCCTCCCACCTCTACCCCATTACCATCCCTTCTCCCTGAGAAAGTAAGAAAAACAAAATCCCTGTCACGCACATATATAGTCAAGCAAAACAAATTTCTGAATCGGTCATGTAAAAAAAAAAACTATGCCTCAATTTGCACTGAATCTATCACCTCTCTATCAGGAGGTAGGTAGCATGTTTCATTATGAGTCCTCTGGAATTATGGCTGGTCATTGTGATGATCAGAGTTCCTAAGCCTTTCAAAGTGGATTGTCTTTATAATGTTGCTGTTATTTTATCAATGATTCTCCTGGTTCTGCTCACTTCACTTTGCATCAGTGAATACAAGTCTTCCCAGGTTTTTATGAAATCATCCCTTTCGTCATTTCTTATAGCAAAATAGCATTCCATCACACTGACATACCATCACTTATTCAGCTATTCCCCAGCTGATAGATGGCCCCTCGGTTTCTAGTTTTTTGCCACCACCAACAGCTGCTGTAAATAATTTTGTACATATGGGTTCTTTTCCTCTGTCTTTGATTTCTTTTGGGACTAGACTTGGTAATGGTACTGTTTTATAGGCACTGTTTAATAGGTTTTTGGGCATAGTTCCAAATGGCTTTCCAGAGTGGCTGGACCAGTCTGTAGCTTCACCATAGGGCATTAATGTACCTGTTTTCCCTCAGCCCTTCCTGCAGGTGTCTTTTTTTTTTTTGGTCAACTGCCGATTTGAGGACATGGAACATCAAAGTTATTTTAATATGCATTCCTCTCACTACTACTGATTTAGATAATTTTTTTTATATGGCTATGGGTAGGCAGAGTTTCTTCCTATTCATATCTACCTGTTCATATCCCTTCACTATTTTTATCAATTGGGGAATCAAGCAAATATTTTCAACACTTGAAGCTAATCCTCCAAAATGGAAGATTGTATTTAATACAGTGTTAATTAGGTGCTTTGGTCCCCGTGGGTCATAGGTTCTCATCTGAGTGCTAACTGGTCAGGTTGCCTGTGGACATTGTACACTGCTCACATGCTAAACCAGGTCAACCCAAGTTGGGCTCTCCCAATCAGGGAACCACCCTTTGGCGTTTCTCTTAACAGCTGCCTCCTCCGATTGTGGTGGAACACTGAGGCTGCTCTGAACCAGCTGTGATCAGCTCCAGATGTTGTCAGCTGGTCACAGCCAATTTAAACGAAATAAATCCCAAACTACATACAAATCCCCTGGGGTACCCAGTTAGTGCCCTGCTCTTATGTCAGAGTCAGAACAAGCTCATCTATCAGAAAATGCAGGTTAGTTAAACTGAATCTGACTCACGAAACTCACCCCAGGGGTTTCTGGAAAGGAAAATTATAGAGTTAACTTCTTAACCCACAGAAGCACAAAAAATAAGGGGTTGAAGTCAATTCTAATGTGTCACAGAATCATGGGATTTTAAACTGGGAAGCAGACTAAGAAATCCTCCAGCCTAACCCTCCTTTTCCAAATGAGGAAACAGGCCCAGAGTTTAAATGATTTGTTTAAGGTCACAATTTGCCAATTTGAGGAGTGTGACATGGAACTTCAGGCTTGTTTAAATGTGTGTTTCTCTAACTACTAGTGATTTAGGTATTTTTTTTTTTGCCACATGGCTATGGTGATAGTAACTGGGATTACTATTGCTGAATCGGCACTAGAACCCAGGCCTCCTGACTCACCGTTCTCATTTCATTCCTTCATCAAGCACTCACATACCAAATATTAGTACTGAAACTTCAATTTAATCACCGCTTGATTGTTCACCATTCATTTTAAATAGCTCTCATTTGAGGTTGTTTATTACAGGTAATTATGTAAATCATCAATTCAAGAGAAATTCTACCAGCAACTTCTAACATTAAAACAAATGCCAAGACATTGTCTTCTAATGTAAACATATTTTCGGGGGGTACTTAAGGAATTACATTACCAGCTGCTGAAGTTGATTCCTTAAATTGCCTGTTGGGTCGGTAGGGATATGACTGCAGTGGAGACTTCTTGCAAGTTTTATAACAGTTTTATAATTAACAAGTTTTATAATTAAAGCCCTGCCAATTGTGAAACAAGGCCTTGGTCATTCTGACGTAGCTAAGTGTGGGTCCGTGTGATTGGGGCTTCAGAGACAGGAAGTGGACTGAGGAGTCCATGTATTTATGTTTTCTTTGCTTTATGGAAGGATTCACTTAGTTCAGGGATGGGGAACCTGCAGCCTGGAGGCCACACGTGGCCCTCTAGGTCCTCAAGTATGACCCATTGACTGAATCCAAACTTCACAGAACAAATCCTTAAGTCTGGATTCAAAGGGCCACACTTGAGGACCACATGTGGCCTCCAGGCCTCAGGTTTCCCACCCCGACTTAGTTCAATAAGACATCTATGGAATGGGGTAAGGTGTGAGCATTTACACCTTGGAAATTGGCAAATACTACAAATCAGAACTTCATTTTATTATTTTGTTGATTGTCACTCTAGACTTAAGAAAGTGATAGAAAAATGTCAATATTGCAAATGAAATTTAAAAATATGTCCTTCATACATCTTCCCTCCCAGAAAGCCAGTTGTTAAACATTCACCCAAGTGACAATGTCTCTGCCCGTGTCCCTTGGAAGAATGACTGCTGGTACTCTGTAAGTGGTCTATGCATCAGTCTCTCCAAAGTGAATCCAATTGTGATAAGACTGTCCACACACTGGCCTGTTTGTGGGTTGTAGAACTGTAGAATCCTGGTCGAGGGGAATCTCTGCTCCATAGTGCAACAAGATCAGCAGAAGCCTCAGGCCCTGACAAAATGGCAAAACCGACTGGATTTGGATTGAAAGTACCTGGCTTTAGATACCAGCTCTCTGCTTACTATCTGCGTGACCTTGGACATGAGACCATAAGCAAAGAGCTGGAAGCCGTCCCATTCCACTTCCTCATTTGACAGAAGCGGACCTGAGGCCCAGGGATTTTGAGTGCCTTGTCAGAGGTCATACAGCTAGTATTAATGGCTGTATTTGAACTGTGACCTTCTGGTTCTAGGGCTCTTCCTACTCAACCCCTCTGAATCCATTACTTCTCTGGGCCTCCATTTCTTCTTCTGTAAATGAGAGGCTTGGATGAGGGGGGATCTAGGGTTTCATCCAGCTCTGACAAGTTAAGCTCTGAGGTCTCTTGGAAATAGTTCTCAGGTGTGACCTTTTAAAGGGGAAGGGCAGCAGCTTTGTAGGTCGGTGGATATGGGATCACAGAAACACAGATTTAGAACAGGAAGAAACCTTGGAGGGGCATTCAGTTCAAGCCCTTTATTCTGCAAGTGAGGGGACTCACATATGTGTGCATATATACATGTATGTGTACATACATATATGGAATTGCCCTGCATAGATACACACATGTATGTGTGTGAAAGTATGTTGCTATATAATGTGTGTGATGTGCACACATGCATTGTATACATATATGTGTGTAGACACATGTATGTATATATACATACATATATGTGTACATACCCACACTTCTACAAGTTTGTTTTCATTGAATTCTTACACTACCCCAGAGACATGTCTCTAGTCCCATGTATGTTCCAATCCCTTCACAAGCCTACCCTTATCTTGAATTGAAACTCAGATTTGGTTTCTAGACCTGTGATTTTCATCGCCTGGTCTACACCTTCCCTCCACTCATGCAGATCAATAACTCCTCCAATTGGGAGTCTTAGAGAGCTGGATGAGGTACCAAGAAGTTAGATGGCTTTCCTGGGGGTCACACACAGGGAGTACGTGTCAGAGGAAGGCCTCGAACCCACACCGTCCCTACTTCAAGGGTGGCCCACACCCACTCCACTAACACTCGCTGCCTCTCCGAGGCTCCAGATCAAGGCTTATGATGATCAATGCCTTTCCCTTGCAGAGAAGATGTTGTGTCTCTTTGCCAAGGATCTCTCTACCACACAGCTCCTTAGCTCTGATGAAGAGGAGGTCCTCAGCCGGGCAACCAGCCTGGTAAAATAGCCAGGGGGGTAACTGGCAAGATCCAACAAGGACAGCATTGATTGATTTCTCTCATTCATTTGGATAAGTTGTTTGGTATTAATTATACCTGATAATTCAATGTCGTCTTAGTGACAGTCCTCCCTTCCCCACCCCCCAAGTCCTGATAGTAAATCTTTGTTGAAGTGTAGAAATGAGGCTACTGGGCGTTTTTTGTTTCATTTTTGTGTGTGAGAGAAAGAAAGAGAGAATTACAGGATTTGCAGTCAGTGAAGGGGCGATTATGCAAAGTTCCCTGTTCTAGAAAGAAATTGCATTCCAAAGAGGCTAAGTCCACAGTGGCTGTGGGAAGTCTGTTCCCAGGCCTGAGAGAGAACCCCACAGTCCTTACAGTCCTTACTCCCAGGCCCTGCTTCTCACACACACACACACACACACACACACACACACACACACACACACAC
>NW_020946389.1:0-15548 GCF_900497805.2 Vombatus ursinus | reverse complement strand
CAATACCACTATTAGATCTGTATACCAAAAGAGATTAAAAAAAAAAACAAAAAGAAAAAGGACCTATATGTACAAAAATATTTATAGCAGCTCTTTTCTGGGGGCAAAGAATTAGAAATTGAGGGAATGTCCATTAACTGGGGAATGGCTGAACAAGTTGTGGTGTGTGATTATGATGGAATACTATTGTACTCTAAGAGATGATGAGCAAGATGCTCTTAGAAAAACCTGGAAAGACCTGCATGGGCTGATGCAAAGTGAAATGGACTGTGTACAAAATAAGAGCAATACTGTAAGACGATCAGCTGTGAATGACTTAGCTATTCTCAACAATACAATGATGCAAGACAGCTCTGGAGGAATTATGATGAAAAATGCTATCCGTCCTCATAGGAGGAACTGATGGTGTCTGAATACAGATTGAAGCATACTCTTTTTTAACTTTTCAAATTTTTCTTGAGGTTTTTTTGTCTAGGTTTTCTTTCACAACATGCCTATTAGAGATACGCTTGGCATGACTACACATGTATAACCTATATTGAATTGCTTGCCTTCTCAACGAGATGGGGGTGGGGAGAGAGAAAGGGAGAGAATTTGGAACTCATAGTTTTAAAAACAAATGTTAAAAATTATTTTTACATGTAACTGGGGAAAAATAAAATACTAAATAAATAAACAAAATCCTCTTGAAAATCCCAGAACTAAAAAAGGTCTTAGGGACCATTTAGTAGACCTCTCCCCATTTTACAGAGAAAGAAACTGAGACCCATAAAGGGGCAGTGACTTACTTGCTCAAGGTCACACAATGAGCTAGTGGCAGAGACAACCTGGAACCTAGATCTTCTAACTTCTATCCCTATCTTCTTTCTAAGACAACAAGCATTTATTAAGTGCCTACTATGGTCCAGCCCCTGTGCTAATTGCTGAGGATAAATGAAAAGTGCAAAAGCAGTTCCTGTCCTCAAGATATTCACAGTCTAATGAGGGGAGATAACAGGCAAACAAGTATGTATAAATAAGATATTGACGAGATAAACTGGAGATTATCTTAGGGGGAAAGCACTAGCGTTAAAGGGGATCAGGGAAGGCTTTTGAAGTCTAGTAGATAGCAGGAAAGGCATGGATACCAGGAGCCAGAAGGAACTAGAAACCAGAAAAAGAGAGGGCAGAAAAGCAATAAAGAAGCGGCAGGGACCCAAATCATAATAAGAGTCACATGGGGTAAAAAACTAGGCAAAGATCAGGGAATTGGTAGGTACAGGATTCCTGCAGCAAGAATTAAGGAGGCAGTGTGATATAATGGGAAGAGCTCTGGCTCTGGGTTACAGGAGTTGGATTCAAATCCCTGCCTCTGATGCTTACTATCTTGAGTAGATCATTTTACATCCAAAGCCTCAGTTTTCTTCTCTGCGAAATGGACCTCTGGGGCCCCTCCTAGCCCAAGGTCTGTGATCAGTTGTTCTATGAACAGACACTGAGCCAGCAGACACATTCCAAATGAAGGACTCTTATGTGCCTGCTGGTCTTGGGGGTGAGAACCAGCCTGAGCCCGCTGTGGTGGAGGCGGGGAGTGGAGAGACACCACCAGGGAGCTTTGGTAGGGAGGGGCCAGTGCCTGCCAGTTCTCACAGGATATCTGACACTGAGGCTGGCATCACATAAATACATACTTCTGCAGCATTTCCACTGACATCTTTCTGGGCACTTGGGACTGGGATATTGTGCCTTTGAGTCTAGTTTTCCCGGAGAGCTATATTGCTTCAGGCTGTTCCAAGAACACCATTCCCTCTCTGTGGGTTGCCCACAGTCGGATTCTGAACTAATTTCTGTTGGAATTGGAGCAGGGCCCTGCAGGGTGGGAGTAGAGGGGGAAGAGAGAGGGGTGGGAGAGGGATGTTACTGACTTAAGTGCTATTAACTGTAGACAAGGACATGTGGGGCTATATGTTTTAGAGGATCATGCAATCCTGTATTAATCCATCAATAAATGTTTGTTAAGAGCCTTCTCTTTGCCACTCACTGCTAGGCAGTGAGAGAAGACAATGATAAACCAGCCGCTTTCTCCTTAGCCAAGGAGAGTAAGGGAGCCCATATGCATTTTATGAGCATTATATGGTCTTCAGTTTCCTTATCTGTAAAACTCATCCCACCAAACCAAGCCCAGCTAGAACTGTTAGATACGGTGAAAACAACTTTATGTTGGCCTCTAAGATCCAAAGAAAGAACCAGCTTTCTTTAGTGCCTCATTAGAAGATTCCTCCACTTTGGAGACATAGAATGTGAGAGCAGGAAGGAACTTTGGAAGACAGCTACCATACATATCCTCTCTAAATCTTCTCGCCAGGATAAACATCTCCAATTCCTTAAACCAGTCTTCATAGGTCATAATCTCCTGGTCTTTCACTACTCTAACTTGTCAATGGTCTTTCTAAAATGTGGGGCCTGGACCAGAATGCAGACCTTCTAGGTGTGGTACAACAGAGGACAGTGAGACAATCACCCCCCTGGTTCTGGACACTACGCCTCCACTAGGGTAGGAGGGGATTATGGAATCATGGACCCAGAGGTGGAAGGGCCCTCAGAGGCCATCTGGTTCACTCTCCTTATTTTATAAAGGAAGAAACTGAGGGCCAGAGTGGTCACAGGATCATAGATACAGATCTAGAAGGAACTTTAGAGGCCATCTAGTCCAAACACACCTCCCCTCACTTTGCACATGAGGAAGGTGAAGAGCTTGGAGATTAGGCAAATGACTTGCCCAAGGTCACACATCTAGTAAGCCTCAAAGGCAGGATTTGAACTCAGGTCCTTGACTCCAGAGCCCTTTCCACTGTATCACCTGAAATCATACTCACTTTTTTTGTGTGTCACTTGCTTCCATGTTACATTTGGTGACCCACTATTCATCGCTATGAAAGTGACTAAAATGTCCATATTCTTTGATACAGAGATCCTACTGGTAGCCAGACATACTCCAAAGAGGTCAATGACTTTAAAAAAAAAAGTCCCACAAACACCAAAATATTTATAGCAGCACTTTGTATAGTAGCAATGAACTGGGAGCAAAGTAGATGCCCAAAAGGCTAAACAAATTGTGGTCCACGAAAAAAGTAGGTTTGAAGCTTGAATTCCAGCTCCTTCCCTCTCTGAACCTCATTTTCTTCATCTACAAAATAAAGGGCTTGGACTAGATGAGCTCTGAGGCCCTATCCATCTCTAGACCTATGATTTATGATCTTAATACATGTAACTTCCCTGGGCCTCGGTTTCCTCATCTGTAAAATAAAGGGCTTGGACTAGCTGACCTCTGCCGTCTTCTTCATCTGTAAATGTCTGATGCATCATTTGGACCGCTTCTCCCCTTCTGCCCTGGACTTTGCTCTAGGTGCTTCACATACTTTTCAGATGAGAACAAACATTAACCTGAAATGGATTTGTGGATAGGCTGATGGGCATATTTCCCTCGGCACATTCCCGGCCTTTCCCGCTTCTGGGCAGAGTCCATGACCCATCTTTTCCAGCTAGCCTCCCGCCTGGAGTTAGCCAAGGGACAGCTGCTTTCCCTGTTGTTTTATTGTCCAACTGCTGGGTGTTGGGCTGCTGGTGGCAGGGCCTTGAATGTGGCTCGGTATTTTCCTTCCTGTCATTTTGTGGTACCTGCTCCCCACAGTGATTTTTAGCAAAGGAATGTAAAAGGAGGAAAGAAATGAACAGCATCAATATCAGATGCTGTAATTACAGCCCCCTCATTTTTCTCTAGGTTCATGGGGTTTGTTAGTTTGTTGGTAAATGATATGACACATTGCTGAGCACAACAGGGCTATTATCAGTATCCAACTTTCGGAGGCAGCATGCTTGGGCAGCCACATGCCAATGTGGGAGCAGCACCAAAGTGAACAATACAGGCAGGAAACAGCAATTTTTAAATTCATACAAATTATGTGAAGACTACCTATCAATTAGTGCCTGAGGATATTTAAAAACTCAGCTCAGTAAAATCATAAGCTGTTTTTTCTTTTTTTTTTTTTGGTAAGCTTATATTGTAGTGACATGCAACAGACTTAGCTGGTCTAGGTGTGGTGTAAATTTGAAATCAGAGGACCTAGGTTTGAATTTTGGCTAGGCTAGTTAATATCTGTGAGACCTTGGGCAAATCACTTTACTTCCCTGATCCTCAGTTTCCTCCTCTGTAAAGTGAGGGGGTTGAACTGAGTCCTCTCTAAATTCAGATCTACATCCTATGGCTCTGGAAGGGGCATTAGAGAACATATAGACTCTCATTTTATAAAAGAGGAGAGAGGATAAATGCCTTGCTAAGGTCACCCAGATAGTAAATAACTTAGGAAAGATTCAAACCCAGAAAATCATATCTAAGTGAGGACATCCTCACAATGAGCTATCTTTTGCAATAGAATTACATAAGCTCATAGATCTAGATCAGAGGCCATTAGTTCAACCTTCTCATTTTACAAATGAGGAAACTGAGGACCAAGAAATTCATAGGATCATAGATGAAGATCTAGAACAGATCTTAAAGGCTAACATGAGTTTATTTTTGACCACATGTAACAGATCTAGATGGGATTAGTGTGGTGGGATGAGTTTTATAGAAAAGGAAACTGAGGACCAGAGAGGTCGAATGTTGTCCAAGGTAATAACAGATCATAAGTGTCAGAGGTGGGATTTGTGCTCAGGTCTTCTGTCCGCAGATTCATTACTCTTTCCATTGTCCCATGCTGCCTCCTCAATCTACAAGCATTTATTAAGCACTACTAAGTTCCAAGAACTATTTTAGGTGCTGGTCAATAGGTGTTTGCCAACTCCTTTGTGGGATAGGTTCCCTGGGTTTTTTTCTTCTGTGGTGGAGATGAATTTGCTTCATTGAGCTATTCATACCCTTAATCCAGGTGACTTATGGCTCAAGCATTTGTCTGTCAACATGCTAGGGACCAAGAGATTCCATCTGTGGTCGAGGAACAGAAAATGGCTATAATCAAACATGGAATCTTGCTGATCTCTTTAGCATTGAGCATTAGCCATCTCAGTCACCTCAGGAAGGTCACCAATTAGGTCACCTCAAGAAGGTGACTGGATGAGAGAATGCCATCATCAAGACTCATGGAAGAGAATTTGTTCCATGATTTGAGACAATCCCGAAAATTTGGCTTATTAGGACCATAGCTTTAGAGCTGGGAGGGAGCTGTCCACTGCTGAAGCTGTTTTAAAGAAACAGGGAGAATAGGGTTAATACCCCATGGCAAGGCTTAAAGGATGCCTTCATGCTCACTGCATCAAGGGTAACAAATTGTTTCACAGTCTTTGTTTAAGTTCAGACCTGTTTGAACACTTGGGTTTCTTTGAACTCTGGCCTGACTTTGGGTTACATGTTCCTGCCCAATCCTTAAATCTCATTACCATCTCTGTGCCAATCAGTGCTCTCAGATCCTAGACAGACTTCCTGCCTTGGATTGTTGCTTGTTTGTTTCATGTTGAATAATCTTATAATTGAACCTTTTCCTTTGGTCAGCCTTGCTTTCATTTCTTGCTCCTTATAAAATGAGAGTTTAAGATTATGAGATTTCCTGCCCCAACTAAGATTCCTTCCTGGTACCCTGGCCTGTGGCCTGAAGATTCTGCCACAGCCCTGGGGCAGATTCCCCATGGTCAGTCCTGTCTTTAGCCCCAAGCCTGGGCAGGACTAGAATGGAGAATATAATTTCCTTATTCATACAATTTTGTCATCATTATCTTCTTTATTGGAATTATTAGTCTCTTCATTATGGAGCATGGTTTGTTTTCTAGGATATTTTTCTATTTTTTTTCCATAATAGCATTACTCCCCCTAACCAATGGCTGCAAAATAATAACAACTCATATTCATGTAGAGTTTAATGACCACAAAGCACTTTCCCCATGACAATCCTATGGGGTACATAGCACAACTACTGTTATCT
The DNA here is from genome assembly GCF_900497805.2 of Vombatus ursinus. Taxonomy (NCBI): domain Eukaryota; kingdom Metazoa; phylum Chordata; class Mammalia; order Diprotodontia; family Vombatidae; genus Vombatus; species Vombatus ursinus. Next base: position 9,594 of record NW_020946389.1, on the reverse strand, counting down.
CTATCTTAGAGGAAGAAACTAGCTCACAGAGGTCAAATGACTTACTCTTCATCACACAGCATTGAACTTGGATATCAAACCCAGGTGTCATGACTCCAAAGATATTGAATGAATTGCCCGTGGGCCAACCCACAACTAGCTAGAATAAGCAGAGCTGGAATTGGGACATACATTTTCTTATATCTAAATGATCCAAAATTGAGAGTGGGAAATGACCTTAGAGGTGATCTAATCCAACCCCCTCATTTTACAAATGAGGAAACTGAGGTCCAGAGAGGTTGTGACTTTCTTGGGGTCAAACAGGCAGTGAATGGCAAAACCAAGATTCAAACCAAGATTCTCTGATTCCATATCTAGGGCTCTTTCAACCAATCCCCAAACAACTGGGGAAAGAGACATTGATTTCCAGAAGCCTGCTTCGGTCCAGCTGAGCTTTTTAGGAGGATTTTCTTCTCAAAAATGAGCTACTCCTTTATAGGGCTTTGAATTTACTCAAGTGACCCTGTCCTTGATACTTACTCTTGGCTCAGTGCAGGCATTGAAGAAAACATAGACAATAGCTAGCTATAAGGTAATTAAAGATTTGTGATGTGTTTCACGTATGTTATCTCATTTGGTCCTCACAATAACCCCATGATATAAATATTATCACAATCATTTTACAGAAACTGAGGCAGACAGAGATTAACTGACTTGCTCATGTTTAATAAATGTCTGAGGCAGGGTTTGAACTCAGGTTTTCCTGACTCTAAGTGCAGACTCTCTATTTGCTGATGGTGGTCAGGTATTGGAGACGCCAGTGATAGGATCTTCACTTCACATTGATGAAGTCTATAAATCCATTTCCTGTCTTGTAACTATGTCTTCTGTCCATAATTAGCCTGTGCATACCAATAAAGGCACGAGATGTGCCTTTGTGGGTAACGGAGTGAAGAATGAATATATGGGTCTAATTGAAAAATGACTTTGGTAAAACGATGACTTTGTCATCCTTAACATTTCATTTCCTTTCTTCTCCCTTCTCTTAAACTGTAAAAGCTTGGTGGTTGTCATACAGCCTCCCCCTCCCCCCACCAGTAGAAATCTAATTAGTCAAATGTCATGGCATAGTAGGAAAAGCAATTGACTTAGAGTCAGAGGATTTTAGTTTGGATCCTAGTTCTGCCATTTAATCCCTGCATGACATTGGGCAATTCACTTTCTTTCTCTGGTCTCAGTTTCCTCATCCGTAAAATGAGGAGATTGGACTAGATCTAGACCACTAAAGTATCTCCTAGCTCTAATGCTGGATTCTATGACCCTGTCTTTGCCAAGGCAAAGTCACCTTCAGGAATTCTGATGCTTGGAAAAATTCAGTTAAGTAGAGGGAAGGGGTGGCCAACAGAAGACAGTCTTCTCTGGTCAGGTGCATTTCCAACAAGTAACCCTGGGAACAGATAGCAAAGGGAAAGGTGGCCAGCAGAAGCAAGAGGAAAGCATGATAATAGTGTGGGAGGGGAGTGAAACCTTCATGGAAGAGGCAGACCTTAAGAGGGGGGGGATACCCTCATAGTTCCACATGGCACAGGGCAAGAAGGGAACCTTGAAGTACAAGGGCCAGAGAAGAAACACACCCCCTGTTGTTGGCACCCTAGGTCAAAGTCTCAGTCATATCATTCTAATTTTATTTCTGCCCAAAGTGAGTAAGAAAATAAGCATTTATACGGTGTTTACTATGTGTGAGGCACTGTGCTAAGCACTTTTTTTCTTTTATACAAATATCTCATTTAATACTTACAACAACCCTGAGAGGTAGGTGCTGTTATTATCCTCATTTTTCAGTGAATGAAACTGAGGAGGTTGGTGGTTAAGTGACTTGCCCAGAGTCACACAGTTAGTAAGTGCTCAAGGCTGGTAAGTATCTAAATTCCCTTTGAGCTCTACATCCTAAGATCCTAAGGAGGAATAAATGAATGAACAAATGAATGAGTGAACTAACAAATGAATGAATGAATGAAGGAAAAGTGCCCATTAAGCACTAACCACTTGCCAAAAACTGGGGATGCAAATCAGAAAAATGAGACAGTCCCTTTCCTCAAGGAGCTTATATTCTAAAAAGAGTGAGGAACACACGGAAAGAATTAGTGATTCAGTGAGGGGTGTTTTAGGTTGGGAAGACCTGATGGTCCCTGGGGCCACAGGGGTGGAGTAGGTTAACTTCTCCTTTCCAGAAGCAATAGTAGTATTCATTTGATTGCAGTTTCCAGAGCAAGAGAAAGAGCAGGGAAGAGAAGACAAGAAGATGATTGTGATGGAGGGCTGGGAAACATGATCTGGTCATATATAGTGTGCTCACTGATTCACCAATCAGGCCAGGCCAGCCTCAGAAGGGAGGTCCAAAGCTGAGTAGATGAAGTCTCCTGGGGCATGGTTTCTGAAGGTCCAGCAGTCTGGAGGATATAGCTGGCAGGGTGTATAACAAGCAAAGCATATTCATTGCATGACATTGATGTTCACTACCAGATTCCATAAAATGAGGTACCTTGAAGAAGCCACTTTGCCATGTACTTGCACCTAAGTCATTTCTCTTCCAGTTCTTCTTGGTTATAGATTCCCCTTTCATTTTAGGCATGCTAGCAGAGACATAGGGATATATCCCATTAACTGAGGTTCAATAGCTGCAGATAATGCATTTCACTGCTATTGGAAAGGGTATGTCAGCCTACTGCTCACTGGTTCCACTCGCTAACCCTGTCACTTTTCAGACCATTCCCTGGTCACCATTGCCCACTATGTATTGTCCTAATAAAATGAAAACTCCAATAGATAAATGGGTATGAATAGGCAGTTCTCAAAGGAAGAAATCTAAATTATCAGCAGCCATATGAAAAAAAATTCTCCAAATCACTAATAAAGGGATGCATATTAAAATAACTCTGAGATTCCTCCTCAAACTTATCAAATTGGCAAAGATGACAGAAAATGAAAATGATAATTGTTTGAGGGACTATGGAAAGTAGGCACGCTATTGGTGGAATTGTGAATTAGTCCAACCATTATACAAAGCCATTTGGAAATATACCCCAAAGTCACTGCATTCTCTTTGACCTAGAGACATCTCTACTAGTCCCATATCCCAAAGAGATTACAGAAAGAGGACTCACATGTACAAAAGTACAGTAGCTCTTTTGTTAGAGAAAAGAACTAGAATGCTAAGGAGGCACCATCAATTGGAGAAAGGCTAAATGAATTACGGCATTATAAATGAAATGGAATGTTATTGTTTCATAAGAAATGATGAAAGGGGTAGTTTTAAAGGAACCTGGGAAGACTTAGATAACTGACAAGGAATGGAGTGAGCAGAACAAGAAGAATTTACACAATAACAAGATTGTAAAGAAAAGCAACTTTGAAAGACTTAAGAACTCTGATTAATGCAATGACTAACAGTAATTCCAGAGGACTGATGTTTAAGCACAGTGTTTGACATTATGAATGACTTTTATTCATTTATTATAATTAAAAAATGGCTGACGTTCACATAATGCCTCAGAGTTTGCAATGCACTTTACATATTTAACATTAAAGTCCTTTTTCTGAGCCATTTGTCCCACCCTTTCTTCCTAAAAGACCTCTTTCTACTCTGAGCCCACAGGCGTTGTCCAGACTGAGTTTGATCCTGAAAGATTCTGGTCTTTAGTGAGAAGGAGGCCAGGCTACCTTTCCTCACACTTTTTGGCTCATTAACCTCCTACTCTGACTCCCTGGGGACAAATTATTTAAAGCTTAGTTAATTGCTTGTTTCTAGGGTTCCCCCAAAAAGGGGAGTTAAAAAGCATTTGATGTATAATGTGAATCAGCAATGACACAAATCTTTCTGTTCTACATAAAAAGAGAAGGCTAAACATAGAACGTACTCACAAGTGTACATTTGACAAAAAAAAAACAAATTTAAAGCAGGATTCAGTAACTTAATTTATAATTACCGTTATAATCTACTGGGAGACTAAAACAGAAACCTCATCAGAACATAAAGCTGTTTGTGGAACTGCTAATTAGGCCTTTTACATTTCACCTTGGCTCTGCACTGCCCAAATAACTCCTGGTAGATGTCTGCTGGTAAAATGAGCTAGGTTTGGGCCAATCCTCTCTTTAGCGATCATCTTCTCCAAGAGTACTGGAGTAGCTGTTGGGGACTCTTACCCTTGCTACCATTCAGCTTTGACCACAGGGGCCCAGCGCCTCTGCATCTCTTGAACTCACAAATTTGCCCCCAAGAAGGTATGTGCTGATAAATGTTTAAAAACCAGCTCTCCAAAAAAAAGTGTACATGACACACTTTTAAGTTTAGTCTGCATTATCAATATCTTCTTCATCACTTTCTTAAGTCTAGACAATCAACAAAACAATAAATCAAGTTCTGATTTGTAACATTTGCTGATACCTGAGCTCACACCGAAAATTCAACAACTGGCTCCCCCAAGCCAGTTTGATCTGGCCTCGGTACACCCCTGCCTCCAAGCCTGGACATATCCATTTCAGGTTAGATACATATTCACCTGAGATCATAAAAGGACAAACCCAAAAGCAGAAAAAGCACCTAGGGGCCCAGGCATGAACTTGCTTAGTTGAGTTGAGTCCCTCTGTATTAGCTGCCATGTTGGGGAGGTCACCATGATGCCATGATTAAGAAGGGCCAACTCTTACTCACCCATTACCAGAAGAATCAGAGTTGCACGATAGTACCTGGAGAATCAAAAGAAGAAAGAACCAGCCAAAGTCCTCTCTTCTTGTAGTTGACCCTGACTCTGTAAGGGGCTGGGAGAGGATCAAGGGACCACTCAGGGTTTGCCACATCCCACCAAAACACACTGCCCTATCTGTGCTGGAAGCAGCCGGGGAATTCTCAATCTCCAACGCAACTAAATACCAAGTTGCACATATCTCTGGAATCTCCAGGGTACCTCTCACCACACACTCTCTGAGATGGTCCCTGTGGGCCAATTCAACACCTGCTACATATATATTTTCTTATTTGAGCCTCATAATAACTCTGGGATTACAGATGCGGTGATCTCTAATTGACAGATGAGGAAACTGAGGCTTAAAGGATGAAGTGTCATGCCTGCAGTCACATGCTAGAGATGAGGTCACAGTTCTAGTTAGCTCACATTTATATAGCACTTTAAGGTTCCACAGTACTTTGCATAGGTTATCTCATTTGATTGCAGGTAACTAGGTTATCTCATAGATTTAGAACTGGAAACGACATCAGAGGTCGTCAAGTTCAACCTCTCATTTTACAGATAAAGGAACGGGATCCAGAGAGCTGTGTGCATTGACCAGGGTCACACCAGCTAGTTAACATCCAAGGAAAGATTTGAACCCAGGTCTTCCTGACTCTAGGTCCAACCCTTTACCCATTGCACCGCCTTGCCTCTAATCACACATGCCTTTGGGGTGAGTGTGTGATGCATGTTGGTGGTACAAATGGTTGGAGATGAAGAGCGCACCAATAGCGTATTGGCCGTAAAACCATTTGATGGGTTGAAATACACAAATATTCAGCCACGTGAGCCTGCATGGAAGACAAAGCTAGCCAACTGAGACTATACTGATGAAAGACCACTGACTAGATGGGTTACTGTTACCTCTCCTCTAATCTGTATATATCCTGCATTTATCGAGTTGATTCCTTGTTGTCTCTCTCATTAATCTGTGAGCTCTTTGAAAGCAATTCTCTCCCAACTCTCTGGACTTGTTCTACCAAGCCACAGAAACCTCTTCACCCTGCAAGTTCACTCCACTCTGGGATTTCTCACATTGGAAGTACTCTTCATTCCTAGAGTTCCTTCCTCTGATTAGTTTTGAGTTTCTTAAACTAATGAAATCCCTGGTCCATACTGGCATGGGAGAAGGGAGGGAAATCAGAAACTAAAATACAGTCTAGAGAAACATTTAAGAATGAAATATTTGCAATAAGATAAATACAATGCTAATAGCAGTACACCTTGTTTTACAAACTAGACTTTTCTTTTTTTTTAAAGCTAGATATAAATTAGATTTTTATAAGTTGAGTCACTTAAAATATATTGGAGAGAACACTATAATCAAAAGGAATCCTCTCACCATAGGGAGGTGAGTCTCTTTGTCAAAAGCACTCTACCCCCAGTGTGTATGTTGCCTGATTTTCGGTTTATATAGAGGGTTTGCTAACAGTGATGCATACTCAAAGTGGCATCCATGGTGGTGGTGGTGATCTCAGTTTTCTCATCTGTACAATGGACAGTTTTGCTGCTCCCAATTTATGCCAGGAACTGGGACCAGGAAGTCCTGAGTCTTAAGGACAAATGGATAGAAAAGGCTACTAGACCTGTGTCATCATGTATGGATCTTGTCTCTTTCTCATACTTCCCTCTGGCTTTTTTTTCCCAGTGCAAGCTGAGCTTAGGATCTCACAGCTTCCTGGCATCTGACAAACTCTGACTCCCTTTATGGCAACCTCTGGGGCCCCTTGGCTCCCTACAGAGATGAAACAAAGCTTCAGAAACATCTGCTACACAAAGTATATTCAAAACAATGTAAAGTAATTTCAAGACGCAGAGAATACTAATATGTGGGGGTGGGGGCAGAAGGAGGGATGGGGAGAGTGAGTGGGGGGGGGATCTGGGAAGGTCTGGAGGAGTATATAGTATTTGAACTGAACTCTGAAGGATGCCCAGGGAATCTCTCAGTCAGTCATTCAGTCAATAAACTTATTAAGCTCCTACTATGTGCCAGACACTGTGCTAAGTACTGGGAGTACCAAAAGAAGCAAAAGACTGTCCCTGCCCTCAAGGAGCTCACAATCGAATGGGGGAGAAAACAAACAAACACATACAAACAAGCTATGTATAGGATAAATGGGAAAAAATTAACGGAAGAGAAGCACTAATTCAGAGGAGCTGGGAAAGGTTTCCAGGTACTGGGGAGAACTGGGGAGGAGTATTACAAATGTCTGGGTGAGGCCAGATGTCAGAGGTTGAGACCACCCCATTTTAGCTTTGATACCTAAACTAGGTAAAGACATTTTAAAGAATGTACCAGGGAGTTAGTTACATAAACACAGAGGATCATTTGTGCAAAGGCTCAGAGATGCCAGATGGAACCTCAGGTATGGGAGATAGTTAGCCAGTGGCTTGTTTTGACTAAGGCTGAAAGTCTGCATAGGAGAGTGAGATGAAATGAGACTAGGGAGGTAGGCGAGAGTCAGATAGTGGAGAGCTTTAACTGACAAATTGAGAGGATTGTATTTTACTGAGGCACGCGCTTGAGCACACACACACATACACACACACACACACACACACATTTTTAGGAGGCTTTATGATATTCCATGGAATGATGGAGTTATCCCAAAGCCTACTGCACCCACGACCATCTAGAAGACCTCACCATCTATGGAGAATCCCTCTTCCATTTGATGTGTTGAACATCCTTTATGAAAGTGGTAAGCACCTCTGGTGAGCATACATCTCCCCAATCCTACCCTAGTAGGGAGGATCCTTAGGTGTGCAGTGGATAGAGGGTAAAGTTGGAGTCAGGAAAACCTGAGTACAAATCCTGCCTCAGACACTTACTAGCCATATGACCCTGGGCAAGTCAGTTATCCACTCTCTGCCTCAGTTTCCTCATCTATAAAGTGGACATAATAATAGCATTTGCCTTAGGGTTGTTATGAGGATCAAATGAGATAATCAATGTAAAGAGCTTCGCAAACCTTGAAGTACTATACAAAGTCTATCTATATTTGTTAAAATTAGAGGACTATTCATTCAATCATTCATTCATCCATTTGACTAGTCCTTGTTAAGTATTTACTTGATGGTAGACACTGAACTAGGCAGGGGGTTGCAATGACTGTCTCTGCCTTCAAGGAACTAACTTTAAATTGAGAGGAAATGACATGTGCACAGGTAAGAAAATTTTAGATAGATAGACAGATAGATAGATAGAGATAGAGACAGATAGATGGATATAGACAGATAAATATAGATAGGACCCACACACACACAAAGTAATAATGAAGATGTGGAGAGAGTTAGCAAATGTAGCAATCACGGAAGGTATCCTGCAGGAGGTGGTACTTGAGCTCATCTTGTTTTTTTTTAAAAATAATTTAATTTTTTTCAGTGAGTGGAGATCTATTTTATCTCCCTTCTACCTCTCCTCATTAAAAAAAGAAAACAAAATCTTTTTAATAAATATGAGTAGTTAAGCAAAATAAATCTATTAATAATTGAGCTCAGTTTTGAAAGTAGAGGTGAGGAGGAGGGGCATCCCCATGGTGAGGCAGCCTGTGAAAAGGGCACTGAAGGTCACATAGGAGGACCAGCAAGTTGGCCAATGGGGATGAAATGGTGAGTGTGTGAAAGGGAGTAACGAGTAATAAATCTGGACTGGGGCCTGGAGCCAGATTGAGAAGGCCTTTAAATGACAAATGGAGGAATTTGGGTTTGTTCCTCGGACAATAGGAAGCCACAGGCACTTCTCAGGTTGGGAAGAGATGTGTTCTGTCCTCTCCTTTAGGAATATCAATTGGGTAGTGGGGTGGATAATGGATTGGAGAGGGGAGTACTAAGTACTGGGTCCTCCTGGGGGCAGGAGGACCAATCAGGAGGCTCTCACTTTAGTCTGGTTGTGAGGTTTTGAATTGGATGATGGTCATGTGACCAAAGGGAAAGGAAGGTTATGAGCTGTAGGAGACTCAATTAGACTTTGCAACCAGTTGGGATGTGCGGGTTGAGGGACAGGGAAGGTTTAAGGATAATTCCAAACTTACAAAGAAGGATGACTAGAAAAATATCCTCTACAGGGATAAAGAATTTAGAAAGCTAGGTTTTGGAGGAAAGAGAGTGAACTCTGCTTTGCACACGTTGAGTTTGAGATGCCTCTGGGACCTCTGGTTTGAAGTGTTCCCAAAGGCAGTCAATGATGCTGCCCTGGAGCTCAGTGGAGAAACTGGAGCTGGATATAAAGGCCTGGGAACCACATGCAGAGAAATGATAATTAAACCCATGTAACAGGATGACAGCTCCCCTGGGACTCGAGAAGATGACCAAGAGGGCACAGAGAGAGAAGAGAACTCCCCTGGGACCTGAGAAGATGACTAAGAGGGCACACAGAGAGAAGAGAGCAAGAGAGCACTTATGGCAGAGCCTTGGGGACCACCACTGGTTGGGGGGGGACATATACGGAGACCCAGCAAAGGGGCCTGACGGGGAGCAGTCAGAAGAGAACCAAGAGAGCTGTGTCACGGAGACTCAGGGAGGAGAAAATGTCCAGGAGAAGGCAGTGATCAATAGTGTCAAATGCTGCAGAGAGATTGAGAATGATGAGATCTGAGAAAGCGCCATTGGATTCGACGATTGAGAGCTAATTAGCAATGTTGGAGGGAACAGCTTCAGTTGAATGATGAGGTTAAAAACTAGATTATAAGTTTAACAAGGTTATCTCTGGGCTTGCATTTATCAAGGAATATTTTAAAAGCTACACACATACACATGTGTGTATACTTTATGTGTGTGTGTATATACCATATGTGTGTATACTATATATATGTATATGTGTGTACAT
>NW_020946388.1:0-15553 GCF_900497805.2 Vombatus ursinus | reverse complement strand
CAATACCACTATTAGATCTGTATACCAAAAGAGATTAAAAAAAAAAAACAAAAAGAAAAAGGACCTATATGTACAAAAATATTTATAGCAGCTCTTTTCTGGGGGCAAAGAATTAGAAATTGAGGGAATGTCCATTAACTGGGGAATGGCTGAACAAGTTGTGGTGTGTGATTATGATGGAATACTATTGTACTCTAAGAGATGATGAGCAAGATGCTCTTAGAAAAACCTGGAAAGACCTGCATGGGCTGATGCAAAGTGAAATGGACTGTGTACAAAATAAGAGCAATACTGTAAGACGATCAGCTGTGAATGACTTAGCTATTCTCAACAATACAATGATGCAAGACAGCTCTGGAGGAATTATGATGAAAAATGCTATCCGTCCTCATAGGAGGAACTGATGGTGTCTGAATACAGATTGAAGCATACTCTTTTTTAACTTTTCAAATTTTTCTTGAGGTTTTTTTGTCTAGGTTTTCTTTCACAACATGCCTATTAGAGATACGCTTGGCATGACTACACATGTATAACCTATATTGAATTGCTTGCCTTCTCAACGAGATGGGGGTGGGGAGAGAGAAAGGGAGAGAATTTGGAACTCATAGTTTTAAAAACAAATGTTAAAAATTATTTTTACATGTAACTGGGGAAAAATAAAATACTAAATAAATAAACAAAATCCTCTTGAAAATCCCAGAACTAAAAAAGGTCTTAGGGACCATTTAGTAGACCTCTCCCCATTTTACAGAGAAAGAAACTGAGACCCATAAAGGGGCAGTGACTTACTTGCTCAAGGTCACACAATGAGCTAGTGGCAGAGACAACCTGGAACCTAGATCTTCTAACTTCTATCCCTATCTTCTTTCTAAGACAACAAGCATTTATTAAGTGCCTACTATGGTCCAGCCCCTGTGCTAATTGCTGAGGATAAATGAAAAGTGCAAAAGCAGTTCCTGTCCTCAAGATATTCACAGTCTAATGAGGGGAGATAACAGGCAAACAAGTATGTATAAATAAGATATTGACGAGATAAACTGGAGATTATCTTAGGGGGAAAGCACTAGCGTTAAAGGGGATCAGGGAAGGCTTTTGAAGTCTAGTAGATAGCAGGAAAGGCATGGATACCAGGAGCCAGAAGGAACTAGAAACCAGAAAAAGAGAGGGCAGAAAAGCAATAAAGAAGCGGCAGGGACCCAAATCATAATAAGAGTCACATGGGGTAAAAAACTAGGCAAAGATCAGGGAATTGGTAGGTACAGGATTCCTGCAGCAAGAATTAAGGAGGCAGTGTGATATAATGGGAAGAGCTCTGGCTCTGGGTTACAGGAGTTGGATTCAAATCCCTGCCTCTGATGCTTACTATCTTGAGTAGATCATTTTACATCCAAAGCCTCAGTTTTCTTCTCTGCGAAATGGACCTCTGGGGCCCCTCCTAGCCCAAGGTCTGTGATCAGTTGTTCTATGAACAGACACTGAGCCAGCAGACACATTCCAAATGAAGGACTCTTATGTGCCTGCTGGTCTTGGGGGGTGAGAACCAGCCTGAGCCCGCTGTGGTGGAGGCGGGGAGTGGAGAGACACCACCAGGGAGCTTTGGTAGGGAGGGGCCAGTGCCTGCCAGTTCTCACAGGATATCTGACACTGAGGCTGGCATCACATAAATACATACTTCTGCAGCATTTCCACTGACATCTTTCTGGGCACTTGGGACTGGGATATTGTGCCTTTGAGTCTAGTTTTCCCGGAGAGCTATATTGCTTCAGGCTGTTCCAAGAACACCATTCCCTCTCTGTGGGTTGCCCACAGTCGGATTCTGAACTAATTTCTGTTGGAATTGGAGCAGGGCCCTGCAGGGTGGGAGTAGAGGGGGAAGAGAGAGGGGTGGGAGAGGGATGTTACTGACTTAAGTGCTATTAACTGTAGACAAGGACATGTGGGGCTATATGTTTTAGAGGATCATGCAATCCTGTATTAATCCATCAATAAATGTTTGTTAAGAGCCTTCTCTTTGCCACTCACTGCTAGGCAGTGAGAGAAGACAATGATAAACCAGCCGCTTTCTCCTTAGCCAAGGAGAGTAAGGGAGCCCATATGCATTTTATGAGCATTATATGGTCTTCAGTTTCCTTATCTGTAAAACTCATCCCACCAAACCAAGCCCAGCTAGAACTGTTAGATACGGTGAAAACAACTTTATGTTGGCCTCTAAGATCCAAAGAAAGAACCAGCTTTCTTTAGTGCCTCATTAGAAGATTCCTCCACTTTGGAGACATAGAATGTGAGAGCAGGAAGGAACTTTGGAAGACAGCTACCATACATATCCTCTCTAAATCTTCTCGCCAGGATAAACATCTCCAATTCCTTAAACCAGTCTTCATAGGTCATAATCTCCTGGTCTTTCACTACTCTAACTTGTCAATGGTCTTTCTAAAATGTGGGGCCTGGACCAGAATGCAGACCTTCTAGGTGTGGTACAACAGAGGACAGTGAGACAATCACCCCCCTGGTTCTGGACACTACGCCTCCACTAGGGTAGGAGGGGATTATGGAATCATGGACCCAGAGGTGGAAGGGCCCTCAGAGGCCATCTGGTTCACTCTCCTTATTTTATAAAGGAAGAAACTGAGGGCCAGAGTGGTCACAGGATCATAGATACAGATCTAGAAGGAACTTTAGAGGCCATCTAGTCCAAACACACCTCCCCTCACTTTGCACATGAGGAAGGTGAAGAGCTTGGAGATTAGGCAAATGACTTGCCCAAGGTCACACATCTAGTAAGCCTCAAAGGCAGGATTTGAACTCAGGTCCTTGACTCCAGAGCCCTTTCCACTGTATCACCTGAAATCATACTCACTTTTTTTGTGTGTCACTTGCTTCCATGTTACATTTGGTGACCCACTATTCATCGCTATGAAAGTGACTAAAATGTCCATATTCTTTGATACAGAGATCCTACTGGTAGCCAGACATACTCCAAAGAGGTCAATGACTTTAAAAAAAAAAGTCCCACAAACACCAAAATATTTATAGCAGCACTTTGTATAGTAGCAATGAACTGGGAGCAAAGTAGATGCCCAAAAGGCTAAACAAATTGTGGTCCACGAAAAAAGTAGGTTTGAAGCTTGAATTCCAGCTCCTTCCCTCTCTGAACCTCATTTTCTTCATCTACAAAATAAAGGGCTTGGACTAGATGAGCTCTGAGGCCCTATCCATCTCTAGACCTATGATTTATGATCTTAATACATGTAACTTCCCTGGGCCTCGGTTTCCTCATCTGTAAAATAAAGGGCTTGGACTAGCTGACCTCTGCCGTCTTCTTCATCTGTAAATGTCTGATGCATCATTTGGACCGCTTCTCCCCTTCTGCCCTGGACTTTGCTCTAGGTGCTTCACATACTTTTCAGATGAGAACAAACATTAACCTGAAATGGATTTGTGGATAGGCTGATGGGCATATTTCCCTCGGCACATTCCCGGCCTTTCCCGCTTCTGGGCAGAGTCCATGACCCATCTTTTCCAGCTAGCCTCCCGCCTGGAGTTAGCCAAGGGACAGCTGCTTTCCCTGTTGTTTTATTGTCCAACTGCTGGGTGTTGGGCTGCTGGTGGCAGGGCCTTGAATGTGGCTCGGTATTTTCCTTCCTGTCATTTTGTGGTACCTGCTCCCCACAGTGATTTTTAGCAAAGGAATGTAAAAGGAGGAAAGAAATGAACAGCATCAATATCAGATGCTGTAATTACAGCCCCCTCATTTTTCTCTAGGTTCATGGGGTTTGTTAGTTTGTTGGTAAATGATATGACACATTGCTGAGCACAACAGGGCTATTATCAGTATCCAACTTTCGGAGGCAGCATGCTTGGGCAGCCACATGCCAATGTGGGAGCAGCACCAAAGTGAACAATACAGGCAGGAAACAGCAATTTTTAAATTCATACAAATTATGTGAAGACTACCTATCAATTAGTGCCTGAGGATATTTAAAAACTCAGCTCAGTAAAATCATAAGCTGTTTTTTCTTTTTTTTTTTTTGGTAAGCTTATATTGTAGTGACATGCAACAGACTTAGCTGGTCTAGGTGTGGTGTAAATTTGAAATCAGAGGACCTAGGTTTGAATTTTGGCTAGGCTAGTTAATATCTGTGAGACCTTGGGCAAATCACTTTACTTCCCTGATCCTCAGTTTCCTCCTCTGTAAAGTGAGGGGGTTGAACTGAGTCCTCTCTAAATTCAGATCTACATCCTATGGCTCTGGAAGGGGCATTAGAGAACATATAGACTCTCATTTTATAAAAGAGGAGAGAGGATAAATGCCTTGCTAAGGTCACCCAGATAGTAAATAACTTAGGAAAGATTCAAACCCAGAAAATCATATCTAAGTGAGGACATCCTCACAATGAGCTATCTTTTGCAATAGAATTACATAAGCTCATAGATCTAGATCAGAGGCCATTAGTTCAACCTTCTCATTTTACAAATGAGGAAACTGAGGACCAAGAAATTCATAGGATCATAGATGAAGATCTAGAACAGATCTTAAAGGCTAACATGAGTTTATTTTTGACCACATGTAACAGATCTAGATGGGATTAGTGTGGTGGGATGAGTTTTATAGAAAAGGAAACTGAGGACCAGAGAGGTCGAATGTTGTCCAAGGTAATAACAGATCATAAGTGTCAGAGGTGGGATTTGTGCTCAGGTCTTCTGTCCGCAGATTCATTACTCTTTCCATTGTCCCATGCTGCCTCCTCAATCTACAAGCATTTATTAAGCACTACTAAGTTCCAAGAACTATTTTAGGTGCTGGTCAATAGGTGTTTGCCAACTCCTTTGTGGGATAGGTTCCCTGGGTTTTTTTCTTCTGTGGTGGAGATGAATTTGCTTCATTGAGCTATTCATACCCTTAATCCAGGTGACTTATGGCTCAAGCATTTGTCTGTCAACATGCTAGGGACCAAGAGATTCCATCTGTGGTCGAGGAACAGAAAATGGCTATAATCAAACATGGAATCTTGCTGATCTCTTTAGCATTGAGCATTAGCCATCTCAGTCACCTCAGGAAGGTCACCAATTAGGTCACCTCAAGAAGGTGACTGGATGAGAGAATGCCATCATCAAGACTCATGGAAGAGAATTTGTTCCATGATTTGAGACAATCCCGAAAATTTGGCTTATTAGGACCATAGCTTTAGAGCTGGGAGGGAGCTGTCCACTGCTGAAGCTGTTTTAAAGAAACAGGGAGAATAGGGTTAATACCCCATGGCAAGGCTTAAAGGATGCCTTCATGCTCACTGCATCAAGGGTAACAAATTGTTTCACAGTCTTTGTTTAAGTTCAGACCTGTTTGAACACTTGGGTTTCTTTGAACTCTGGCCTGACTTTGGGTTACATGTTCCTGCCCAATCCTTAAATCTCATTACCATCTCTGTGCCAATCAGTGCTCTCAGATCCTAGACAGACTTCCTGCCTTGGATTGTTGCTTGTTTGTTTCATGTTGAATAATCTTATAATTGAACCTTTTCCTTTGGTCAGCCTTGCTTTCATTTCTTGCTCCTTATAAAATGAGAGTTTAAGATTATGAGATTTCCTGCCCCAACTAAGATTCCTTCCTGGTACCCTGGCCTGTGGCCTGAAGATTCTGCCACAGCCCTGGGGCAGATTCCCCATGGTCAGTCCTGTCTTTAGCCCCAAGCCTGGGCAGGACTAGAATGGAGAATATAATTTCCTTATTCATACAATTTTGTCATCATTATCTTCTTTATTGGAATTATTAGTCTCTTCATTATGGAGCATGGTTTGTTTTCTAGGATATTTTTCTATTTTTTTTCCATAATAGCATTACTCCCCCTAACCAATGGCTGCAAAATAATAACAACTCATATTCATGTAGAGTTTAATGACCACAAAGCACTTTCCCCATGACAATCCTATGGGGTACATAGCACAACTACTGTTATCTCTATCTTAGAGGAAGAAACTAGCTCACAGAGGTCAAATGACTTACTCTTCATCACACAGCATTGAACTTGGATATCAAACCCAGGTGTCATGACTCCAAAGATATTGAATGAATTGCCCGTGGGCCAACCCACAACTAGCTAGAATAAGCAGAGCTGGAATTGGGACATACATTTTCTTATATCTAAATGATCCAAAATTGAGAGTGGGAAATGACCTTAGAGGTGATCTAATCCAACCCCCTCATTTTACAAATGAGGAAACTGAGGTCCAGAGAGGTTGTGACTTTCTTGGGGTCAAACAGGCAGTGAATGGCAAAACCAAGATTCAAACCAAGATTCTCTGATTCCATATCTAGGGCTCTTTCAACCAATCCCCAAACAACTGGGGAAAGAGACATTGATTTCCAGAAGCCTGCTTCGGTCCAGCTGAGCTTTTTAGGAGGATTTTCTTCTCAAAAATGAGCTACTCCTTTATAGGGCTTTGAATTTACTCAAGTGACCCTGTCCTTGATACTTACTCTTGGCTCAGTGCAGGCATTGAAGAAAACATAGACAATAGCTAGCTATAAGGTAATTAAAGATTTGTGATGTGTTTCACGTATGTTATCTCATTTGGTCCTCACAATAACCCCATGATATAAATATTATCACAATCATTTTACAGAAACTGAGGCAGACAGAGATTAACTGACTTGCTCATGTTTAATAAATGTCTGAGGCAGGGTTTGAACTCAGGTTTTCCTGACTCTAAGTGCAGACTCTCTATTTGCTGATGGTGGTCAGGTATTGGAGACGCCAGTGATAGGATCTTCACTTCACATTGATGAAGTCTATAAATCCATTTCCTGTCTTGTAACTATGTCTTCTGTCCATAATTAGCCTGTGCATACCAATAAAGGCACGAGATGTGCCTTTGTGGGTAACGGAGTGAAGAATGAATATATGGGTCTAATTGAAAAATGACTTTGGTAAAACGATGACTTTGTCATCCTTAACATTTCATTTCCTTTCTTCTCCCTTCTCTTAAACTGTAAAAGCTTGGTGGTTGTCATACAGCCTCCCCCTCCCCCCACCAGTAGAAATCTAATTAGTCAAATGTCATGGCATAGTAGGAAAAGCAATTGACTTAGAGTCAGAGGATTTTAGTTTGGATCCTAGTTCTGCCATTTAATCCCTGCATGACATTGGGCAATTCACTTTCTTTCTCTGGTCTCAGTTTCCTCATCCGTAAAATGAGGAGATTGGACTAGATCTAGACCACTAAAGTATCTCCTAGCTCTAATGCTGGATTCTATGACCCTGTCTTTGCCAAGGCAAAGTCACCTTCAGGAATTCTGATGCTTGGAAAAATTCAGTTAAGTAGAGGGAAGGGGTGGCCAACAGAAGACAGTCTTCTCTGGTCAGGTGCATTTCCAACAAGTAACCCTGGGAACAGATAGCAAAGGGAAAGGTGGCCAGCAGAAGCAAGAGGAAAGCATGATAATAGTGTGGGAGGGGAGTGAAACCTTCATGGAAGAGGCAGACCTTAAGAGGGGGGGGATACCCTCATAGTTCCACATGGCACAGGGCAAGAAGGGAACCTTGAAGTACAAGGGCCAGAGAAGAAACACACCCCCTGTTGTTGGCACCCTAGGTCAAAGTCTCAGTCATATCATTCTAATTTTATTTCTGCCCAAAGTGAGTAAGAAAATAAGCATTTATACGGTGTTTACTATGTGTGAGGCACTGTGCTAAGCACTTTTTTTCTTTTATACAAATATCTCATTTAATACTTACAACAACCCTGAGAGGTAGGTGCTGTTATTATCCTCATTTTTCAGTGAATGAAACTGAGGAGGTTGGTGGTTAAGTGACTTGCCCAGAGTCACACAGTTAGTAAGTGCTCAAGGCTGGTAAGTATCTAAATTCCCTTTGAGCTCTACATCCTAAGATCCTAAGGAGGAATAAATGAATGAACAAATGAATGAGTGAACTAACAAATGAATGAATGAATGAAGGAAAAGTGCCCATTAAGCACTAACCACTTGCCAAAAACTGGGGATGCAAATCAGAAAAATGAGACAGTCCCTTTCCTCAAGGAGCTTATATTCTAAAAAGAGTGAGGAACACACGGAAAGAATTAGTGATTCAGTGAGGGGTGTTTTAGGTTGGGAAGACCTGATGGTCCCTGGGGCCACAGGGGTGGAGTAGGTTAACTTCTCCTTTCCAGAAGCAATAGTAGTATTCATTTGATTGCAGTTTCCAGAGCAAGAGAAAGAGCAGGGAAGAGAAGACAAGAAGATGATTGTGATGGAGGGCTGGGAAACATGATCTGGTCATATATAGTGTGCTCACTGATTCACCAATCAGGCCAGGCCAGCCTCAGAAGGGAGGTCCAAAGCTGAGTAGATGAAGTCTCCTGGGGCATGGTTTCTGAAGGTCCAGCAGTCTGGAGGATATAGCTGGCAGGGTGTATAACAAGCAAAGCATATTCATTGCATGACATTGATGTTCACTACCAGATTCCATAAAATGAGGTACCTTGAAGAAGCCACTTTGCCATGTACTTGCACCTAAGTCATTTCTCTTCCAGTTCTTCTTGGTTATAGATTCCCCTTTCATTTTAGGCATGCTAGCAGAGACATAGGGATATATCCCATTAACTGAGGTTCAATAGCTGCAGATAATGCATTTCACTGCTATTGGAAAGGGTATGTCAGCCTACTGCTCACTGGTTCCACTCGCTAACCCTGTCACTTTTCAGACCATTCCCTGGTCACCATTGCCCACTATGTATTGTCCTAATAAAATGAAAACTCCAATAGATAAATGGGTATGAATAGGCAGTTCTCAAAGGAAGAAATCTAAATTATCAGCAGCCATATGAAAAAAAATTCTCCAAATCACTAATAAAGGGATGCATATTAAAATAACTCTGAGATTCCTCCTCAAACTTATCAAATTGGCAAAGATGACAGAAAATGAAAATGATAATTGTTTGAGGGACTATGGAAAGTAGGCACGCTATTGGTGGAATTGTGAATTAGTCCAACCATTATACAAAGCCATTTGGAAATATACCCCAAAGTCACTGCATTCTCTTTGACCTAGAGACATCTCTACTAGTCCCATATCCCAAAGAGATTACAGAAAGAGGACTCACATGTACAAAAGTACAGTAGCTCTTTTGTTAGAGAAAAGAACTAGAATGCTAAGGAGGCACCATCAATTGGAGAAAGGCTAAATGAATTACGGCATTATAAATGAAATGGAATGTTATTGTTTCATAAGAAATGATGAAAGGGGTAGTTTTAAAGGAACCTGGGAAGACTTAGATAACTGACAAGGAATGGAGTGAGCAGAACAAGAAGAATTTACACAATAACAAGATTGTAAAGAAAAGCAACTTTGAAAGACTTAAGAACTCTGATTAATGCAATGACTAACAGTAATTCCAGAGGACTGATGTTTAAGCACAGTGTTTGACATTATGAATGACTTTTATTCATTTATTATAATTAAAAAATGGCTGACGTTCACATAATGCCTCAGAGTTTGCAATGCACTTTACATATTTAACATTAAAGTCCTTTTTCTGAGCCATTTGTCCCACCCTTTCTTCCTAAAAGACCTCTTTCTACTCTGAGCCCACAGGCGTTGTCCAGACTGAGTTTGATCCTGAAAGATTCTGGTCTTTAGTGAGAAGGAGGCCAGGCTACCTTTCCTCACACTTTTTGGCTCATTAACCTCCTACTCTGACTCCCTGGGGACAAATTATTTAAAGCTTAGTTAATTGCTTGTTTCTAGGGTTCCCCCAAAAAGGGGAGTTAAAAAGCATTTGATGTATAATGTGAATCAGCAATGACACAAATCTTTCTGTTCTACATAAAAAGAGAAGGCTAAACATAGAACGTACTCACAAGTGTACATTTGACAAAAAAAAAAACAAATTTAAAGCAGGATTCAGTAACTTAATTTATAATTACCGTTATAATCTACTGGGAGACTAAAACAGAAACCTCATCAGAACATAAAGCTGTTTGTGGAACTGCTAATTAGGCCTTTTACATTTCACCTTGGCTCTGCACTGCCCAAATAACTCCTGGTAGATGTCTGCTGGTAAAATGAGCTAGGTTTGGGCCAATCCTCTCTTTAGCGATCATCTTCTCCAAGAGTACTGGAGTAGCTGTTGGGGACTCTTACCCTTGCTACCATTCAGCTTTGACCACAGGGGCCCAGCGCCTCTGCATCTCTTGAACTCACAAATTTGCCCCCAAGAAGGTATGTGCTGATAAATGTTTAAAAACCAGCTCTCCAAAAAAAAGTGTACATGACACACTTTTAAGTTTAGTCTGCATTATCAATATCTTCTTCATCACTTTCTTAAGTCTAGACAATCAACAAAACAATAAATCAAGTTCTGATTTGTAACATTTGCTGATACCTGAGCTCACACCGAAAATTCAACAACTGGCTCCCCCAAGCCAGTTTGATCTGGCCTCGGTACACCCCTGCCTCCAAGCCTGGACATATCCATTTCAGGTTAGATACATATTCACCTGAGATCATAAAAGGACAAACCCAAAAGCAGAAAAAGCACCTAGGGGCCCAGGCATGAACTTGCTTAGTTGAGTTGAGTCCCTCTGTATTAGCTGCCATGTTGGGGAGGTCACCATGATGCCATGATTAAGAAGGGCCAACTCTTACTCACCCATTACCAGAAGAATCAGAGTTGCACGATAGTACCTGGAGAATCAAAAGAAGAAAGAACCAGCCAAAGTCCTCTCTTCTTGTAGTTGACCCTGACTCTGTAAGGGGCTGGGAGAGGATCAAGGGACCACTCAGGGTTTGCCACATCCCACCAAAACACACTGCCCTATCTGTGCTGGAAGCAGCCGGGGAATTCTCAATCTCCAACGCAACTAAATACCAAGTTGCACATATCTCTGGAATCTCCAGGGTACCTCTCACCACACACTCTCTGAGATGGTCCCTGTGGGCCAATTCAACACCTGCTACATATATATTTTCTTATTTGAGCCTCATAATAACTCTGGGATTACAGATGCGGTGATCTCTAATTGACAGATGAGGAAACTGAGGCTTAAAGGATGAAGTGTCATGCCTGCAGTCACATGCTAGAGATGAGGTCACAGTTCTAGTTAGCTCACATTTATATAGCACTTTAAGGTTCCACAGTACTTTGCATAGGTTATCTCATTTGATTGCAGGTAACTAGGTTATCTCATAGATTTAGAACTGGAAACGACATCAGAGGTCGTCAAGTTCAACCTCTCATTTTACAGATAAAGGAACGGGATCCAGAGAGCTGTGTGCATTGACCAGGGTCACACCAGCTAGTTAACATCCAAGGAAAGATTTGAACCCAGGTCTTCCTGACTCTAGGTCCAACCCTTTACCCATTGCACCGCCTTGCCTCTAATCACACATGCCTTTGGGGTGAGTGTGTGATGCATGTTGGTGGTACAAATGGTTGGAGATGAAGAGCGCACCAATAGCGTATTGGCCGTAAAACCATTTGATGGGTTGAAATACACAAATATTCAGCCACGTGAGCCTGCATGGAAGACAAAGCTAGCCAACTGAGACTATACTGATGAAAGACCACTGACTAGATGGGTTACTGTTACCTCTCCTCTAATCTGTATATATCCTGCATTTATCGAGTTGATTCCTTGTTGTCTCTCTCATTAATCTGTGAGCTCTTTGAAAGCAATTCTCTCCCAACTCTCTGGACTTGTTCTACCAAGCCACAGAAACCTCTTCACCCTGCAAGTTCACTCCACTCTGGGATTTCTCACATTGGAAGTACTCTTCATTCCTAGAGTTCCTTCCTCTGATTAGTTTTGAGTTTCTTAAACTAATGAAATCCCTGGTCCATACTGGCATGGGAGAAGGGAGGGAAATCAGAAACTAAAATACAGTCTAGAGAAACATTTAAGAATGAAATATTTGCAATAAGATAAATACAATGCTAATAGCAGTACACCTTGTTTTACAAACTAGACTTTTCTTTTTTTTTAAAGCTAGATATAAATTAGATTTTTATAAGTTGAGTCACTTAAAATATATTGGAGAGAACACTATAATCAAAAGGAATCCTCTCACCATAGGGAGGTGAGTCTCTTTGTCAAAAGCACTCTACCCCCAGTGTGTATGTTGCCTGATTTTCGGTTTATATAGAGGGTTTGCTAACAGTGATGCATACTCAAAGTGGCATCCATGGTGGTGGTGGTGATCTCAGTTTTCTCATCTGTACAATGGACAGTTTTGCTGCTCCCAATTTATGCCAGGAACTGGGACCAGGAAGTCCTGAGTCTTAAGGACAAATGGATAGAAAAGGCTACTAGACCTGTGTCATCATGTATGGATCTTGTCTCTTTCTCATACTTCCCTCTGGCTTTTTTTTCCCAGTGCAAGCTGAGCTTAGGATCTCACAGCTTCCTGGCATCTGACAAACTCTGACTCCCTTTATGGCAACCTCTGGGGCCCCTTGGCTCCCTACAGAGATGAAACAAAGCTTCAGAAACATCTGCTACACAAAGTATATTCAAAACAATGTAAAGTAATTTCAAGACGCAGAGAATACTAATATGTGGGGGTGGGGGCAGAAGGAGGGATGGGGAGAGTGAGTGGGGGGGGGGATCTGGGAAGGTCTGGAGGAGTATATAGTATTTGAACTGAACTCTGAAGGATGCCCAGGGAATCTCTCAGTCAGTCATTCAGTCAATAAACTTATTAAGCTCCTACTATGTGCCAGACACTGTGCTAAGTACTGGGAGTACCAAAAGAAGCAAAAGACTGTCCCTGCCCTCAAGGAGCTCACAATCGAATGGGGGAGAAAACAAACAAACACATACAAACAAGCTATGTATAGGATAAATGGGAAAAAATTAACGGAAGAGAAGCACTAATTCAGAGGAGCTGGGAAAGGTTTCCAGGTACTGGGGAGAACTGGGGAGGAGTATTACAAATGTCTGGGTGAGGCCAGATGTCAGAGGTTGAGACCACCCCATTTTAGCTTTGATACCTAAACTAGGTAAAGACATTTTAAAGAATGTACCAGGGAGTTAGTTACATAAACACAGAGGATCATTTGTGCAAAGGCTCAGAGATGCCAGATGGAACCTCAGGTATGGGAGATAGTTAGCCAGTGGCTTGTTTTGACTAAGGCTGAAAGTCTGCATAGGAGAGTGAGATGAAATGAGACTAGGGAGGTAGGCGAGAGTCAGATAGTGGAGAGCTTTAACTGACAAATTGAGAGGATTGTATTTTACTGAGGCACGCGCTTGAGCACACACACACATACACACACACACACACACACACATTTTTAGGAGGCTTTATGATATTCCATGGAATGATGGAGTTATCCCAAAGCCTACTGCACCCACGACCATCTAGAAGACCTCACCATCTATGGAGAATCCCTCTTCCATTTGATGTGTTGAACATCCTTTATGAAAGTGGTAAGCACCTCTGGTGAGCATACATCTCCCCAATCCTACCCTAGTAGGGAGGATCCTTAGGTGTGCAGTGGATAGAGGGTAAAGTTGGAGTCAGGAAAACCTGAGTACAAATCCTGCCTCAGACACTTACTAGCCATATGACCCTGGGCAAGTCAGTTATCCACTCTCTGCCTCAGTTTCCTCATCTATAAAGTGGACATAATAATAGCATTTGCCTTAGGGTTGTTATGAGGATCAAATGAGATAATCAATGTAAAGAGCTTCGCAAACCTTGAAGTACTATACAAAGTCTATCTATATTTGTTAAAATTAGAGGACTATTCATTCAATCATTCATTCATCCATTTGACTAGTCCTTGTTAAGTATTTACTTGATGGTAGACACTGAACTAGGCAGGGGGTTGCAATGACTGTCTCTGCCTTCAAGGAACTAACTTTAAATTGAGAGGAAATGACATGTGCACAGGTAAGAAAATTTTAGATAGATAGACAGATAGATAGATAGAGATAGAGACAGATAGATGGATATAGACAGATAAATATAGATAGGACCCACACACACACAAAGTAATAATGAAGATGTGGAGAGAGTTAGCAAATGTAGCAATCACGGAAGGTATCCTGCAGGAGGTGGTACTTGAGCTCATCTTGTTTTTTTTTAAAAATAATTTAATTTTTTTCAGTGAGTGGAGATCTATTTTATCTCCCTTCTACCTCTCCTCATTAAAAAAAGAAAACAAAATCTTTTTAATAAATATGAGTAGTTAAGCAAAATAAATCTATTAATAATTGAGCTCAGTTTTGAAAGTAGAGGTGAGGAGGAGGGGCATCCCCATGGTGAGGCAGCCTGTGAAAAGGGCACTGAAGGTCACATAGGAGGACCAGCAAGTTGGCCAATGGGGATGAAATGGTGAGTGTGTGAAAGGGAGTAACGAGTAATAAATCTGGACTGGGGCCTGGAGCCAGATTGAGAAGGCCTTTAAATGACAAATGGAGGAATTTGGGTTTGTTCCTCGGACAATAGGAAGCCACAGGCACTTCTCAGGTTGGGAAGAGATGTGTTCTGTCCTCTCCTTTAGGAATATCAATTGGGTAGTGGGGTGGATAATGGATTGGAGAGGGGAGTACTAAGTACTGGGTCCTCCTGGGGGCAGGAGGACCAATCAGGAGGCTCTCACTTTAGTCTGGTTGTGAGGTTTTGAATTGGATGATGGTCATGTGACCAAAGGGAAAGGAAGGTTATGAGCTGTAGGAGACTCAATTAGACTTTGCAACCAGTTGGGATGTGCGGGTTGAGGGACAGGGAAGGTTTAAGGATAATTCCAAACTTACAAAGAAGGATGACTAGAAAAATATCCTCTACAGGGATAAAGAATTTAGAAAGCTAGGTTTTGGAGGAAAGAGAGTGAACTCTGCTTTGCACACGTTGAGTTTGAGATGCCTCTGGGACCTCTGGTTTGAAGTGTTCCCAAAGGCAGTCAATGATGCTGCCCTGGAGCTCAGTGGAGAAACTGGAGCTGGATATAAAGGCCTGGGAACCACATGCAGAGAAATGATAATTAAACCCATGTAACAGGATGACAGCTCCCCTGGGACTCGAGAAGATGACCAAGAGGGCACAGAGAGAGAAGAGAACTCCCCTGGGACCTGAGAAGATGACTAAGAGGGCACACAGAGAGAAGAGAGCAAGAGAGCACTTATGGCAGAGCCTTGGGGACCACCACTGGTTGGGGGGGGGACATATACGGAGACCCAGCAAAGGGGCCTGACGGGGAGCAGTCAGAAGAGAACCAAGAGAGCTGTGTCACGGAGACTCAGGGAGGAGAAAATGTCCAGGAGAAGGCAGTGATCAATAGTGTCAAATGCTGCAGAGAGATTGAGAATGATGAGATCTGAGAAAGCGCCATTGGATTCGACGATTGAGAGCTAATTAGCAATGTTGGAGGGAACAGCTTCAGTTGAATGATGAGGTTAAAAACTAGATTATAAGTTTAACAAGGTTATCTCTGGGCTTGCATTTATCAAGGAATATTTTAAAAGCTACACACATACACATGTGTGTATACTTTATGTGTGTGTGTATATACCATATGTGTGTATACTATATATATGTATATGTGTGTACAT
>NW_020946387.1:0-27696 GCF_900497805.2 Vombatus ursinus | reverse complement strand
TACTGGTGATGAGCCTTTCTGTACTTTTCTACTTTAGCTTGGCAGCTGGTACTCTAAATGTGAGATCTTTTTTTCTAACTAATAGCCGTATTATCCAGGAACTGAATTGAGTCAACATTGACTTTCTCGGTATAAATGAAACTAGAAGAAGAAAGGAGTTGCAGCGAATTGGAGGGCGCCGACTTACAGGTTCTCCTTGAAGAGGAAAATAAAAGAATTGGCAGAGTTGGTCTCATTGTGAGTCCCAAGAAGAAATATCATTTCATGGGACATTTGGCCATCTATTTCAGCGCTCATAAGTATTTTTGGCTTAGGCACCAAGGTCTCTTGCAAGGGATGAAAAGACAGAGAAGCTTTCAAAAGAACTCAGCAAGATCTTCCAAATTCAGTCAACGTATACTATGACACTTAGTGCTCTCAAAATAAAGATGGAAATCAATGAGAATGGTGAGAAATATATTTAAAATGTAGGCATTAGGAACTATGGGGGTCAATGACTTGTCAACTACCCAGAAGCCTCTTATCTCTAAATCATGGATATATTCTTCTGGAAAAGAATCAGTAGTGTGTTGGTTAGTTTTGTTTAACTTTTTTTCACTTTCTTTTTTATTTTTGTTATAAGGGATGACTTAATGGGCAAGGGAAAGAGAAATGATATGTTTGGAAATGAAATTGATGGAAAAACAAAAAAAATAGCTATTAAAATTAAACAAAAGAGAAAAGAATTTTAAGAAGAAAAGAAATGGTAGGTGCTATGCACAATGAGGACCAAATAGTATCACAAAAAATACAATTTGTCATATGATATAACATAAGGAAATAACTCATTACTGATGCAGGAATCATTCCTAAGTCAGTTGTCTATTACAGTCAAATAAATGTCTTATTAAAGCAAAGATTCACATTAGTTCCAAGTTAGAAGAATGTATAAAAGTGAAGAAAAGGTATATATGCTACTAAAACAACTCAATTTTGACCTATTCAAATAAATTATTGATAAGGAAAAATGAGTAATGGACAGAAGAAAGGACATAGAGTATAATTTTGCATAGAATTTTCACTCATGTAAATCAGTTATCTTTACAAGGAAACCAAAAAAGCTTAAAAAATGCCTTAGTCAAAAAATATTTGCCTAATGCAAGAAGCAGAAAGAACAGAGAAAGATGGCGGTCAAACTTTTCAGGAGTTTAGGATATAAACTCTTTTTTTCCAATTCAACAAACATTTATTAAATACCTAATGCCAAGAGCTAAGAAGTTAGGTTGTAAACTCTTATAAAACTTTAGAATAGAAAGTTTCAGTGGTTTAGAATAAACTCACAAAATCTTATAGAGAAGGATAATGGAAGGTCATAAGTAGTATTGCCCATAAAACAGAGAGAGCAGTAGAGGGTAAATCTAGTTTTAAAAAAACTTGGTAAGAGATACAATTATGCAAAGTCATCCTGAGAACATTTAAGGTTGAAAATATGAGGAAAACAAACAAAAGGAAAACTTGAAAAGATCTAAAAAGTGTTTATAACAAACTATTGCAACTATCAAAGACAGTAGACTGATCACACTTTGACTCTAAATTAAGAATTATGAATATATTTATAGAAAAAAGTAGAAATGATGCTGATGAGACAAAAAGATGGGAAAACCAGCTGGATTAGACCAAGTATACATAGAGGAGATCCATAGTGGAGGCAACACAATTGTGAGGGTATCGAGGGATTGACTCTCAAGGTGTTTGAAGGAGAGGAAGATAACAAAAACTTGGAAAAAATTCAGATTTTTAAAAAATGTAACAGGTTACTGATCCATGAAAGCCCAATCCTTAGGCACATGCAAGGTGTCCTCTACTGGATGCGATGTTCCTATGGATATTTGGTGAACCTGTTTCTAGGCAAGTATAACAGAGAGCTACGATGTCTATTTTGGAGAATTTACAGGCATTATATGACTGTTTTCTGTCCTCTTAATATGTGGTGAAGAGAGGCCTTTGTATTGGCTGTTAAACCAGAGCTAGGTCTGCATAGAAAAGTCATTAACCAACCAAATCAAGCCATTTCTTCCCTGACTGCATTTGAGGGAGAGGTAGGTCAGGAGAGTGTATTCCATTGTAACCTCTGAGAAGGTTCCATTTGGAGGGGGGAGGAGAGAGTGCTGGCCACAATCTAAGCCTTGTTCCTCTACTCCTCTTGGCCAGATAAGCTTTGTGAATGTTGGAGGACCCTAAGATTTGGACATTTTGTGGTGTCCTAGCAGAATCCTAGGGACAGCAACATCCGATGGCAATGTCCTCATTGGGAGCCAAGGACAGACTGGATTTGATAAGGAGGCAGATATTCCACAAAAAGCCCAGCATGAAAGCTATACCATATCTAAGAGGAGAAAAGGATTTCCAGCAACCAAGAGCCATGTGTAACCCCCATATTATATATGCTCTCTCAGCTTGAAACCTTTCCCCCCTCGATGCTGTATGTACTGGTAGGAGAGTTTGGTATAGACTTTTGGGGAAATGTTTTATACCAAATGGTCTTGCTCTACCACTTTAGCAAATATCCCTTTCAAGCAGTTAAAGTCTAGCTAACTGATATCAACTGATAATAAGAGGGGAAAGCACACTGGTTGGGGCTTCTCTGCTATAGTATTAGAAAGATGCCTCCAACCCCTTGGGAATACTCCTAAAACCCAGAGGAGAGATGTAGCTAGCTGCCTTTTGGGAACCTAACTTGTCAGTTGAGTGAGGATTGGGACAAAACCTTCCAGAACCTATAAAAGCTATACTAGCACTAAAAAATGTAGCTGAGAGAACATTAGCTACAACTAACCTAAGTGCTTATCTAAATACAATTTTAATGAGAATTATTTACACACAAATTGAAGGAGCCCTTGAGGTTAGTATGATAGTAGCACGGAAAAGGCAGACTTTTGCAAACAATATTACAAAAAATAAATCCCACATCTTTACTATCACACAGTTAGTTGACTGACAGATTTAGACAATAAAAGATCTCCCAATGCTTATTGATTGTCAATTATAAAAACATATTTGATTCAGTAAAGTCAAACACTGGCTTAAATGTTCTCTTCCAACAAGTTGTCTCCCATTCATATATAAGATCATTCAAAATCTCTTGAAAGACACAGTAACAGAGATCATCTTTTTCAATGGCCCTCTGATTGTAAATGTAAAGTGAGGCATAAAATGGGGAGACGTGCTTGTCAAAGTTGTTCACCACTATGGTGGAGGAGATCCAGCACAGAGTTCAACTTAAAGAGGGATTTCCCATGACGGTGACATTCTGCAGATGTTCCTGTTTGTAGATGACTTTATACTGGTCGTATCAAGTCCTGGAAAATGACAGTCTTCTGTAACCACTGAGAAGAGTTTGGCCTGACTATCAACATAAGAGAAATTAAGCAAATGAAGAGACATTCAATTGGATGGAATGCCTATAAAGTCTCACCTAAATTAGCATGTATATCTAGGACAGATGGTACAAATGGACAATGATTTTAGGGGCTGGAGTTAGACTTGATTGCCTTCAGGAAACTGCAAGGTCCTTTATCGACCCTCAAATTTCCCAAAAACAAAAGCCCATGCTTTCAATACCAGTGCTGTACCGGGGAGAGGCAGTCATAGAGACCTGGACTTGAAGCCAGGAAGATCTGGGTTCCGGTCCCATCTCTGAAACAAACTGAAAGAATGATTTAACTTCTCAGTTCTCTCGGAAATTCTCTAAGACTAAAGGTTAGAGAGAGGGAGTTTCCTTATCTGGAAATTCTCTGTATCAGTGAGATCCCTATCCCTAGTCATTGTATCGGTATTGCTGTATGGCTGCAGGAGAGAACACAGTGGTCTCTAAAGAACTGAAGGAAATGGAGAGGTGCATGGTATATATAAACAGACTGACATGTGTAACAAATGAAGACCTTTGAAGGAGAACTGGAGAAAAGAATGGATGAGCTTCTTCTAAGTCCCAACTAAAATCTCATCTTTTACTGGAAGTCTTCCCCAACCCTCTTGATTCTAATGCCCTCCCCCTGTTAATTATCTCCTATTTATTCTGCTTGTTTGTACATATTTGTTTGGGTGTTGTCTCCCCCATTAGATTTTGAGCTCCTTGAGGGTGGGGACTATCTTTGGGGTCTTTTCGTATCCCCAGTGCCTGGCACATAGTAGGCACTTAAATGTTTATTGATTGGTTGATTGAGTGGACTATGTCTCTTCAGTATGGGGAAGATGAAGGATAATAGGGAGACAGCTCAGGTGATCCAAAGGTATTCTTGCAATATCAAGACATAGTAAAAAAGCTCCTCCTCTTTCCCTATCCTTGTGGTGAATTTGCAGGAGGAAATGGGTAAGACTTGAACAAGATGGGCGGACAGGGATGAGCAGCATCCGGAGGGCTGAGTAGACACAGATACACACAGAGAGGTCCATATCTGTACCTTCCTCAGTATCTCTGTTTGGTACATTTATGGCAACCATATACAGGATGTCCCAAAATTCTCAGTGCAGTTTCAAGCCTTGATAGTTTAAATTAGCTGTCAAAAATAAGAAGTTGATTTGCATGTTTCTGATTTTCTTCCACTTCATTTAGCCTGCTCTTACCCAAGGACAGATATTGGGTTTGGTCAAATGCACATGCCATACATATAAGCTTTGATAGCTTAAAACTATACTAAGACTTCTGGGACACCATGCATATAGAACAAAACAGTCAAATTTGGTTTTATAAAAGGTAGATTTTTTTTTCCTTTGCCACCTTTTCATTTCAGGACATTTTAGACAGAGGGACATTTTCAAATGTCACTTCCCAAAAGGCACTTTCAGATGGATCATAGATTGGAAGGGATTGCTAGGGGTGGCCAATGCATCAATCTTCCTCTAGGTAGTCAGACAATAAGCATTTATTAAGCATATACTATGTGCCAGGCACTGTGCTAAGTGCTGGGGATACAAATATGAAGACAGTCCCTGCCTTCAAGGAGTTTTCAATCTAATAGCAAAAGATAACACACAAAAGGAAGGGGTGTGTGTGTGTGTGTGTGTGTGTGTGTGTGTGAGAGAGAGAGAGAGAGAGAGAGAGCGAGAGAGAGAGAGAACACAGAGAAAAGGAGGGAAGGAGGGAGAGAAGCATAGAGAGACAAAGACAGAGACAGACAGACAGGGAGAGAGAGAGACAGAGAGAAAGAGAGACAGAGACAGAGACAGAGACAAACAGACAGATAGAGAGAGAGAGTGAGAGAGAAATGTACCCTGTGTGAGAGTGGTGGGGATGGGAGGGGATGATGCAGAAGTCCAAAGGAGTGAAACCTGATGAGAAAGGATTGTCCCGTTTCTCTATCCTGCCTGATAAATTTCTTTTGTTCTTAAACATCTCTGTGGAAAGAGATGCCATAGCCTTTTTTAAGCCACCCTTCTCCAGAGTTTAAGGAGGAAACACTCCTGGGTTGTGTGGACCTCCAAACCTAGCTCTCCTCCCAATCTATACCAAGCTCAGAGGGGTTGCTGCTGTTTGGGAAGTCCCCTGCAGCAGATCTGTGTGGGCTTCCCTTCCTTTGACAGAAGCAGGCAGAGCCAAGACAGTTATGCTCACACCTTCTGAAAGGCTCTGCACAGACAGGGTAAAAATAAACTTTTGTGTTTATCCATTATCCTAATTATCATCCAAAAGATAAGCTTGATCAGATATGAGCATTACTGAGATTGATTTGCCTAAAATAAGAAGCCCATTTGCATTTTTCTGATTTTTCCTTCACTTCATTTAGCCCCAGTAAGTGAGAAGACTGTTCCTCTCACCCAAGGACAGATATTGGGTACATGTCATGTGTGTGTGCGCGCATGCATGTGCATGTGCACATGTATATTCTTTCTCCCACTTACTTATGTTTTAGGACAAGAATTTCATGGCTATAACTTTAGCTTGGTAATGAGGAGTCCACTTATTTGGATTCATCTGTGATAACATGGTTTTTGTAATAAGAGAAAAGACCTATAAAGAAACTTGGGAAAGAACACCATCGAATGTTAGAACATTGATCTTGAAACCAGAAACTTTAGGATTCCAGCCATCCATGCTCTTCCTCACATGTGACGCTCCATTTCCAATTTCTGTACTTTTGTATTTTCCCATCCCCTTTTTTTCTGGTAGTGTCTTGCTATTCAAGCTTACCTTGTATCTGCTTTGTATGTATTGTGTGTATCTCCACAGGTAGATTGTACAGTGTATAGAGTGCTGGGCCTGGAGTCAGGAGGACCTGAGTTCAAATCTGACCTCAGATACTTACTAGCTGTGTGACCCTGGACAAGTCATTTAACCCTGTTCGCTAACACGTGCCTTGCCAATGAGAATGTCAATTCCTTGAGGGCAGAGAATTAACAATATTGGCTTTGTATCTTCAATACTTAGCACATGAATAGGAAATGTTTAAAAAATGCTTTTGATTGATTGATTGATTGCCTGGGTTCCAATGTCAGCTTGGCAAGACCTACAACAGTATGCTTGACTGATCTGAACCTTCTTTTTTTCCTCTTAAATTAAGATAATAACCCTTACACTGAATGGGGGCAGCTAGATGTTGCAGTGGATAGAGTCTGGGGACTGGAGTAAGGAAGATTCATCTTTCTGAGTTCAAATCTGGCCTCAAACACTTACTAGCTGTGTGACCCTGGACAAGTCACTTAACCCTATCTGCCTCAGTTTCCTCATCTGTAAAATGAGGTAGAGAAGGAAATGGCAAACCACTCCAGTATCTCTGCCAAGAAAACCCTAAATGGGGTCACAAAGAGTTGGACATGACTGAACAATAACAATGCACTATCTACCTTCCAGGAGTGTTGCAAACCCTAAAGAAATAAGAGTTTTTCCTGCAAAGACCATGGCATGTTGGAAGTGGAGGGGACCACTGAGATCATCTTGCTCAATGCCCTTATTTTACAGAGAAGGAAGTTGAGGTGTTAAGGGAGAAGTTAACTGCCTCAGGTTATAAACGTGGTAAGGATGAAAACCCAGATCTTTTGACTTCAAAGCCAATACTTTTCCCATTGGCTCTCACACTGACTCCAGAGTTTTTAGAGGCTGTAGTTAAGTCCTAGAAATGGGAGCTGGCTTGCCTATAGTCACACGTGTTAGTTGCAGTGACAGAGTCAGAATGCAGGTCTCCTGGCTCCCAGACTAATTTCTTTCCACCATCATCAGATGTGGCCACCATCTATATCAGTCCACTGACTTTTTAAAGCATAGTTCCTTGTACTGTGGTTTCTCTCCGCTGTTCGCCCCCCAAAACTCATGCTGGTCACCCACATTGTCTCCCAGCTCCCTATTCCATCACCTAAAATAGTCAGGTGGCTTATTCTCCTGATGTCTTAAAATATGCCGGCCCATCAGGGTGGTCCCCAACTCTGTGAAGAGAATGAGTATAGCTGATAACCATCCTCGAAGCCTAACCTGTTATTTTATTGATACCTTTTGTTTTTAAATTTTATTCATTTCCAAATCTATCTTCTGCCCTTCCCCTCCCCATCAAGGCATTTCTTGTAACAAAGAATGAGCTCAAATGGGCAAGAATAAAATGGTAGGAGTATAGGAATGAAAACCCCACCTAATCAAAAACAACTGATACATCCACCAGTGACAGTGCATCTACAGCCATGGTAGCCCACCTTGCCAACACAGAAAGAGATGTACTTTCTCATAATCTTTTCTGAGGCCAACCACATGGCGTCTAGTTCAAGTTTTCGGTTTTTGCATTGTCATTGCTGTAGTCATTGTGTATGTCTTCCTAGTTCTGCTTCCTTTATTCTGCATCGGTCCATATAACTTTTCCACACCCTTCTCTGAATTCCTTGTAATTGTTTCTTATGGAGTGATACTATTCTGTTACATTCATGTACTGTAACTTGCTTGGTCATTGGTTAAGTGTGGGACATTTATTTTCATTTGTTTTCAATGCACACTATAACAAATGCTACTATTAGTATTTTGGAGGTACATGGGACTTTTCTTTCTTCGATCTCTTTGGGATATTTGTATGTGCCTAGCATTGGCTCATCTGGTTTTTTTGCCCAGCCTACTCACTCTCTATGGAACAGTGGGCAAAGGGAACTTCCTCTCTAGGGGTTTTTGAAAACCTGTTAGTCATTTGAAGGGAGTGCTTTAAATAGAGTCATTTGAAGATCCCTGTTGTATAATAACTGACATTTGTACAATGCTCTTAAATTTGCAAAGCACGTTCACATATGCTAGCATGTAAAATCCTTAAAATCACTCCAGCATCAAGTTAGGTGAATGAGTATTATTAGCCCCACTTTATACATGAGGGAGCTAAGGTTCAGGGAGGTTACATGACTTGTGAAAGGTCACAAAGCTTCTCAGTGACAAAGCTGATAAGAGGCAAAGTCAATAGAAACCAAGTCTCCTGACTCCCAGACCTGCTGGTAATACGGGACTAGAGCTCAGCAGAGATAATAGTGCTGGATAGATAGATGTGGGAGTCATCTGCAGCCTTTGATACTGCTGATCACTGTCTTCTCTCTAGGTTTTCAGGACACTCCTCTCTCCTGGTTCTCCTCCTACCTGCCTGACTGCTCCTTATCAGGCTCCTTTACTGTATCTTCATCTAGGTCGCACTCACTAACTGTGGGTATCCCCGAAGGCTCTGCTTGAGTCCTCTTCCCCCTCTAATTATCTCAGTTGGTGATCTCATCAGTTCCCTTGGGTTGTTATCATCGCCTTGGAGACGATTCTCAAATGTACTTATCCAACCCTAATCTCTCTGCCGACCTCCAGTCTCCCGTCTCCAATTGCCCATTGGTCTTCTCAGACTGGATATCCTGGAGACATCTTAATCTCACCATGTCCAAAACGGAACTCATTATCTTTCCCTCTAAATCTTCCTGTCTGTTGACGGACCTACCATCCTTCCAGTCATGCAGGCTAATACCAGAGATGTCCTCCTCAACTCCTTTCTCTCACTCCCATATTGAATTTAAAGCCTATTGATTTTACTTTTGCAACATCTGTCGTATATGCCCTTTTCTAATCTGACACAGCCGCCACCCTTGTATAGACTCTCATCACTGGACTATGGCCATAAGCTTCTGGTTGGTCTTTCTACTGCAAGTCTCTCCATACAGCTGTCAAATTAATTTCCCTAAAGGTCAAGTGTGATTAAGTCACATCAACCTTCCCCTCTCATTCAATCAACTCCAACTCTCTATCACCTTCAGGATCAAATATAAAATCAACTTTTTCATGTTCAAAGTCCTTTATAACTGTCCCCTCCCCACCTTTCCAGTCTTAGACCTACTCTCTTCTACAGTATACTCTGTGATTCAGTAACATTGACCTCCATGTCTTTACACACAAGACATCCATGTCCTAACTCTGTGAGTTTTCATTGCCTACCCTCCCCCCATGATTAGAATGCTCTCCCACCTCATCTAGGCAGCTAAGTGGTGCAGTAGACAGAGTGCTGGGCTTGGAGACAGGACAACCTAAGTTCAAATCCAGCCTCAGATACTTACTAGCTATATGACCCTGGGCAAGTCACTTAACTCTGTTTGCCTCAGTTTTCTCATCTGTAAAATAAATTGGAGAAGGAAATGTCAAACCACTCCAGTCTCTTTGCCAAGAAAACACCAAATGGGGTCATGAAGAGTCAGACACAGGTGAAATAACTGAACAACAAATTTGCACCTACCTCCCAGGGTTATTGTGAGGATCAAATGAGATAATAATTGTAGAGT
The DNA here is from genome assembly GCF_900497805.2 of Vombatus ursinus. Taxonomy (NCBI): domain Eukaryota; kingdom Metazoa; phylum Chordata; class Mammalia; order Diprotodontia; family Vombatidae; genus Vombatus; species Vombatus ursinus. Next base: position 17,955 of record NW_020946387.1, on the reverse strand, counting down.
GCTCAGCACAGTGCCTGGCACATAGCACTATATAAATGTTGGCTGCTATCATCATCATCATCATCATCATCATCATCATCATCATCATCAATCTCTGCCTGGTGGCTCCCTTCAGATCCCAGCTAAAATGGGACTTCTACAAGAAGCTTTTATTGCCATCCCTTAATGTTAGTGCCTTCCCTCTGCCGACTATCTGCAATGAATCCTGTATATATCTTGTTTGTACATCATTGTTTGCATATGTACCTCCCATCACACTATGAGCTCCTTGAGAGCGGGTGATCTCTTTTGCCTTTCTTTGTATTCTCAGCTCTTGGCACAGTGCTTGGCACATTGTAGACATTTAATACATGTAATGATAAATGTAAATAATAGAAGTAGATAGGTGGCACAGTGCATAGAGTGCTGGACCTGGAGTCAGGAAGAGCTGAGTTCAAATCTGGTCTCAGATATTTATTAGCTTAGTGACCTTAAGCAAGTACTTAATTTTTTTTACCTGAATTTCCTCATCTATAAAATGGGGAATAATAACAGCACCTACCTCCCAGAGTTGTGAAGATCAAATGATAATATTTGTAAAATACTTAGCACAGTACATGGCACATAGTACATGCTATATAAATGTTAGCTATCATCATCATCATTAAATGCTTATTGACTGACTGTGTAGAAATGCTGGTTGAACCCATGGAAGCTGATGAGGTCACTGAGAGAAAATACAGAGAGAAAAGGGCCCAAGACAGAGCTTTGGGTATGACCACAGTTAGAAAGTATGACATAGATGATGAACCAGCAAAGGAGACTAAGGAGTGATTTGACATGTAGCAGTACTAAGAAGTACCAAGAGAGAACAGTGTTCTGAACATTCAGAGAGGACACAGTATCCAAGAGGAAAGGGTAGCCAATAGGGTCAAATGTATGAAAGAACTCAAGGAGAAAGAGGATTGTGCAAAGTATATTAGATTTGACTTTTAGGAGATGGTTGGTAATGTTGGAAGAAGTTGAAACTGAGGCATGAGGTTAGAAGCCAGATTATAGATGATGAAAAAATAGAACAAGTAGAGATATCAAGTGTAGGAGTTTGGCTGAGAAAAGGAGGTGAGACATAGGACTGATAGCAGGGATGGTGGGATCTAGTGAGTTTCTTTTTTTAGGATGGGGGAGACTTGCATGTGTTTGTAGGTAGGAGGGAAAGAACCAGTGGATAGGAAGAAAGTGAAGGTTGGAGAAAGAGGATATAATAATGGGAGCAATCTATTGCAAAAAAAAAAAGAGAGGTGCTGGAAAAGGGTCAGTTCTGTGGCAATCATCAATTCAATTTGGCATTAATTGAAAAATAGAGAGGTTGGTTGGTGAAATAAATTAGGTACATGGAATAAAGAAGCAAACAAATATGGTAGCCTGCTGTTTAATAAACACAAAGACTTCAGCTCCTGGGGTAATAACTTGCTATTTGACAAAATTGCTTGGAAAACTGGAAAGTAATCTGGCAGAAACTAGGTATCAACCATAATTTCACACCATATAAGAAGTTAAGTTCCAAATGGATACATGACTTAGACATAAAGGGTAAGCAAATTAGAGGAGCAAGGAAGAAATTGCCTTTCAGATCTATGAATGGGGGAGAAGTTCATGAGGACCATACAGGGGGTAGAAAGGATCATGGGAGAAAAAAAAATGAACAATTGCAATTACTTACAGTGTAAAAGTTTTTGCACAAACCCAATACAGCTAAAATTAGAAGGGAAGCAAGTAGCTGGGGGAAAATCTTTGTCCCTGTGTGTGTCATCACCACCTCTACCTTTCAATTCCCTTACAGCTCATATTTGTGTAGCACTTTAAGGTTTGCAAAATACTTTATACATATTATCTCATTTGGTCCTCACAACATCCCTGGGAAGTAGAAGCTATTATAATCTCCATTTTAAAGATCAAGAAACTAAGGCAGACATAAGTTAAAAGATCACATAGTTAGCTAATGAGTGTCTGAGGTTAGATTTGAACTCAGTTCTTCTTGACTCCAGGTTCAGTGCTTTATTTACTCTGCTGCCTCTTATGGTCTTTTTTATGTGTTGTCTTTCCTTGATAGAATGCAAGCTCCTTGATGTCAGGGACTGTCTTTATTTTAGCTTGTCCTTGTATCCCTAGTACTTAGTATAGTGCCTAGCACATAGTAAGTGTTAATAAATATTTGTTGACTTGACTTGTTGACTTGGAGCAAGTAAGCATGATTGTGGGACTTTCTCCAATTCTATTCAGCAGTAATGAATAAAAATAGAGAAGGTGGATGTTGAGAATAGTGTAGGGTACAATTTTGGTGAGTCAGCCAGCCAATAAACATTTATTAGGCACTTACTATGTGACAGGCACCATGCTAAGTGCTGGGGATATGAAAAGAGCTGAGACAGTTCCTGCCCTCGAGGAGTTCACAATCTAATGGGAAAGACAACAAACAAATATTTACAATGTATAGGATAAATAATTAAATAGTGAAATAATTAAAAAGAAGAAAGCATTAAAATTAAGAGGAGTTAGGAAAGGCTTCTTATAGAAGATGAGATTTTAGTTGAGACTTAAGGGAGGCCACAGAAACCAGCAGGTAAAGATGAGGAGAAAGAGCATGGGGATAGCTAGACAAAGTGCCTGGAGTCAATAGGTGGACTGTCACATTCACAGAACATCAGTGATACATTTTTCATTATATATATTAAATATCTACAATGTCCCAACAATACAGCATCACTGGATTGAAGGTAAATTGTAAGAAGACTGGAAAGGTACAAAGGTGCTAGGTTATTAAGGATTTAGTGAGAGATAAGCAAGTAATAGAACAAGGGAATAGAGTTAAGAGTTGAATTAGTTTACTAAGGGCTCAAGATTCCAAAGAGTGAAGAAAATAGAGCAGAAGTGATGTCCAGGGGGCAGCTAGGTGGTGCAGTGAATACAGCTCTGGCCTTGAAGTCAGGAGGACCTGAGTTCAAATCCAGCCTCAGACACTTAACACTTATTGGCTGTGTGACCCTGGGCAAGTCATTTAACCCTGATCACCTCACCAAAAAGCAAAAAAAAAACCCCAAAAAACCCAAAGTGATGTCTGGGCAAATACTGAAGGGTGGAAGTATTTCAGGTCATGGTGAAGATGAAGAATAGATCTGGGCCTCAGATTCTTATAATCTAGATACAGATGCTCAGATTCCTTAAGACTCTGGCTATATGGCAAATCTTCAATAAACCTTGTCTTTGGCTGAAAGAAAGCTTGGGTCAAATTCTTTCGAGCAGGACCCATGTGTCATGATTTGGGGGTTCCAGCACCCCTAACCTCTACTCCTCATCCTATGATTCCCTGCACTGGGAAAAACTGCCTAATACCAAGCTCTTCACCAGCCAGTACTGGAAAATTTGTGTCTTTCAGACTATAGGCCATTCACCTACAGTTGATAGCAAACAGCGGATACCAGACAATGTCCCCCCCATCATTCTCTGGATGCAACCTATGCTCGGTTCCAGTCAGTCTCCTCTTTGGGACCCCCTTGAGGCAGGGACAGTTCTACACCCCTTGCCAGCAGGAAGCAATTTCAGAAGCCGAGACCTTTGCCCCTTACCCTAAAAGAATTTGGGTCCCACATGTTTGAGGGGGAAATGATGAGGATGGGAACTAAATCCCAAAAAGGAAAACCCTGGACTTTCCCACATGGCCAAATTTCTGGCGTTTGCCTGAGGCTATAATCCCATCAACTGGCCTTTCTTTGTGGCTACACCGAATCTCCCAATTCTGCTACCCTTAACCTAGCTTGGCCCTCCGTATGGCCCCCAGTCATTTCCCACACTTAATCCTAGCTAGGCTCCATTGTCCAGGTCCCAGTAGTCCTGTTCACCCCAGTTTACTGACCACTCTCATTCAAATCTTCCTTAGACCTCTCCTCCAGTCACCCCAAACTACTTGGCCACTCCTAGAACCCTCCCACAGTCTTTCTGTATATAAGGTCCATCTTGTCTCCATTAAGATGCTCAGATTCTTATAATCTAGCCACTGCTCAGATTTTCACAATCTAGCCAATAGCTCACAGATGCTCAGATTCCTTAATACTCTGGATAATATGGTGAATCTTCAATAAAACCTGTCTTTGGCTGAAAAAAAAACATTAGGTCTGGGAGGAGTGAGGCATGGAGAAAGATGGAAAGATGGGAGATTGTGTTATGTAAGGAAATGTCAGAGTTTGTGATCATGGAAGTTCAGTACTTATGGGTGATGGCTAGATCAACAACGTGATCATCTTTAGGTAGAGCAGAATGGGAGTGAAAGAGTAGGTCATGGGAATTGAACAAACAGAGGAACTGGGAGGAACCTAATAATTGAGGGGGCATTAACATGTACATTGAATTCCCCTAGGATGAGAGCAGGAGTTGGGGTGGAGAGACACCGTGGGCTAGGTGCTGAAACTCAGTGAGGAAAGGACAGCATCCTGGGATTTGATAGATAATGGCTGCTAAGATCTGGTTTGGGTAATAAATTTGGGTAGGGTGAAACCCAAAGGTGGAAAGGTTATTGAGTGATGGCTATAAAGAGAGTCTGAAATAGGAGTAATATGAAATTAATTTGGCATGCTAGTTTGATGCCAGATTGTGGAGGGATTTACACACCAAGGGGAAGAATTTGTATTTATCTTAGAGGTAATAGTATTTTCCTGAAGATTTATGAGCAGAGGAGTGACATGGTCAGACCTGTGATTTAGGGACATTATGTAAGCATTTCAGTTGAGGATGGATTGGCCAGAGGAGAGATAAGTCAGGAAGCTAGTTTTAGTAGTTTAAGTGAGAAATAATGAAATCTTGAACTAGTGTGGCTGAGGCAGGAGTATAAAGAAGGGGAATGATCTGTTGTAAGGGTTGAATTAGCAGGATTTGGCAAAAGATAGGAAGTGCATAGTGGGTAAAGGTGAGGGAAGAGTTGAAAGTGATGAAGAATTTAGTTTTAAGATGGATGAATATGAGAATTGTGCTGCCATCAATATCATTTAGTGGCCTTGATCAACATTTATTAGGACTCTACCACTGATCTCAATGCTGGAGATACTAAGACAAGAGGGGAAAAATGGCTCCTGATGATATGGATTGGTCTTTTTTTCCCCCATACTCTTCAGCTCATTGAACCCTGACCCTGGGGACAAATTATTAAAGCCCATCTTTAGTTTTACATCCCTGGTTTCTCCTCCAAAGGAGTAGAAAGGTATTGAATGAGACAGGTAATTTATTCCTATACACAAAAAGGAATATTAAACATAAAAGACTAATCACAAACATTAAGGGAACAATATAAAAATAAGATGTAGTAACAACTCCTAGCTACTGTTACAATCTACTGGGAGGATGATCCTTGAACACAAATCAGTTTGCAAGACTCCTAATTAGGTATTTTGCATTTCACCTCAGCTCTGTACTGTCTCTACAACTACTGGTATATATCTGCTGGTAAAATGGACAAACTTGATGACCAAGTTCTCCTAAGGAGAAGTTTCCTTGCTGCTGACTAGTTCTAACCCGATGAGACCTATGGTGTTTGGACCTCTTGAACTCATAAGATCACCTCTAACACTTTCATATTCACCTGGAGAGAGATGTTTAATTACCTACTCAGGAAAGGAAACACAAAGTAGAAAAAGTGGTTAAGCATCAGATGCTGGCTTACCAAGTTGATTCCACAGCTCATATGTGAGCAGAGATGAGGTGAGAAGTGTTCAAGGGCAGAGCACAACACCTGCCACTTGACAGCTGAAACAGGAGATGAAACTGAAAACTTTCTCTCCTTTTAACTGGTGCCACATCCTGCCCTGCCTGCCATTGTTATGTGGCAGAAGGAGGACTAAGGGTCTCAGAAATTGCCTAATAACAATAAATAATATTAGTGCTGGTGATGGAAATGATAATGATAACAATAGCTAGCATTTATATAGTGTCTACCATGTGCCAGGCACTGTGCTAAGTGCTTTACAAACATTATCTTATTTATTCCTCATAACAACCTTGAAAGGTAGATGCTATCATTATCATCCCCATTTTACAGAAGAGGAAACTGAGGCAGACAGAGGTTAAGCAACTTGCCAGGGGTCACATAGCTAGTAAGTATCTGAGGCTGGATTTGAACTCGTCTCCCTAACTCTAAGCCCAGCTCTCTATCTATTGTTCCACCTAGCTGCCAAAATTATACATCATACCAAGACATCATTAAGTCGTTCCCAAGGAACTCCAAATGACTGGCCACTACATGTCCAGAAGCAGACACAAAAGAGACCATGAAGTTAATCAGAACTAAGAAGAGTGACTCTGAGCGTTTCCATGAGATGATCCATCCTACAGTATGAAATAAGAAGCTCCCTCCTTACCTCTGCCTTTTGGATTCTCTGGTTTCCTTCAGGATTTAGCCCAAGTGTTACCTTCTATCTGAAGCCTTTCCTGGTCCCTCCTGCTAGGGATACATTCCTTTGCAAAGCTATGTTGTATCCATTTGTGTGTGTGTGTGTGTGTGTGTGTGTGTTTATTTACTTATACATGTAATTTCTAGAATGTCAGCTACTTGAGGGCAGGGACTGTTTCCATTTTGCTTTTGTATCCCCAGTTCTTAGCACAGAGCCTGGCACTAGGAAGCACTTAAAAAGTATTCCTTGGCTGATTGATGGAGGCAGTCCTTAGCCTTAGGGCATTTATGATCTAGCTGGGGAAATGGGACACACATACTCAGAACAGCAGAGTGAAACCAAGCACCTGAGGATAAAATACAAGGTATAGAGATGTGAAGAAGGTAAAGTCAGAGTGTCCTTCATTGAAACATAACTAGATCCTGGGAAGATAATGAAGCCTATGAAGTAGTTGAAGGGTGAATGCATGTGAATTCACACTATTTGAAGTTATATTATGTAAATTATGGTAATAGATTCTAGCCCAATGGAAACATGCAGTTCAAATTTAAATAACCTCACTCCTTAATGAGATTCATTATTTGTACTAATTTGGACCTAGCTGAGCTGGCTTCAGAGCAAGGAAGACTCACATACTGCCTCTGACATGTATTTATTAGTTATGTTACCTTGGGAAAGTCACTCATTCTCTCAGTGCTCCTGAATTGGTATATGTTAGAAAAATAATTCATTTAATTTTAATTAAATTTAAATCATTAAACTTAAATAAGTATTAATTATTAATATATACTGAATGACTATGGTATATACATAATTTATTATTAAATTATTGAAATTAAATTTAAGTTTAATTGAGATTTAATCATTTAATTTTAGAATGATTTTAAAATAATTTAATTATTTAAGTGAAAATTTCTAATTTTCAACGAACAAAAATCTACTTTCTTTCCTTATCAACTACCTCTCCACATTGGGGGGGAGGAAGGAAAAGAAAACTCTTGGTTTCATTGACCGTGTAAATGTGCATGTTCAAGCAAAACAAACTTTCACGTTGGCCATGTCCAAAAATATGTCTCCACTGACACCCTGCATCTATCCCTCTCTGTCAGAAAGTGGGTAGCATTTATCATCATGCATCTTATGGAGTCATGGTTGGCCATTCTGTTAAGAGTTTAGAAGAATTTTTTTTTTTACAATTTTGTTATTATTATATACATTGTTCTCCTGGTTCTGTTTACTTCACTCAGAGTCAATTTAGACAAGCCTTCTCAGGTTTCTCTGAAACCATCTTCTTCATCATTTTTTGTTTGTTTGTTTGTTTTTTCGGTGAGGCAATTGGGGTTAAGTGACTTACCCAGGGTCAGACAGCTAGTAAGTGTCAAGTGTCTGATCTGAGGCTGGATTTGAACTCAGGTCTTCCTGACTCCAGGCCCAGTGCTCTACCTACTTCACCACCTAGCTGCCCCCTTCACCATTTGTTGTAGCACAGTAGTACTCCATTATAATCATATCCCATGATTTGTTCAGTCATCCTCTAGCTGACGCACACCCTTTCAGTATCTGGTTCTTGAATTGATATTTATAAAACTATAAATTACAGAACAATTGTTGATCAACATTGATAGGAGTTTTTTTCCCTGGGTAGTTTTCTAAACTGATGAAATCATAGGTTCGATCAAACAGCAATGTGACTGAGCTTTTATCAAGCCTGGAATATTCTGTGTGCAGTACATACAGAAGGGCCTTGACCCCAGATTGATGGAGACAATACTGAGTGGAACATGACCTACATAATTGGTAGGCTTGGAGAAAGAACTCATTGGGAGATATATATATATGTGGGTGAAGAGAGGCATTCTTCAAGAGAAAGTCATAAAGACTTTGGAAACTGTAGACATGTAAGGGAAACCATCTCCTCAAAATGTCCCTGATATCCAACCTCCCTCTTATCTCTTTCCCATCTAAATACTTTTTCATTTGTACATTTTCTGGTCTATGTAACCTGTATAATTTCTTTAATCTTTGTTTTACTTGGATAAATGGGTTGCTACTTGTTATTTGTGATTCATTGTCTGGTGGTAAGGGGCTAAACTGATTAGTGGAAGCCAAGGATTAGCAACTAGGGAAGTAAGTTTGTCTCACTCCTCTTTTGCTAATGATATCCAAATGATATCTCTAGACCGAGAATATGGAGTGGGGCAAATAGGTATAATTCTAGTCCAATATGCTTCTCAGAGATTGGAGAAAAGAGCGCCATCTAGTATCCTGCTGCTATTACAGCCTACTTGGCCCTCCTCCTCTCTCCTACCCAAGGGTGTGCTGGAGCCTTCTCAAACTGGTTAGCAAGAGCTGATTGTAAAATTTTCATTGTGAGCATTTATACCTAAGATACTACAAATCAGGGTTTGACTAATTGTTTTGTTGATTGTCTAGACTAAAGAAAGTGATGGAGAAAATGCTAATATGCCAATTAAACTTAAAAGTGGGTTGTGCCTACATTTTATTTTTCAGAGAGCCGCTTATTAAACTATTTGCCCGCACACTCCTGCCACTACTGTCCCGGCTGGTGTATCTGACAGGGTGCAAGCCTTGCCTCAGCCTCTCCTCTTCTTCTCTGAGGTAGTTGAGACCTTAGATGATATCTTTCCAAAAGTCCCACAAGCTTGTGTCTATTTGTTTAGACCATCCATGTATACATACGTTATCTTCTATGAGTACATCCATGTTATAATAATAAAAATGCAAGCCATAACAAAAAACAATAAATACAATCTTCAGAGTAGAATGGACTGCCTGGGAAGGAGTGGGCTCCCCATTTCTGGAGGTCTTCAAGAGGAAGCTGGATGGGGGTGTTGTAGGGGGATTGTAGGTGGGCTAGTAGAATGTAAACATCTTGGGGTCAGGAATTATTCTAATTTTTCTCTTTGTATCATTAGTGTCTAGGATAGTGCTTGGCATACAGCTGATGCTTAACAAATGCTTATTGGAATAAATGCTTGTTGATTGATTGTTTGAATGATTGCTCTTTGACTTATAAGATTTAGGGCTGAAAGAGACCAAGCAATCAATAAGCATTTATTCAGTGACTATTTACATGTCTGGGGCTGTGTTAGGTAGTGGGCACACAGGTACAAAGAATGATACAGTCCTTACTCAAACAGTATACATTTTATCTTAGGAGACAACAATTATGCAAATAGAAAAAATACAAAATAAATGTGAATAACTACAAGACAGTTAAAAATAGGTAATTAATGAGGAATTTCTAGGTCTCGTCCCAGAGAGAACTTTAGTGACTGGTAGCAGGGCAGTGGAGACCAAATGGAATATTTTTTGTAAACCTTAAGGTGTTGGACAAATGTCTAGTTACTGTCGTTCTCATTAACTAACCTAGGATGTGACTGTCAATAGACACAACTTGATAATGCTTTTCTCAGACAACTAAGCAATGGGATATAGGGAAAACAAAATCTAAGCACTCTATATAGCCTGGGAGGATAGCATAGATTGTCCATATCAGGGGCAAGCAAAGTTCATTTGTCCCAGAAAAGTATGTTTGATTGATTTTTACCTTTTAAATTGGTTTTTAAAAACAAAACAAAAACATTTTCTGCTTGCAATTGGTTTTTAAAAAATCCATGCCACCAAAATGAAAACATTGTCCCATGAATTATTGTCTGGATGGGCTGGGGATGTATTAAGTCTCACAAAAGAAAAGTCTGGTCCAGGAGTAATCCTGTGTGCTGGAAAGCTGGAGGGGGGAAGGGAAAAGCTGAGCAGATGGTTTCAAAGGAAATCCTTGAGAGCTAGGATTAAAAAGCAATTTTCAGCAACCCGAAAATGGGGCTTCAGATTTGGGTCACTGAAATTAACCCATTCCCCACTCACTGGTACCCAGGGATTCTGACCCCTGGAAGAGAGAGATAAGGTTGGTTCTTGCCCCAACTACTGCTCCATGCCCAGGGAGAGCACCAGGTGAGTAGCCATTAGTTTTCCTTCCTTTCAGTTTGGAAAACAATGCCTCCCAGGCATCTGAATCACCCAACGGGATAAAAAACAAACAAACAAAACAAAACACCTAACCAAACAAAAACACCATTGGGATAAAAAAAACTTGTAGTGTTGGGTCTATCTCTTGAATGGACTGTGTGGCTAGAACCAAGGGATAACTGATAGATAGATGGTGTTGAGTGCTTGAGCCAGCATGCTCTCCCTTTGGAATGAGGGAGTCAATTCCCCTGTGGTTTGCAGTCTTCAGCCCCCAAATGTGGATCCAACAACAACCCCAGATGATGGAGCTTCTGAAGGGATAGTTTTCTCCTTTGTTTCTTTCCAGAGGCAAAAACTGTCTTGTAACTAAAAATACCCAAGGGAAGATAAGGGAAAGGAAGGAAAGGGATAGATCTCTATGTAGTCTATAGATATCTATCTATAGATCTATCTTCATGTTTGCATATATGTGTGTGTAACTATATACAGATAGATTTCCATATAGATCTATAAATATAGATATGTATCATATCATATATGGGATATATAATATGATATACATTTATCATATCATATAGATATGTATCACATTATATAAATGATATATATAATATCTATGGATATATCTATATCTATATATCTATATAGAGATCTGTGTAGATATAGATATATACAATATATAGATATATATGCAAACATATATGTGCATATATGGAGTGAGAGAGAGAGATGATTGATATGCTGATGGATGAGCTCCATAGGCTGTTCGTTCCGCCCATGATCAGGGAGTAGGAAATTTCTTTACTGAATGTCTAATATACAAATATACACCCTCTCTATTTGTAACTGTGCCACGGGCTTGGGTACTTTTAGTTTTAGGACAGTTTTTGTCTCCAGTGAGAAACAAAGGAGAAACATATCCCCTCGGAAGCTTCCTAATAAATAGACTGATAGATATAGATATAGCTCTTAGCCAGGACAAACAGTACAAATGCACAAGGAGTTGGACCCATAATTGAATAAGAGAAGGAGAGCAGACTAGATTGTCTTTGGGAAATTGCTTAATACTTTTAATGTCCTCAGGCTTCTCCCTGAAGTGAGGCCCACCTTTTCCACATGAGTGTTCTTCTGGTGAAGGTTGGTAGTGTGACCTAGCTAACAGAGAACCAGCCTCGGAGTCAGGGAGCCCTGTGTTCAAGCCTCCCTTCTGGGGATACATACTGGCAGGGTGTGACTCTGGGCAAGGCACCTAAACTCTCAGTGCCCGAACCAACTCTGCAAAATGCTAAAATGCTGCCCTGTGTTGACAGAAGGAGCTTCCTCATCAGAAATTCCCTACACCAATGAAATCACAGGTCCAATTTAAAAATAGAGCCTTTTCTGGTGATGCTGTTTGGCCACGTCTTGGCACATGGCAGCCTCCAAAGAATTGAGGGAGGGAAATGGAGAAATGTAAAGTGGGGGTGAGCATCCTGTAACACACTGTAGATAAGGAGTTAAAGGGAGAAATGTCATAAAGGATGTCGTCAAAAAAAGTATGGGCAAAAAGCAAAGTTGGGCTGGTCATGTGGCAAAAGCTAAGGGATCGCTGATAGGCAGAAAGCCTGTGTACTCTATCAGTATCCTCATGACATCAACAGAAATCAAGGAAAGCCCTCAAGATGTTGGAGAGCCTTCTCCATGGTGGGCATGGACACATTAAGTTGCATAGGATGTACAGGAATGGATAAGTTAAGAACTGCATCATTGGAGGGACTATAGCATCCACATAAAGAATGACATAAGTCCATTGGAGTATTTGAGAGATCACTGAATCATACATCTAGAAAGACTTTTAGACATCAGCTAATCCAACAACCTCATTTTACAGGTGAAGGAAGTAGAATGTGAGCTTCCTGAGGGCAGGGACTATTTTTTTTTGGACTTGATATCCTCAGTGTCTCATGTCATATCTTGCATGTAGTAGGGGGAGAAAGAGCATTACAGTTCTGGTATCATAGAGCCAAAGAATGCTAAAACTGGAAGGAACTGCAGAGCCCATGAAGCCCAACCCCCAAATTTTATAGAGAAGAAAACTGAGACCCCCAATCCCCAGGAGGACTTACCTAAGATCCCATAGCAAGTACCTTATGGACTTACAGAGGTATCTGTTGGAGTACCTCAGGGATCTGTGGTTGGCCTTGTGCCACTAAATATTTTTATCAATGTCTTGGATAAAAGCAAACCTGAGAGGGCTAGCTAATATAGTAGATGACCATCAGGATCCAAAAAGATATTGAAAAACTAGAGCACTAGATTGAGTCTAAGAAGATTAAATTAAGTGAGAATAAATGTAAAGACTTGTCCTTGTGCATAAAAAAAATTAACTTCAGAAGTATAAGCTATAGGAGGCATGGATAGTTGTTCTGAAAAAGATCTGGGGGTTTTGGCAGACTGCAAGCTCCATATGGGTCGGCATGCCATAGTTTAGCTACAGGACAGCTTTTGTCTGTGGTGAGAAACAAAAGAGAAACGTATCTCCCCAGAAGCTTCCTAATGGATAGATGGAGAGATACAGATCTATCTCTTGGCCAGGACAAATGGTACAAAAACACAAGGAGCTATACCCAGAACTGAGTAAGAGGAGGAAAGTGGCTAACTATGGTGGCCAAAAAGCTAACTTGATCTCAGGCTGCATTAAGAGAGCCGTGAATTCCTGGGATGGGGAGACGAATGAAGCAGATATAGGGCTAACTGTAGGGCTTGTTTCATGTCTAAAAACCCAACACACACACGCAAAGACAGGGTCTACTATAAGCCAAAAAAGGGACTTAGACCTGGGATACCCCAAGATTCTGGCCAATTTCATCTCTGATTAGACTCGTTAACCCATGCTTTGCTGTGTCCTTGCGAATTTATCTGCAGAGAAAGCTGGATCGTGGTTTATCGAGAAGTGGGAGGATTGGCCCTGCCTCTTTTCTCACCTGTTATCACACTATCATATGGTTGGGCAGGATCATACTTCCAAGCAGGTGGAACCATTTAAAGAACCTGCTTAATATGGAAATGCATTTTACAAATATGGAAATGTCTTACATGATTAAACATATACAAACTATTTAAAATTCTTACCTTTTTAGAAGGGGGGAAAGGGAGAGAGGGAGGGAGGAAGAAAAATTTGGAACTCAAAATAATTTTTTGAATGAATGTTAAAAATTATCTTTACATGTAATTGAAAATAAATAAAATATGATATAAAAATAAAATAAAATGCAAAAAAAAGATCCTGCTCATCCATTCTTGCTTTATACATGGCTTTCCAAGAAAGCCACATTGCATGGGTCCTGCTCACATGTCCCATTGCTACTCTCTTGTCCATCTCCTCTCTCTCTCTCTCCCTCTCTCCCTCTGAACTTCCTCCCATTATTTCTGAAATCACTCAGCTAAGAAAACACTAAATTTTGCCTGTAGCAATTACACTGAGGATTCTCAAGAAAATTCTACTTGTGTTTTCAGAAAGAAAATGAAAAAAAATCCACCATTCATCTGGATAACCTGTATCCCTAACATCAGACACTCAGTTAACCCGGAAATTTATAAATTTGTGAGTTTAAGTAGCATTGGTGCTTTCTCTCTCTCTCTCTCTCTCTCTCTCTCTCTCTCTCTCTCTCTCTCTCTCTCTCTCTCTCACTTTTCTTGTACTTTCCCTACAGTCACATGTATACCTGTTGTCTCCCTGTATAGAACAGAAGCTTTTTGAGGGCAAGGATTGAAAGACAATTTTGGCTGCCCACAGGGCTTTAGGGTTAGGATGTCTCTCTCTATCCTTACTCCCATTAGTCTTGGGAAATTTGGATTTGAATTCTGGCTCTGATCTTGGCCAGATGGATGTGTTGGGGGTATGGGCAAATCCCTTTGGCTCCCTGTCTCTCAGTTTCCTCCTCTTTAAAATGGGTCTAATGCTTGTACTACCTACTACCCAAGATTGCATCAGGATTGGACCTCAGAGACTTGTCCTTACACCTTGTGGTCGGCAAGGAGGAAAGAGAAGTCCTTTCATGTTGGAACCTTCCATATTGCAGCAACCGATTACAAAGGCTCCACTCCCCCTCTCCCCAGCCCCTCACTGGGGAGTACACAAACAGGAAACAGACACATACTTTAAATGCCATTATATGGCATCTCAACTGTCCTGAAGCAGTCTCTAACCCCCAATCCTGATGTGTATTGGCAGCAGGTGAAGCCCCCTACACATTCTTTACGGGCAGGATCTCCACTGGCCAGTTCCGCATTACATGTAAAAGTGAGGGCTAGACTCAACAGGTGCCTAAGGTCAGCCAGCTAGTAAATGCTGGAGCTGGGATTTAAGCCCAGGTCTTCTTAACTCCAGGTCCACTATTGGATCCACTACCCTCCTGCTGACCTCCAGCTATTTTTGAACAGTAAACATCACATCCATCCTAAGTCTAGTCTGGTTTTTCTTGCTTGAGAAGAGCTTCATGAAACAAAGAATCCAGAGTTCCCAGTCTTGGTAAATTGCCTCCACATTGGACTCTACTATCATCTGCAAAGTCCCAATTTTCTTCTAACTGATCTCTGCCTCATAACATTGGCTTTCCCTACTCTGGTGTTTTTCAGTTTGTCCCTCTCTTTTGTTGGGTGGAGAAGTCATGCACCTTTTCCAAGAGAATTGGGAGGCTAGGCAGGATCTGAGCTCTCTGAGATCTTCCTGTGGAAATAGGAAAGAGTGGGGGAGGGAGAGAGCACATGGGAATATCATTTTGGGCCTCCTGTTTAAAAGGTTCCTGCTAAAACAATAGAAATGCTAATCCTGTCTCTTAGTACTACGTTTATGAAATTGAGGCTTTGTGGCAAAACCTAGTGGGATTATAATTACAGGGTTTTAAAGAAGGCTTCTGGGTGATACTTAGCACCAAACAATAAGGTGTAGAAAATGTTATTGTTTTTCTTCTGTTCATAAAGGGAAAATCAGACTCCGTTGAGCTTTTGCCTTGCTAATAAATTCTGAAAACGGCTTAGAGCAAAGGTGTCTGTGACTTTACAGAGTAAATTATCCAGGCAATAACACGTTGGAGCTTCAGTTTGGGGGAGCTGTTAATTGCCCCCTGCCCTGGAGTTACTGTATGAGCTCCCTTGCACGGTGGGTTGGGGGCAGCATTCAGAGAAGGATCCTTGCTGCAGAGTAAGTGGTTTTTGATGGAAAAGTGCCGCTGGTTTCACAACTGAAAGCAGCCTCATTGTTAGAATGCTGGTCTTGGAGCCAAGATAGACATGGGTTTGAATCCCGCCTCTGATACTTTCTGGCTTTGTCACCTTGGGCAAGTCACTTCTCTGAGTCTGAGTTGCCTCATCTGTCAAGTGCTGATAATAATTCCTGGCACACCTCGATAGGTACATACCTGTCTGTACCTGTACCTTGCCACAGGTGACATATGCAAATAACTTTGCAAGCCTTAGAAAGCTACATTTTGTGTCTTGTTTTTGGACCAGACCTGTGTTTTCATTGGTCTAGGGAACTCTCAGTGAGGTAACTCCTTTTATTAAAGCAGATCAATATCTGCTCTGTAATTTAGAGTCTTAGATATCTGCCAGGGGCACTAAGGGGTTAAGTGACTTGTCCAGGGTCATAGCCAGTAGGTCACAGAAGCAGATCGTTCTGACTCCAAGATCAGATCTCTCTTCATTATGTCTGGTGGCTACTCTATGTAAATGTCAGTTATGATAACACTCAGTGGGGTGAGTAGGTGGGAGAAAACAGGGCAGCTGTTAGCAGAGGAGAGGGGTTATCTAAAGCCATCCTCAT
Source organism: Vombatus ursinus (assembly GCF_900497805.2). Taxonomy (NCBI): domain Eukaryota; kingdom Metazoa; phylum Chordata; class Mammalia; order Diprotodontia; family Vombatidae; genus Vombatus; species Vombatus ursinus. Next base: position 1,749 of record NW_020946387.1, on the reverse strand, counting down.
CCCCTTTGATTAATACTAACAGGGACCCTCAGTCCCTGACATTCCTATTTAGTCTTTCTTCTCTTACAGTGTTTACTCACATATTTACACATATAAGTTATTCTGATCATCTGTTAAGTGGAAATCTGCCTTCCTTCTACCAGTCGGTCCCACTGGAGATACAAAACACAAGTCATGGAAATCAATTTGTTTTCATCCAATAAGCATTTCCTAAGTGTCTACCATATGCATAGCATTGTATCAGGTGCTGGGAGTATAGAGACAGAATGAAAAAAGACTGCTTGTCCTCCAGGTGCTTACATTCTAGTGGGGGATACACTTCACATACGGATAGGTTAGCAAAGATAATTTGAGGGTGAAGACAGTGCTAATACTTGGAGGAATTAGGTAAGGTTCCCTATAGGAAGGGGTGCCCAATATGAATCTTGAAGGAAGAAAAGGATTCTAAGAAGAGGTGATAAGAGAGTGCATTCTGGGGATGTGTCATTCCGTGCAAAGACATGGCTATGGCAGATGGGATGCCTAACTCAGGGAAAAGCAAGTACGTCAATTTGGCTTGAGTGCACGCTGTGTGAAGGAGAACATGAAATGCCTGGTAGGATAGTTTAGAGCCGAGGTCTGCAAACTGCAACCTGCTTTGAGCTAACAATGGTTTTTGCATTTTCCAATACAAAACTTTATTTAAAAAATGTAAAAACTATTCTTACTTTGTTGGCCCTACTCAAATAGGCAGTGGCTGGATTGGACCCATTGGCCATGGTTTGCCTATCCTTGGTCTAGAGTCAGACTATGAAGACTTTAAATGCCAACCTGAAGAGTTTGTTTTTTCTCCTAAAAGTAAAAGGAAAGTAGGGAAGATTCTTAAATATGGAAATGGCATTGTCAAACCTGCCCTTAACCTGTGGGATCCTACTCCTCTTTCCAACTTGATTGTATCACACTATCCTTAGCATCTTTTCCTTCTCTATCACAAATTCTAAGATGGATTAATTATTTTGCCCTCAACATTCCTATCATTTCTAAGTCCTTCCTTGGGAGTGAGAAAAAGCCCCAGAACACAATTTCTCTCTCTTCTTCCCTCTACCTTTTGAAAGGTGAAATTATTATGAAGGCAAGTCAAGAAATGGTTGATTACTCTACTTTTGACAGAGAGAGTGCTCCAGCTGATGTTCAGATAACTGAAGATCTCCACTGGTCATGCCTCTGTTTGAGGCTTGTGATCTGTTTCTCAAATGTTTCATCACTTTTCTCCTTCTGCCTAGGTGGTCTGTAGTATAGTTCAGGGATAAAATTAATTCTTTTCTGTTTCCATTGATCTTTGCCCAAATATATTTCCTCCATGAGTTTTTGTGGTTGTTGCTATTTGAGACTTGTGTTTCATCAGTGCGGAGGTACTGCTGGTATGGAAGCTTCCTTCATGAATACTGATATATGCACACAAGTATGTCTTCTTAATATATAATGCTACTTTGCCCACACACACATTTGCTCCCTTTTACCTATGTTGTTTTTAAAAATAAGTTGTATCCTTCCAGAGCCGTATTCTAGTAATGAGTCTCATTCCAATTAATCTCAATGGGGGCAGGTAGGTGGCGCAGTGGATAGAGCACCGGCCCTGAAGTCAGGAGGACCTGAGTTCAAATCTGACCTCAGACCAAACACTTGACACTCACTTAACCCCAATTGCCTAAAAACAAAAAACAAAAAAAAAATCAATTAATCTCAATGATGCCATCGGACTATAGATTT
>NW_020946386.1:0-27701 GCF_900497805.2 Vombatus ursinus | reverse complement strand
TACTGGTGATGAGCCTTTCTGTACTTTTCTACTTTAGCTTGGCAGCTGGTACTCTAAATGTGAGATCTTTTTTTCTAACTAATAGCCGTATTATCCAGGAACTGAATTGAGTCAACATTGACTTTCTCGGTATAAATGAAACTAGAAGAAGAAAGGAGTTGCAGCGAATTGGAGGGCGCCGACTTACAGGTTCTCCTTGAAGAGGAAAATAAAAGAATTGGCAGAGTTGGTCTCATTGTGAGTCCCAAGAAGAAATATCATTTCATGGGACATTTGGCCATCTATTTCAGCGCTCATAAGTATTTTTGGCTTAGGCACCAAGGTCTCTTGCAAGGGATGAAAAGACAGAGAAGCTTTCAAAAGAACTCAGCAAGATCTTCCAAATTCAGTCAACGTATACTATGACACTTAGTGCTCTCAAAATAAAGATGGAAATCAATGAGAATGGTGAGAAATATATTTAAAATGTAGGCATTAGGAACTATGGGGGTCAATGACTTGTCAACTACCCAGAAGCCTCTTATCTCTAAATCATGGATATATTCTTCTGGAAAAGAATCAGTAGTGTGTTGGTTAGTTTTGTTTAACTTTTTTTCACTTTCTTTTTTATTTTTGTTATAAGGGATGACTTAATGGGCAAGGGAAAGAGAAATGATATGTTTGGAAATGAAATTGATGGAAAAACAAAAAAAATAGCTATTAAAATTAAACAAAAGAGAAAAGAATTTTAAGAAGAAAAGAAATGGTAGGTGCTATGCACAATGAGGACCAAATAGTATCACAAAAAATACAATTTGTCATATGATATAACATAAGGAAATAACTCATTACTGATGCAGGAATCATTCCTAAGTCAGTTGTCTATTACAGTCAAATAAATGTCTTATTAAAGCAAAGATTCACATTAGTTCCAAGTTAGAAGAATGTATAAAAGTGAAGAAAAGGTATATATGCTACTAAAACAACTCAATTTTGACCTATTCAAATAAATTATTGATAAGGAAAAATGAGTAATGGACAGAAGAAAGGACATAGAGTATAATTTTGCATAGAATTTTCACTCATGTAAATCAGTTATCTTTACAAGGAAACCAAAAAAGCTTAAAAAATGCCTTAGTCAAAAAATATTTGCCTAATGCAAGAAGCAGAAAGAACAGAGAAAGATGGCGGTCAAACTTTTCAGGAGTTTAGGATATAAACTCTTTTTTTCCAATTCAACAAACATTTATTAAATACCTAATGCCAAGAGCTAAGAAGTTAGGTTGTAAACTCTTATAAAACTTTAGAATAGAAAGTTTCAGTGGTTTAGAATAAACTCACAAAATCTTATAGAGAAGGATAATGGAAGGTCATAAGTAGTATTGCCCATAAAACAGAGAGAGCAGTAGAGGGTAAATCTAGTTTTAAAAAAACTTGGTAAGAGATACAATTATGCAAAGTCATCCTGAGAACATTTAAGGTTGAAAATATGAGGAAAACAAACAAAAGGAAAACTTGAAAAGATCTAAAAAGTGTTTATAACAAACTATTGCAACTATCAAAGACAGTAGACTGATCACACTTTGACTCTAAATTAAGAATTATGAATATATTTATAGAAAAAAGTAGAAATGATGCTGATGAGACAAAAAGATGGGAAAACCAGCTGGATTAGACCAAGTATACATAGAGGAGATCCATAGTGGAGGCAACACAATTGTGAGGGTATCGAGGGATTGACTCTCAAGGTGTTTGAAGGAGAGGAAGATAACAAAAACTTGGAAAAAATTCAGATTTTTAAAAAATGTAACAGGTTACTGATCCATGAAAGCCCAATCCTTAGGCACATGCAAGGTGTCCTCTACTGGATGCGATGTTCCTATGGATATTTGGTGAACCTGTTTCTAGGCAAGTATAACAGAGAGCTACGATGTCTATTTTGGAGAATTTACAGGCATTATATGACTGTTTTCTGTCCTCTTAATATGTGGTGAAGAGAGGCCTTTGTATTGGCTGTTAAACCAGAGCTAGGTCTGCATAGAAAAGTCATTAACCAACCAAATCAAGCCATTTCTTCCCTGACTGCATTTGAGGGAGAGGTAGGTCAGGAGAGTGTATTCCATTGTAACCTCTGAGAAGGTTCCATTTGGAGGGGGGAGGAGAGAGTGCTGGCCACAATCTAAGCCTTGTTCCTCTACTCCTCTTGGCCAGATAAGCTTTGTGAATGTTGGAGGACCCTAAGATTTGGACATTTTGTGGTGTCCTAGCAGAATCCTAGGGACAGCAACATCCGATGGCAATGTCCTCATTGGGAGCCAAGGACAGACTGGATTTGATAAGGAGGCAGATATTCCACAAAAAGCCCAGCATGAAAGCTATACCATATCTAAGAGGAGAAAAGGATTTCCAGCAACCAAGAGCCATGTGTAACCCCCATATTATATATGCTCTCTCAGCTTGAAACCTTTCCCCCCTCGATGCTGTATGTACTGGTAGGAGAGTTTGGTATAGACTTTTGGGGAAATGTTTTATACCAAATGGTCTTGCTCTACCACTTTAGCAAATATCCCTTTCAAGCAGTTAAAGTCTAGCTAACTGATATCAACTGATAATAAGAGGGGAAAGCACACTGGTTGGGGCTTCTCTGCTATAGTATTAGAAAGATGCCTCCAACCCCTTGGGAATACTCCTAAAACCCAGAGGAGAGATGTAGCTAGCTGCCTTTTGGGAACCTAACTTGTCAGTTGAGTGAGGATTGGGACAAAACCTTCCAGAACCTATAAAAGCTATACTAGCACTAAAAAATGTAGCTGAGAGAACATTAGCTACAACTAACCTAAGTGCTTATCTAAATACAATTTTAATGAGAATTATTTACACACAAATTGAAGGAGCCCTTGAGGTTAGTATGATAGTAGCACGGAAAAGGCAGACTTTTGCAAACAATATTACAAAAAATAAATCCCACATCTTTACTATCACACAGTTAGTTGACTGACAGATTTAGACAATAAAAGATCTCCCAATGCTTATTGATTGTCAATTATAAAAACATATTTGATTCAGTAAAGTCAAACACTGGCTTAAATGTTCTCTTCCAACAAGTTGTCTCCCATTCATATATAAGATCATTCAAAATCTCTTGAAAGACACAGTAACAGAGATCATCTTTTTCAATGGCCCTCTGATTGTAAATGTAAAGTGAGGCATAAAATGGGGAGACGTGCTTGTCAAAGTTGTTCACCACTATGGTGGAGGAGATCCAGCACAGAGTTCAACTTAAAGAGGGATTTCCCATGACGGTGACATTCTGCAGATGTTCCTGTTTGTAGATGACTTTATACTGGTCGTATCAAGTCCTGGAAAATGACAGTCTTCTGTAACCACTGAGAAGAGTTTGGCCTGACTATCAACATAAGAGAAATTAAGCAAATGAAGAGACATTCAATTGGATGGAATGCCTATAAAGTCTCACCTAAATTAGCATGTATATCTAGGACAGATGGTACAAATGGACAATGATTTTAGGGGCTGGAGTTAGACTTGATTGCCTTCAGGAAACTGCAAGGTCCTTTATCGACCCTCAAATTTCCCAAAAACAAAAGCCCATGCTTTCAATACCAGTGCTGTACCGGGGAGAGGCAGTCATAGAGACCTGGACTTGAAGCCAGGAAGATCTGGGTTCCGGTCCCATCTCTGAAACAAACTGAAAGAATGATTTAACTTCTCAGTTCTCTCGGAAATTCTCTAAGACTAAAGGTTAGAGAGAGGGAGTTTCCTTATCTGGAAATTCTCTGTATCAGTGAGATCCCTATCCCTAGTCATTGTATCGGTATTGCTGTATGGCTGCAGGAGAGAACACAGTGGTCTCTAAAGAACTGAAGGAAATGGAGAGGTGCATGGTATATATAAACAGACTGACATGTGTAACAAATGAAGACCTTTGAAGGAGAACTGGAGAAAAGAATGGATGAGCTTCTTCTAAGTCCCAACTAAAATCTCATCTTTTACTGGAAGTCTTCCCCAACCCTCTTGATTCTAATGCCCTCCCCCTGTTAATTATCTCCTATTTATTCTGCTTGTTTGTACATATTTGTTTGGGTGTTGTCTCCCCCATTAGATTTTGAGCTCCTTGAGGGTGGGGACTATCTTTGGGGTCTTTTCGTATCCCCAGTGCCTGGCACATAGTAGGCACTTAAATGTTTATTGATTGGTTGATTGAGTGGACTATGTCTCTTCAGTATGGGGAAGATGAAGGATAATAGGGAGACAGCTCAGGTGATCCAAAGGTATTCTTGCAATATCAAGACATAGTAAAAAAGCTCCTCCTCTTTCCCTATCCTTGTGGTGAATTTGCAGGAGGAAATGGGTAAGACTTGAACAAGATGGGCGGACAGGGATGAGCAGCATCCGGAGGGCTGAGTAGACACAGATACACACAGAGAGGTCCATATCTGTACCTTCCTCAGTATCTCTGTTTGGTACATTTATGGCAACCATATACAGGATGTCCCAAAATTCTCAGTGCAGTTTCAAGCCTTGATAGTTTAAATTAGCTGTCAAAAATAAGAAGTTGATTTGCATGTTTCTGATTTTCTTCCACTTCATTTAGCCTGCTCTTACCCAAGGACAGATATTGGGTTTGGTCAAATGCACATGCCATACATATAAGCTTTGATAGCTTAAAACTATACTAAGACTTCTGGGACACCATGCATATAGAACAAAACAGTCAAATTTGGTTTTATAAAAGGTAGATTTTTTTTTCCTTTGCCACCTTTTCATTTCAGGACATTTTAGACAGAGGGACATTTTCAAATGTCACTTCCCAAAAGGCACTTTCAGATGGATCATAGATTGGAAGGGATTGCTAGGGGTGGCCAATGCATCAATCTTCCTCTAGGTAGTCAGACAATAAGCATTTATTAAGCATATACTATGTGCCAGGCACTGTGCTAAGTGCTGGGGATACAAATATGAAGACAGTCCCTGCCTTCAAGGAGTTTTCAATCTAATAGCAAAAGATAACACACAAAAGGAAGGGGTGTGTGTGTGTGTGTGTGTGTGTGTGTGTGTGTGAGAGAGAGAGAGAGAGAGAGAGCGAGAGAGAGAGAGAACACAGAGAAAAGGAGGGAAGGAGGGAGAGAAGCATAGAGAGACAAAGACAGAGACAGACAGACAGGGAGAGAGAGAGACAGAGAGAAAGAGAGACAGAGACAGAGACAGAGACAAACAGACAGATAGAGAGAGAGAGTGAGAGAGAAATGTACCCTGTGTGAGAGTGGTGGGGATGGGAGGGGATGATGCAGAAGTCCAAAGGAGTGAAACCTGATGAGAAAGGATTGTCCCGTTTCTCTATCCTGCCTGATAAATTTCTTTTGTTCTTAAACATCTCTGTGGAAAGAGATGCCATAGCCTTTTTTAAGCCACCCTTCTCCAGAGTTTAAGGAGGAAACACTCCTGGGTTGTGTGGACCTCCAAACCTAGCTCTCCTCCCAATCTATACCAAGCTCAGAGGGGTTGCTGCTGTTTGGGAAGTCCCCTGCAGCAGATCTGTGTGGGCTTCCCTTCCTTTGACAGAAGCAGGCAGAGCCAAGACAGTTATGCTCACACCTTCTGAAAGGCTCTGCACAGACAGGGTAAAAATAAACTTTTGTGTTTATCCATTATCCTAATTATCATCCAAAAGATAAGCTTGATCAGATATGAGCATTACTGAGATTGATTTGCCTAAAATAAGAAGCCCATTTGCATTTTTCTGATTTTTCCTTCACTTCATTTAGCCCCAGTAAGTGAGAAGACTGTTCCTCTCACCCAAGGACAGATATTGGGTACATGTCATGTGTGTGTGCGCGCATGCATGTGCATGTGCACATGTATATTCTTTCTCCCACTTACTTATGTTTTAGGACAAGAATTTCATGGCTATAACTTTAGCTTGGTAATGAGGAGTCCACTTATTTGGATTCATCTGTGATAACATGGTTTTTGTAATAAGAGAAAAGACCTATAAAGAAACTTGGGAAAGAACACCATCGAATGTTAGAACATTGATCTTGAAACCAGAAACTTTAGGATTCCAGCCATCCATGCTCTTCCTCACATGTGACGCTCCATTTCCAATTTCTGTACTTTTGTATTTTCCCATCCCCTTTTTTTCTGGTAGTGTCTTGCTATTCAAGCTTACCTTGTATCTGCTTTGTATGTATTGTGTGTATCTCCACAGGTAGATTGTACAGTGTATAGAGTGCTGGGCCTGGAGTCAGGAGGACCTGAGTTCAAATCTGACCTCAGATACTTACTAGCTGTGTGACCCTGGACAAGTCATTTAACCCTGTTCGCTAACACGTGCCTTGCCAATGAGAATGTCAATTCCTTGAGGGCAGAGAATTAACAATATTGGCTTTGTATCTTCAATACTTAGCACATGAATAGGAAATGTTTAAAAAATGCTTTTGATTGATTGATTGATTGCCTGGGTTCCAATGTCAGCTTGGCAAGACCTACAACAGTATGCTTGACTGATCTGAACCTTCTTTTTTTCCTCTTAAATTAAGATAATAACCCTTACACTGAATGGGGGCAGCTAGATGTTGCAGTGGATAGAGTCTGGGGACTGGAGTAAGGAAGATTCATCTTTCTGAGTTCAAATCTGGCCTCAAACACTTACTAGCTGTGTGACCCTGGACAAGTCACTTAACCCTATCTGCCTCAGTTTCCTCATCTGTAAAATGAGGTAGAGAAGGAAATGGCAAACCACTCCAGTATCTCTGCCAAGAAAACCCTAAATGGGGTCACAAAGAGTTGGACATGACTGAACAATAACAATGCACTATCTACCTTCCAGGAGTGTTGCAAACCCTAAAGAAATAAGAGTTTTTCCTGCAAAGACCATGGCATGTTGGAAGTGGAGGGGACCACTGAGATCATCTTGCTCAATGCCCTTATTTTACAGAGAAGGAAGTTGAGGTGTTAAGGGAGAAGTTAACTGCCTCAGGTTATAAACGTGGTAAGGATGAAAACCCAGATCTTTTGACTTCAAAGCCAATACTTTTCCCATTGGCTCTCACACTGACTCCAGAGTTTTTAGAGGCTGTAGTTAAGTCCTAGAAATGGGAGCTGGCTTGCCTATAGTCACACGTGTTAGTTGCAGTGACAGAGTCAGAATGCAGGTCTCCTGGCTCCCAGACTAATTTCTTTCCACCATCATCAGATGTGGCCACCATCTATATCAGTCCACTGACTTTTTAAAGCATAGTTCCTTGTACTGTGGTTTCTCTCCGCTGTTCGCCCCCCAAAACTCATGCTGGTCACCCACATTGTCTCCCAGCTCCCTATTCCATCACCTAAAATAGTCAGGTGGCTTATTCTCCTGATGTCTTAAAATATGCCGGCCCATCAGGGTGGTCCCCAACTCTGTGAAGAGAATGAGTATAGCTGATAACCATCCTCGAAGCCTAACCTGTTATTTTATTGATACCTTTTGTTTTTAAATTTTATTCATTTCCAAATCTATCTTCTGCCCTTCCCCTCCCCATCAAGGCATTTCTTGTAACAAAGAATGAGCTCAAATGGGCAAGAATAAAATGGTAGGAGTATAGGAATGAAAACCCCACCTAATCAAAAACAACTGATACATCCACCAGTGACAGTGCATCTACAGCCATGGTAGCCCACCTTGCCAACACAGAAAGAGATGTACTTTCTCATAATCTTTTCTGAGGCCAACCACATGGCGTCTAGTTCAAGTTTTCGGTTTTTGCATTGTCATTGCTGTAGTCATTGTGTATGTCTTCCTAGTTCTGCTTCCTTTATTCTGCATCGGTCCATATAACTTTTCCACACCCTTCTCTGAATTCCTTGTAATTGTTTCTTATGGAGTGATACTATTCTGTTACATTCATGTACTGTAACTTGCTTGGTCATTGGTTAAGTGTGGGACATTTATTTTCATTTGTTTTCAATGCACACTATAACAAATGCTACTATTAGTATTTTGGAGGTACATGGGACTTTTCTTTCTTCGATCTCTTTGGGATATTTGTATGTGCCTAGCATTGGCTCATCTGGTTTTTTTGCCCAGCCTACTCACTCTCTATGGAACAGTGGGCAAAGGGAACTTCCTCTCTAGGGGTTTTTGAAAACCTGTTAGTCATTTGAAGGGAGTGCTTTAAATAGAGTCATTTGAAGATCCCTGTTGTATAATAACTGACATTTGTACAATGCTCTTAAATTTGCAAAGCACGTTCACATATGCTAGCATGTAAAATCCTTAAAATCACTCCAGCATCAAGTTAGGTGAATGAGTATTATTAGCCCCACTTTATACATGAGGGAGCTAAGGTTCAGGGAGGTTACATGACTTGTGAAAGGTCACAAAGCTTCTCAGTGACAAAGCTGATAAGAGGCAAAGTCAATAGAAACCAAGTCTCCTGACTCCCAGACCTGCTGGTAATACGGGACTAGAGCTCAGCAGAGATAATAGTGCTGGATAGATAGATGTGGGAGTCATCTGCAGCCTTTGATACTGCTGATCACTGTCTTCTCTCTAGGTTTTCAGGACACTCCTCTCTCCTGGTTCTCCTCCTACCTGCCTGACTGCTCCTTATCAGGCTCCTTTACTGTATCTTCATCTAGGTCGCACTCACTAACTGTGGGTATCCCCGAAGGCTCTGCTTGAGTCCTCTTCCCCCTCTAATTATCTCAGTTGGTGATCTCATCAGTTCCCTTGGGTTGTTATCATCGCCTTGGAGACGATTCTCAAATGTACTTATCCAACCCTAATCTCTCTGCCGACCTCCAGTCTCCCGTCTCCAATTGCCCATTGGTCTTCTCAGACTGGATATCCTGGAGACATCTTAATCTCACCATGTCCAAAACGGAACTCATTATCTTTCCCTCTAAATCTTCCTGTCTGTTGACGGACCTACCATCCTTCCAGTCATGCAGGCTAATACCAGAGATGTCCTCCTCAACTCCTTTCTCTCACTCCCATATTGAATTTAAAGCCTATTGATTTTACTTTTGCAACATCTGTCGTATATGCCCTTTTCTAATCTGACACAGCCGCCACCCTTGTATAGACTCTCATCACTGGACTATGGCCATAAGCTTCTGGTTGGTCTTTCTACTGCAAGTCTCTCCATACAGCTGTCAAATTAATTTCCCTAAAGGTCAAGTGTGATTAAGTCACATCAACCTTCCCCTCTCATTCAATCAACTCCAACTCTCTATCACCTTCAGGATCAAATATAAAATCAACTTTTTCATGTTCAAAGTCCTTTATAACTGTCCCCTCCCCACCTTTCCAGTCTTAGACCTACTCTCTTCTACAGTATACTCTGTGATTCAGTAACATTGACCTCCATGTCTTTACACACAAGACATCCATGTCCTAACTCTGTGAGTTTTCATTGCCTACCCTCCCCCCATGATTAGAATGCTCTCCCACCTCATCTAGGCAGCTAAGTGGTGCAGTAGACAGAGTGCTGGGCTTGGAGACAGGACAACCTAAGTTCAAATCCAGCCTCAGATACTTACTAGCTATATGACCCTGGGCAAGTCACTTAACTCTGTTTGCCTCAGTTTTCTCATCTGTAAAATAAATTGGAGAAGGAAATGTCAAACCACTCCAGTCTCTTTGCCAAGAAAACACCAAATGGGGTCATGAAGAGTCAGACACAGGTGAAATAACTGAACAACAAATTTGCACCTACCTCCCAGGGTTATTGTGAGGATCAAATGAGATAATAATTGTAGAGTGCTCAGCACAGTGCCTGGCACATAGCACTATATAAATGTTGGCTGCTATCATCATCATCATCATCATCATCATCATCATCATCATCATCAATCTCTGCCTGGTGGCTCCCTTCAGATCCCAGCTAAAATGGGACTTCTACAAGAAGCTTTTATTGCCATCCCTTAATGTTAGTGCCTTCCCTCTGCCGACTATCTGCAATGAATCCTGTATATATCTTGTTTGTACATCATTGTTTGCATATGTACCTCCCATCACACTATGAGCTCCTTGAGAGCGGGTGATCTCTTTTGCCTTTCTTTGTATTCTCAGCTCTTGGCACAGTGCTTGGCACATTGTAGACATTTAATACATGTAATGATAAATGTAAATAATAGAAGTAGATAGGTGGCACAGTGCATAGAGTGCTGGACCTGGAGTCAGGAAGAGCTGAGTTCAAATCTGGTCTCAGATATTTATTAGCTTAGTGACCTTAAGCAAGTACTTAATTTTTTTTACCTGAATTTCCTCATCTATAAAATGGGGAATAATAACAGCACCTACCTCCCAGAGTTGTGAAGATCAAATGATAATATTTGTAAAATACTTAGCACAGTACATGGCACATAGTACATGCTATATAAATGTTAGCTATCATCATCATCATTAAATGCTTATTGACTGACTGTGTAGAAATGCTGGTTGAACCCATGGAAGCTGATGAGGTCACTGAGAGAAAATACAGAGAGAAAAGGGCCCAAGACAGAGCTTTGGGTATGACCACAGTTAGAAAGTATGACATAGATGATGAACCAGCAAAGGAGACTAAGGAGTGATTTGACATGTAGCAGTACTAAGAAGTACCAAGAGAGAACAGTGTTCTGAACATTCAGAGAGGACACAGTATCCAAGAGGAAAGGGTAGCCAATAGGGTCAAATGTATGAAAGAACTCAAGGAGAAAGAGGATTGTGCAAAGTATATTAGATTTGACTTTTAGGAGATGGTTGGTAATGTTGGAAGAAGTTGAAACTGAGGCATGAGGTTAGAAGCCAGATTATAGATGATGAAAAAATAGAACAAGTAGAGATATCAAGTGTAGGAGTTTGGCTGAGAAAAGGAGGTGAGACATAGGACTGATAGCAGGGATGGTGGGATCTAGTGAGTTTCTTTTTTTAGGATGGGGGAGACTTGCATGTGTTTGTAGGTAGGAGGGAAAGAACCAGTGGATAGGAAGAAAGTGAAGGTTGGAGAAAGAGGATATAATAATGGGAGCAATCTATTGCAAAAAAAAAAAGAGAGGTGCTGGAAAAGGGTCAGTTCTGTGGCAATCATCAATTCAATTTGGCATTAATTGAAAAATAGAGAGGTTGGTTGGTGAAATAAATTAGGTACATGGAATAAAGAAGCAAACAAATATGGTAGCCTGCTGTTTAATAAACACAAAGACTTCAGCTCCTGGGGTAATAACTTGCTATTTGACAAAATTGCTTGGAAAACTGGAAAGTAATCTGGCAGAAACTAGGTATCAACCATAATTTCACACCATATAAGAAGTTAAGTTCCAAATGGATACATGACTTAGACATAAAGGGTAAGCAAATTAGAGGAGCAAGGAAGAAATTGCCTTTCAGATCTATGAATGGGGGAGAAGTTCATGAGGACCATACAGGGGGTAGAAAGGATCATGGGAGAAAAAAAAATGAACAATTGCAATTACTTACAGTGTAAAAGTTTTTGCACAAACCCAATACAGCTAAAATTAGAAGGGAAGCAAGTAGCTGGGGGAAAATCTTTGTCCCTGTGTGTGTCATCACCACCTCTACCTTTCAATTCCCTTACAGCTCATATTTGTGTAGCACTTTAAGGTTTGCAAAATACTTTATACATATTATCTCATTTGGTCCTCACAACATCCCTGGGAAGTAGAAGCTATTATAATCTCCATTTTAAAGATCAAGAAACTAAGGCAGACATAAGTTAAAAGATCACATAGTTAGCTAATGAGTGTCTGAGGTTAGATTTGAACTCAGTTCTTCTTGACTCCAGGTTCAGTGCTTTATTTACTCTGCTGCCTCTTATGGTCTTTTTTATGTGTTGTCTTTCCTTGATAGAATGCAAGCTCCTTGATGTCAGGGACTGTCTTTATTTTAGCTTGTCCTTGTATCCCTAGTACTTAGTATAGTGCCTAGCACATAGTAAGTGTTAATAAATATTTGTTGACTTGACTTGTTGACTTGGAGCAAGTAAGCATGATTGTGGGACTTTCTCCAATTCTATTCAGCAGTAATGAATAAAAATAGAGAAGGTGGATGTTGAGAATAGTGTAGGGTACAATTTTGGTGAGTCAGCCAGCCAATAAACATTTATTAGGCACTTACTATGTGACAGGCACCATGCTAAGTGCTGGGGATATGAAAAGAGCTGAGACAGTTCCTGCCCTCGAGGAGTTCACAATCTAATGGGAAAGACAACAAACAAATATTTACAATGTATAGGATAAATAATTAAATAGTGAAATAATTAAAAAGAAGAAAGCATTAAAATTAAGAGGAGTTAGGAAAGGCTTCTTATAGAAGATGAGATTTTAGTTGAGACTTAAGGGAGGCCACAGAAACCAGCAGGTAAAGATGAGGAGAAAGAGCATGGGGATAGCTAGACAAAGTGCCTGGAGTCAATAGGTGGACTGTCACATTCACAGAACATCAGTGATACATTTTTCATTATATATATTAAATATCTACAATGTCCCAACAATACAGCATCACTGGATTGAAGGTAAATTGTAAGAAGACTGGAAAGGTACAAAGGTGCTAGGTTATTAAGGATTTAGTGAGAGATAAGCAAGTAATAGAACAAGGGAATAGAGTTAAGAGTTGAATTAGTTTACTAAGGGCTCAAGATTCCAAAGAGTGAAGAAAATAGAGCAGAAGTGATGTCCAGGGGGCAGCTAGGTGGTGCAGTGAATACAGCTCTGGCCTTGAAGTCAGGAGGACCTGAGTTCAAATCCAGCCTCAGACACTTAACACTTATTGGCTGTGTGACCCTGGGCAAGTCATTTAACCCTGATCACCTCACCAAAAAGCAAAAAAAAAACCCCAAAAAACCCAAAGTGATGTCTGGGCAAATACTGAAGGGTGGAAGTATTTCAGGTCATGGTGAAGATGAAGAATAGATCTGGGCCTCAGATTCTTATAATCTAGATACAGATGCTCAGATTCCTTAAGACTCTGGCTATATGGCAAATCTTCAATAAACCTTGTCTTTGGCTGAAAGAAAGCTTGGGTCAAATTCTTTCGAGCAGGACCCATGTGTCATGATTTGGGGGTTCCAGCACCCCTAACCTCTACTCCTCATCCTATGATTCCCTGCACTGGGAAAAACTGCCTAATACCAAGCTCTTCACCAGCCAGTACTGGAAAATTTGTGTCTTTCAGACTATAGGCCATTCACCTACAGTTGATAGCAAACAGCGGATACCAGACAATGTCCCCCCCATCATTCTCTGGATGCAACCTATGCTCGGTTCCAGTCAGTCTCCTCTTTGGGACCCCCTTGAGGCAGGGACAGTTCTACACCCCTTGCCAGCAGGAAGCAATTTCAGAAGCCGAGACCTTTGCCCCTTACCCTAAAAGAATTTGGGTCCCACATGTTTGAGGGGGAAATGATGAGGATGGGAACTAAATCCCAAAAAGGAAAACCCTGGACTTTCCCACATGGCCAAATTTCTGGCGTTTGCCTGAGGCTATAATCCCATCAACTGGCCTTTCTTTGTGGCTACACCGAATCTCCCAATTCTGCTACCCTTAACCTAGCTTGGCCCTCCGTATGGCCCCCAGTCATTTCCCACACTTAATCCTAGCTAGGCTCCATTGTCCAGGTCCCAGTAGTCCTGTTCACCCCAGTTTACTGACCACTCTCATTCAAATCTTCCTTAGACCTCTCCTCCAGTCACCCCAAACTACTTGGCCACTCCTAGAACCCTCCCACAGTCTTTCTGTATATAAGGTCCATCTTGTCTCCATTAAGATGCTCAGATTCTTATAATCTAGCCACTGCTCAGATTTTCACAATCTAGCCAATAGCTCACAGATGCTCAGATTCCTTAATACTCTGGATAATATGGTGAATCTTCAATAAAACCTGTCTTTGGCTGAAAAAAAAAACATTAGGTCTGGGAGGAGTGAGGCATGGAGAAAGATGGAAAGATGGGAGATTGTGTTATGTAAGGAAATGTCAGAGTTTGTGATCATGGAAGTTCAGTACTTATGGGTGATGGCTAGATCAACAACGTGATCATCTTTAGGTAGAGCAGAATGGGAGTGAAAGAGTAGGTCATGGGAATTGAACAAACAGAGGAACTGGGAGGAACCTAATAATTGAGGGGGCATTAACATGTACATTGAATTCCCCTAGGATGAGAGCAGGAGTTGGGGTGGAGAGACACCGTGGGCTAGGTGCTGAAACTCAGTGAGGAAAGGACAGCATCCTGGGATTTGATAGATAATGGCTGCTAAGATCTGGTTTGGGTAATAAATTTGGGTAGGGTGAAACCCAAAGGTGGAAAGGTTATTGAGTGATGGCTATAAAGAGAGTCTGAAATAGGAGTAATATGAAATTAATTTGGCATGCTAGTTTGATGCCAGATTGTGGAGGGATTTACACACCAAGGGGAAGAATTTGTATTTATCTTAGAGGTAATAGTATTTTCCTGAAGATTTATGAGCAGAGGAGTGACATGGTCAGACCTGTGATTTAGGGACATTATGTAAGCATTTCAGTTGAGGATGGATTGGCCAGAGGAGAGATAAGTCAGGAAGCTAGTTTTAGTAGTTTAAGTGAGAAATAATGAAATCTTGAACTAGTGTGGCTGAGGCAGGAGTATAAAGAAGGGGAATGATCTGTTGTAAGGGTTGAATTAGCAGGATTTGGCAAAAGATAGGAAGTGCATAGTGGGTAAAGGTGAGGGAAGAGTTGAAAGTGATGAAGAATTTAGTTTTAAGATGGATGAATATGAGAATTGTGCTGCCATCAATATCATTTAGTGGCCTTGATCAACATTTATTAGGACTCTACCACTGATCTCAATGCTGGAGATACTAAGACAAGAGGGGAAAAATGGCTCCTGATGATATGGATTGGTCTTTTTTTCCCCCATACTCTTCAGCTCATTGAACCCTGACCCTGGGGACAAATTATTAAAGCCCATCTTTAGTTTTACATCCCTGGTTTCTCCTCCAAAGGAGTAGAAAGGTATTGAATGAGACAGGTAATTTATTCCTATACACAAAAAGGAATATTAAACATAAAAGACTAATCACAAACATTAAGGGAACAATATAAAAATAAGATGTAGTAACAACTCCTAGCTACTGTTACAATCTACTGGGAGGATGATCCTTGAACACAAATCAGTTTGCAAGACTCCTAATTAGGTATTTTGCATTTCAC
Source organism: Vombatus ursinus (assembly GCF_900497805.2). NCBI lineage: Eukaryota > Metazoa > Chordata > Mammalia > Diprotodontia > Vombatidae > Vombatus > Vombatus ursinus. The sequence continues at coordinate 12,534 of NW_020946386.1, read as the reverse complement.
CTCAGCTCTGTACTGTCTCTACAACTACTGGTATATATCTGCTGGTAAAATGGACAAACTTGATGACCAAGTTCTCCTAAGGAGAAGTTTCCTTGCTGCTGACTAGTTCTAACCCGATGAGACCTATGGTGTTTGGACCTCTTGAACTCATAAGATCACCTCTAACACTTTCATATTCACCTGGAGAGAGATGTTTAATTACCTACTCAGGAAAGGAAACACAAAGTAGAAAAAGTGGTTAAGCATCAGATGCTGGCTTACCAAGTTGATTCCACAGCTCATATGTGAGCAGAGATGAGGTGAGAAGTGTTCAAGGGCAGAGCACAACACCTGCCACTTGACAGCTGAAACAGGAGATGAAACTGAAAACTTTCTCTCCTTTTAACTGGTGCCACATCCTGCCCTGCCTGCCATTGTTATGTGGCAGAAGGAGGACTAAGGGTCTCAGAAATTGCCTAATAACAATAAATAATATTAGTGCTGGTGATGGAAATGATAATGATAACAATAGCTAGCATTTATATAGTGTCTACCATGTGCCAGGCACTGTGCTAAGTGCTTTACAAACATTATCTTATTTATTCCTCATAACAACCTTGAAAGGTAGATGCTATCATTATCATCCCCATTTTACAGAAGAGGAAACTGAGGCAGACAGAGGTTAAGCAACTTGCCAGGGGTCACATAGCTAGTAAGTATCTGAGGCTGGATTTGAACTCGTCTCCCTAACTCTAAGCCCAGCTCTCTATCTATTGTTCCACCTAGCTGCCAAAATTATACATCATACCAAGACATCATTAAGTCGTTCCCAAGGAACTCCAAATGACTGGCCACTACATGTCCAGAAGCAGACACAAAAGAGACCATGAAGTTAATCAGAACTAAGAAGAGTGACTCTGAGCGTTTCCATGAGATGATCCATCCTACAGTATGAAATAAGAAGCTCCCTCCTTACCTCTGCCTTTTGGATTCTCTGGTTTCCTTCAGGATTTAGCCCAAGTGTTACCTTCTATCTGAAGCCTTTCCTGGTCCCTCCTGCTAGGGATACATTCCTTTGCAAAGCTATGTTGTATCCATTTGTGTGTGTGTGTGTGTGTGTGTGTGTGTGTTTATTTACTTATACATGTAATTTCTAGAATGTCAGCTACTTGAGGGCAGGGACTGTTTCCATTTTGCTTTTGTATCCCCAGTTCTTAGCACAGAGCCTGGCACTAGGAAGCACTTAAAAAGTATTCCTTGGCTGATTGATGGAGGCAGTCCTTAGCCTTAGGGCATTTATGATCTAGCTGGGGAAATGGGACACACATACTCAGAACAGCAGAGTGAAACCAAGCACCTGAGGATAAAATACAAGGTATAGAGATGTGAAGAAGGTAAAGTCAGAGTGTCCTTCATTGAAACATAACTAGATCCTGGGAAGATAATGAAGCCTATGAAGTAGTTGAAGGGTGAATGCATGTGAATTCACACTATTTGAAGTTATATTATGTAAATTATGGTAATAGATTCTAGCCCAATGGAAACATGCAGTTCAAATTTAAATAACCTCACTCCTTAATGAGATTCATTATTTGTACTAATTTGGACCTAGCTGAGCTGGCTTCAGAGCAAGGAAGACTCACATACTGCCTCTGACATGTATTTATTAGTTATGTTACCTTGGGAAAGTCACTCATTCTCTCAGTGCTCCTGAATTGGTATATGTTAGAAAAATAATTCATTTAATTTTAATTAAATTTAAATCATTAAACTTAAATAAGTATTAATTATTAATATATACTGAATGACTATGGTATATACATAATTTATTATTAAATTATTGAAATTAAATTTAAGTTTAATTGAGATTTAATCATTTAATTTTAGAATGATTTTAAAATAATTTAATTATTTAAGTGAAAATTTCTAATTTTCAACGAACAAAAATCTACTTTCTTTCCTTATCAACTACCTCTCCACATTGGGGGGGAGGAAGGAAAAGAAAACTCTTGGTTTCATTGACCGTGTAAATGTGCATGTTCAAGCAAAACAAACTTTCACGTTGGCCATGTCCAAAAATATGTCTCCACTGACACCCTGCATCTATCCCTCTCTGTCAGAAAGTGGGTAGCATTTATCATCATGCATCTTATGGAGTCATGGTTGGCCATTCTGTTAAGAGTTTAGAAGAATTTTTTTTTTTACAATTTTGTTATTATTATATACATTGTTCTCCTGGTTCTGTTTACTTCACTCAGAGTCAATTTAGACAAGCCTTCTCAGGTTTCTCTGAAACCATCTTCTTCATCATTTTTTGTTTGTTTGTTTGTTTTTTCGGTGAGGCAATTGGGGTTAAGTGACTTACCCAGGGTCAGACAGCTAGTAAGTGTCAAGTGTCTGATCTGAGGCTGGATTTGAACTCAGGTCTTCCTGACTCCAGGCCCAGTGCTCTACCTACTTCACCACCTAGCTGCCCCCTTCACCATTTGTTGTAGCACAGTAGTACTCCATTATAATCATATCCCATGATTTGTTCAGTCATCCTCTAGCTGACGCACACCCTTTCAGTATCTGGTTCTTGAATTGATATTTATAAAACTATAAATTACAGAACAATTGTTGATCAACATTGATAGGAGTTTTTTTCCCTGGGTAGTTTTCTAAACTGATGAAATCATAGGTTCGATCAAACAGCAATGTGACTGAGCTTTTATCAAGCCTGGAATATTCTGTGTGCAGTACATACAGAAGGGCCTTGACCCCAGATTGATGGAGACAATACTGAGTGGAACATGACCTACATAATTGGTAGGCTTGGAGAAAGAACTCATTGGGAGATATATATATATGTGGGTGAAGAGAGGCATTCTTCAAGAGAAAGTCATAAAGACTTTGGAAACTGTAGACATGTAAGGGAAACCATCTCCTCAAAATGTCCCTGATATCCAACCTCCCTCTTATCTCTTTCCCATCTAAATACTTTTTCATTTGTACATTTTCTGGTCTATGTAACCTGTATAATTTCTTTAATCTTTGTTTTACTTGGATAAATGGGTTGCTACTTGTTATTTGTGATTCATTGTCTGGTGGTAAGGGGCTAAACTGATTAGTGGAAGCCAAGGATTAGCAACTAGGGAAGTAAGTTTGTCTCACTCCTCTTTTGCTAATGATATCCAAATGATATCTCTAGACCGAGAATATGGAGTGGGGCAAATAGGTATAATTCTAGTCCAATATGCTTCTCAGAGATTGGAGAAAAGAGCGCCATCTAGTATCCTGCTGCTATTACAGCCTACTTGGCCCTCCTCCTCTCTCCTACCCAAGGGTGTGCTGGAGCCTTCTCAAACTGGTTAGCAAGAGCTGATTGTAAAATTTTCATTGTGAGCATTTATACCTAAGATACTACAAATCAGGGTTTGACTAATTGTTTTGTTGATTGTCTAGACTAAAGAAAGTGATGGAGAAAATGCTAATATGCCAATTAAACTTAAAAGTGGGTTGTGCCTACATTTTATTTTTCAGAGAGCCGCTTATTAAACTATTTGCCCGCACACTCCTGCCACTACTGTCCCGGCTGGTGTATCTGACAGGGTGCAAGCCTTGCCTCAGCCTCTCCTCTTCTTCTCTGAGGTAGTTGAGACCTTAGATGATATCTTTCCAAAAGTCCCACAAGCTTGTGTCTATTTGTTTAGACCATCCATGTATACATACGTTATCTTCTATGAGTACATCCATGTTATAATAATAAAAATGCAAGCCATAACAAAAAAACAATAAATACAATCTTCAGAGTAGAATGGACTGCCTGGGAAGGAGTGGGCTCCCCATTTCTGGAGGTCTTCAAGAGGAAGCTGGATGGGGGTGTTGTAGGGGGATTGTAGGTGGGCTAGTAGAATGTAAACATCTTGGGGTCAGGAATTATTCTAATTTTTCTCTTTGTATCATTAGTGTCTAGGATAGTGCTTGGCATACAGCTGATGCTTAACAAATGCTTATTGGAATAAATGCTTATTGATTGCTTGGTCTCTTTCAGCCCTAAATCTTATAAGTCAAAGAGCAATCATTCAAACAATCAATCAACAAGCATTTATTCAGTGACTATTTACATGTCTGGGGCTGTGTTAGGTAGTGGGCACACAGGTACAAAGAATGATACAGTCCTTACTCAAACAGTATACATTTTATCTTAGGAGACAACAATTATGCAAATAGAAAAAATACAAAATAAATGTGAATAACTACAAGACAGTTAAAAATAGGTAATTAATGAGGAATTTCTAGGTCTCGTCCCAGAGAGAACTTTAGTGACTGGTAGCAGGGCAGTGGAGACCAAATGGAATATTTTTTGTAAACCTTAAGGTGTTGGACAAATGTCTAGTTACTGTCGTTCTCATTAACTAACCTAGGATGTGACTGTCAATAGACACAACTTGATAATGCTTTTCTCAGACAACTAAGCAATGGGATATAGGGAAAACAAAATCTAAGCACTCTATATAGCCTGGGAGGATAGCATAGATTGTCCATATCAGGGGCAAGCAAAGTTCATTTGTCCCAGAAAAGTATGTTTGATTGATTTTTACCTTTTAAATTGGTTTTTAAAAACAAAACAAAAACATTTTCTGCTTGCAATTGGTTTTTAAAAAATCCATGCCACCAAAATGAAAACATTGTCCCATGAATTATTGTCTGGATGGGCTGGGGATGTATTAAGTCTCACAAAAGAAAAGTCTGGTCCAGGAGTAATCCTGTGTGCTGGAAAGCTGGAGGGGGGAAGGGAAAAGCTGAGCAGATGGTTTCAAAGGAAATCCTTGAGAGCTAGGATTAAAAAGCAATTTTCAGCAACCCGAAAATGGGGCTTCAGATTTGGGTCACTGAAATTAACCCATTCCCCACTCACTGGTACCCAGGGATTCTGACCCCTGGAAGAGAGAGATAAGGTTGGTTCTTGCCCCAACTACTGCTCCATGCCCAGGGAGAGCACCAGGTGAGTAGCCATTAGTTTTCCTTCCTTTCAGTTTGGAAAACAATGCCTCCCAGGCATCTGAATCACCCAACGGGATAAAAAACAAACAAACAAAACAAAACACCTAACCAAACAAAAACACCATTGGGATAAAAAAAACTTGTAGTGTTGGGTCTATCTCTTGAATGGACTGTGTGGCTAGAACCAAGGGATAACTGATAGATAGATGGTGTTGAGTGCTTGAGCCAGCATGCTCTCCCTTTGGAATGAGGGAGTCAATTCCCCTGTGGTTTGCAGTCTTCAGCCCCCAAATGTGGATCCAACAACAACCCCAGATGATGGAGCTTCTGAAGGGATAGTTTTCTCCTTTGTTTCTTTCCAGAGGCAAAAACTGTCTTGTAACTAAAAATACCCAAGGGAAGATAAGGGAAAGGAAGGAAAGGGATAGATCTCTATGTAGTCTATAGATATCTATCTATAGATCTATCTTCATGTTTGCATATATGTGTGTGTAACTATATACAGATAGATTTCCATATAGATCTATAAATATAGATATGTATCATATCATATATGGGATATATAATATGATATACATTTATCATATCATATAGATATGTATCACATTATATAAATGATATATATAATATCTATGGATATATCTATATCTATATATCTATATAGAGATCTGTGTAGATATAGATATATACAATATATAGATATATATGCAAACATATATGTGCATATATGGAGTGAGAGAGAGAGATGATTGATATGCTGATGGATGAGCTCCATAGGCTGTTCGTTCCGCCCATGATCAGGGAGTAGGAAATTTCTTTACTGAATGTCTAATATACAAATATACACCCTCTCTATTTGTAACTGTGCCACGGGCTTGGGTACTTTTAGTTTTAGGACAGTTTTTGTCTCCAGTGAGAAACAAAGGAGAAACATATCCCCTCGGAAGCTTCCTAATAAATAGACTGATAGATATAGATATAGCTCTTAGCCAGGACAAACAGTACAAATGCACAAGGAGTTGGACCCATAATTGAATAAGAGAAGGAGAGCAGACTAGATTGTCTTTGGGAAATTGCTTAATACTTTTAATGTCCTCAGGCTTCTCCCTGAAGTGAGGCCCACCTTTTCCACATGAGTGTTCTTCTGGTGAAGGTTGGTAGTGTGACCTAGCTAACAGAGAACCAGCCTCGGAGTCAGGGAGCCCTGTGTTCAAGCCTCCCTTCTGGGGATACATACTGGCAGGGTGTGACTCTGGGCAAGGCACCTAAACTCTCAGTGCCCGAACCAACTCTGCAAAATGCTAAAATGCTGCCCTGTGTTGACAGAAGGAGCTTCCTCATCAGAAATTCCCTACACCAATGAAATCACAGGTCCAATTTAAAAATAGAGCCTTTTCTGGTGATGCTGTTTGGCCACGTCTTGGCACATGGCAGCCTCCAAAGAATTGAGGGAGGGAAATGGAGAAATGTAAAGTGGGGGTGAGCATCCTGTAACACACTGTAGATAAGGAGTTAAAGGGAGAAATGTCATAAAGGATGTCGTCAAAAAAAGTATGGGCAAAAAGCAAAGTTGGGCTGGTCATGTGGCAAAAGCTAAGGGATCGCTGATAGGCAGAAAGCCTGTGTACTCTATCAGTATCCTCATGACATCAACAGAAATCAAGGAAAGCCCTCAAGATGTTGGAGAGCCTTCTCCATGGTGGGCATGGACACATTAAGTTGCATAGGATGTACAGGAATGGATAAGTTAAGAACTGCATCATTGGAGGGACTATAGCATCCACATAAAGAATGACATAAGTCCATTGGAGTATTTGAGAGATCACTGAATCATACATCTAGAAAGACTTTTAGACATCAGCTAATCCAACAACCTCATTTTACAGGTGAAGGAAGTAGAATGTGAGCTTCCTGAGGGCAGGGACTATTTTTTTTTGGACTTGATATCCTCAGTGTCTCATGTCATATCTTGCATGTAGTAGGGGGAGAAAGAGCATTACAGTTCTGGTATCATAGAGCCAAAGAATGCTAAAACTGGAAGGAACTGCAGAGCCCATGAAGCCCAACCCCCAAATTTTATAGAGAAGAAAACTGAGACCCCCAATCCCCAGGAGGACTTACCTAAGATCCCATAGCAAGTACCTTATGGACTTACAGAGGTATCTGTTGGAGTACCTCAGGGATCTGTGGTTGGCCTTGTGCCACTAAATATTTTTATCAATGTCTTGGATAAAAGCAAACCTGAGAGGGCTAGCTAATATAGTAGATGACCATCAGGATCCAAAAAGATATTGAAAAACTAGAGCACTAGATTGAGTCTAAGAAGATTAAATTAAGTGAGAATAAATGTAAAGACTTGTCCTTGTGCATAAAAAAAATTAACTTCAGAAGTATAAGCTATAGGAGGCATGGATAGTTGTTCTGAAAAAGATCTGGGGGTTTTGGCAGACTGCAAGCTCCATATGGGTCGGCATGCCATAGTTTAGCTACAGGACAGCTTTTGTCTGTGGTGAGAAACAAAAGAGAAACGTATCTCCCCAGAAGCTTCCTAATGGATAGATGGAGAGATACAGATCTATCTCTTGGCCAGGACAAATGGTACAAAAACACAAGGAGCTATACCCAGAACTGAGTAAGAGGAGGAAAGTGGCTAACTATGGTGGCCAAAAAGCTAACTTGATCTCAGGCTGCATTAAGAGAGCCGTGAATTCCTGGGATGGGGAGACGAATGAAGCAGATATAGGGCTAACTGTAGGGCTTGTTTCATGTCTAAAAACCCAACACACACACGCAAAGACAGGGTCTACTATAAGCCAAAAAAGGGACTTAGACCTGGGATACCCCAAGATTCTGGCCAATTTCATCTCTGATTAGACTCGTTAACCCATGCTTTGCTGTGTCCTTGCGAATTTATCTGCAGAGAAAGCTGGATCGTGGTTTATCGAGAAGTGGGAGGATTGGCCCTGCCTCTTTTCTCACCTGTTATCACACTATCATATGGTTGGGCAGGATCATACTTCCAAGCAGGTGGAACCATTTAAAGAACCTGCTTAATATGGAAATGCATTTTACAAATATGGAAATGTCTTACATGATTAAACATATACAAACTATTTAAAATTCTTACCTTTTTAGAAGGGGGGAAAGGGAGAGAGGGAGGGAGGAAGAAAAATTTGGAACTCAAAATAATTTTTTGAATGAATGTTAAAAATTATCTTTACATGTAATTGAAAATAAATAAAATATGATATAAAAATAAAATAAAATGCAAAAAAAAGATCCTGCTCATCCATTCTTGCTTTATACATGGCTTTCCAAGAAAGCCACATTGCATGGGTCCTGCTCACATGTCCCATTGCTACTCTCTTGTCCATCTCCTCTCTCTCTCTCTCCCTCTCTCCCTCTGAACTTCCTCCCATTATTTCTGAAATCACTCAGCTAAGAAAACACTAAATTTTGCCTGTAGCAATTACACTGAGGATTCTCAAGAAAATTCTACTTGTGTTTTCAGAAAGAAAATGAAAAAAAATCCACCATTCATCTGGATAACCTGTATCCCTAACATCAGACACTCAGTTAACCCGGAAATTTATAAATTTGTGAGTTTAAGTAGCATTGGTGCTTTCTCTCTCTCTCTCTCTCTCTCTCTCTCTCTCTCTCTCTCTCTCTCTCTCTCTCTCTCTCACTTTTCTTGTACTTTCCCTACAGTCACATGTATACCTGTTGTCTCCCTGTATAGAACAGAAGCTTTTTGAGGGCAAGGATTGAAAGACAATTTTGGCTGCCCACAGGGCTTTAGGGTTAGGATGTCTCTCTCTATCCTTACTCCCATTAGTCTTGGGAAATTTGGATTTGAATTCTGGCTCTGATCTTGGCCAGATGGATGTGTTGGGGGTATGGGCAAATCCCTTTGGCTCCCTGTCTCTCAGTTTCCTCCTCTTTAAAATGGGTCTAATGCTTGTACTACCTACTACCCAAGATTGCATCAGGATTGGACCTCAGAGACTTGTCCTTACACCTTGTGGTCGGCAAGGAGGAAAGAGAAGTCCTTTCATGTTGGAACCTTCCATATTGCAGCAACCGATTACAAAGGCTCCACTCCCCCTCTCCCCAGCCCCTCACTGGGGAGTACACAAACAGGAAACAGACACATACTTTAAATGCCATTATATGGCATCTCAACTGTCCTGAAGCAGTCTCTAACCCCCAATCCTGATGTGTATTGGCAGCAGGTGAAGCCCCCTACACATTCTTTACGGGCAGGATCTCCACTGGCCAGTTCCGCATTACATGTAAAAGTGAGGGCTAGACTCAACAGGTGCCTAAGGTCAGCCAGCTAGTAAATGCTGGAGCTGGGATTTAAGCCCAGGTCTTCTTAACTCCAGGTCCACTATTGGATCCACTACCCTCCTGCTGACCTCCAGCTATTTTTGAACAGTAAACATCACATCCATCCTAAGTCTAGTCTGGTTTTTCTTGCTTGAGAAGAGCTTCATGAAACAAAGAATCCAGAGTTCCCAGTCTTGGTAAATTGCCTCCACATTGGACTCTACTATCATCTGCAAAGTCCCAATTTTCTTCTAACTGATCTCTGCCTCATAACATTGGCTTTCCCTACTCTGGTGTTTTTCAGTTTGTCCCTCTCTTTTGTTGGGTGGAGAAGTCATGCACCTTTTCCAAGAGAATTGGGAGGCTAGGCAGGATCTGAGCTCTCTGAGATCTTCCTGTGGAAATAGGAAAGAGTGGGGGAGGGAGAGAGCACATGGGAATATCATTTTGGGCCTCCTGTTTAAAAGGTTCCTGCTAAAACAATAGAAATGCTAATCCTGTCTCTTAGTACTACGTTTATGAAATTGAGGCTTTGTGGCAAAACCTAGTGGGATTATAATTACAGGGTTTTAAAGAAGGCTTCTGGGTGATACTTAGCACCAAACAATAAGGTGTAGAAAATGTTATTGTTTTTCTTCTGTTCATAAAGGGAAAATCAGACTCCGTTGAGCTTTTGCCTTGCTAATAAATTCTGAAAACGGCTTAGAGCAAAGGTGTCTGTGACTTTACAGAGTAAATTATCCAGGCAATAACACGTTGGAGCTTCAGTTTGGGGGAGCTGTTAATTGCCCCCTGCCCTGGAGTTACTGTATGAGCTCCCTTGCACGGTGGGTTGGGGGCAGCATTCAGAGAAGGATCCTTGCTGCAGAGTAAGTGGTTTTTGATGGAAAAGTGCCGCTGGTTTCACAACTGAAAGCAGCCTCATTGTTAGAATGCTGGTCTTGGAGCCAAGATAGACATGGGTTTGAATCCCGCCTCTGATACTTTCTGGCTTTGTCACCTTGGGCAAGTCACTTCTCTGAGTCTGAGTTGCCTCATCTGTCAAGTGCTGATAATAATTCCTGGCACACCTCGATAGGTACATACCTGTCTGTACCTGTACCTTGCCACAGGTGACATATGCAAATAACTTTGCAAGCCTTAGAAAGCTACATTTTGTGTCTTGTTTTTGGACCAGACCTGTGTTTTCATTGGTCTAGGGAACTCTCAGTGAGGTAACTCCTTTTATTAAAGCAGATCAATATCTGCTCTGTAATTTAGAGTCTTAGATATCTGCCAGGGGCACTAAGGGGTTAAGTGACTTGTCCAGGGTCATAGCCAGTAGGTCACAGAAGCAGATCGTTCTGACTCCAAGATCAGATCTCTCTTCATTATGTCTGGTGGCTACTCTATGTAAATGTCAGTTATGATAACACTCAGTGGGGTGAGTAGGTGGGAGAAAACAGGGCAGCTGTTAGCAGAGGAGAGGGGTTATCTAAAGCCATCCTCATCCCCTTTGATTAATACTAACAGGGACCCTCAGTCCCTGACATTCCTATTTAGTCTTTCTTCTCTTACAGTGTTTACTCACATATTTACACATATAAGTTATTCTGATCATCTGTTAAGTGGAAATCTGCCTTCCTTCTACCAGTCGGTCCCACTGGAGATACAAAACACAAGTCATGGAAATCAATTTGTTTTCATCCAATAAGCATTTCCTAAGTGTCTACCATATGCATAGCATTGTATCAGGTGCTGGGAGTATAGAGACAGAATGAAAAAAGACTGCTTGTCCTCCAGGTGCTTACATTCTAGTGGGGGATACACTTCACATACGGATAGGTTAGCAAAGATAATTTGAGGGTGAAGACAGTGCTAATACTTGGAGGAATTAGGTAAGGTTCCCTATAGGAAGGGGTGCCCAATATGAATCTTGAAGGAAGAAAAGGATTCTAAGAAGAGGTGATAAGAGAGTGCATTCTGGGGATGTGTCATTCCGTGCAAAGACATGGCTATGGCAGATGGGATGCCTAACTCAGGGAAAAGCAAGTACGTCAATTTGGCTTGAGTGCACGCTGTGTGAAGGAGAACATGAAATGCCTGGTAGGATAGTTTAGAGCCGAGGTCTGCAAACTGCAACCTGCTTTGAGCTAACAATGGTTTTTGCATTTTCCAATACAAAACTTTATTTAAAAAATGTAAAAACTATTCTTACTTTGTTGGCCCTACTCAAATAGGCAGTGGCTGGATTGGACCCATTGGCCATGGTTTGCCTATCCTTGGTCTAGAGTCAGACTATGAAGACTTTAAATGCCAACCTGAAGAGTTTGTTTTTTCTCCTAAAAGTAAAAGGAAAGTAGGGAAGATTCTTAAATATGGAAATGGCATTGTCAAACCTGCCCTTAACCTGTGGGATCCTACTCCTCTTTCCAACTTGATTGTATCACACTATCCTTAGCATCTTTTCCTTCTCTATCACAAATTCTAAGATGGATTAATTATTTTGCCCTCAACATTCCTATCATTTCTAAGTCCTTCCTTGGGAGTGAGAAAAAGCCCCAGAACACAATTTCTCTCTCTTCTTCCCTCTACCTTTTGAAAGGTGAAATTATTATGAAGGCAAGTCAAGAAATGGTTGATTACTCTACTTTTGACAGAGAGAGTGCTCCAGCTGATGTTCAGATAACTGAAGATCTCCACTGGTCATGCCTCTGTTTGAGGCTTGTGATCTGTTTCTCAAATGTTTCATCACTTTTCTCCTTCTGCCTAGGTGGTCTGTAGTATAGTTCAGGGATAAAATTAATTCTTTTCTGTTTCCATTGATCTTTGCCCAAATATATTTCCTCCATGAGTTTTTGTGGTTGTTGCTATTTGAGACTTGTGTTTCATCAGTGCGGAGGTACTGCTGGTATGGAAGCTTCCTTCATGAATACTGATATATGCACACAAGTATGTCTTCTTAATATATAATGCTACTTTGCCCACACACACATTTGCTCCCTTTTACCTATGTTGTTTTTAAAAATAAGTTGTATCCTTCCAGAGCCGTATTCTAGTAATGAGTCTCATTCCAATTAATCTCAATGGGGGCAGGTAGGTGGCGCAGTGGATAGAGCACCGGCCCTGAAGTCAGGAGGACCTGAGTTCAAATCTGACCTCAGACCAAACACTTGACACTCACTTAACCCCAATTGCCTAAAAACAAAAAACAAAAAAAAAAATCAATTAATCTCAATGATGCCATCGGACTATAGATTT